>NW_027507903.1:260698940-261123940 GCF_037356315.1 Lithobates pipiens | reverse complement strand
CGCTGCTCCGGCGCTGTGATTCGCCGGAGCAGCGATGACGTCACTCCCACGCATGCGCACGGGAGCCGACACTTGCGGCATATCGCCGCGATCTGCGGCTTGCCCAGTGCGCCTGCGTGCCGCTGTCTACGCCGCATGCGCCGTAGACAGCGGCGGCTGTCTTCAGGTAAATATCTCCTAAACCGTGTAGGTTTAGGAGATATTTCTTGGACCTACAGGTAAGCCTTAAATTAGTGGAATTTGCTGTATATGGTGTTTATTACTAGCAAAGCATACTAAAAATGTTGCACGCAACAAGTAACAGTGCTACTCAAATGCTTCAAATATTATTACATCTAACGATTCATCCATGCGAAAACAGATGCCTGTCATACCTTCAGGACCTCAGTGAAAAACAAAAAGGTCTTTTACATTAAATTTGTTTACTTTAAAGACTGACTGATAGAAACAGAAGAACATACCTGTAACAAGTGCAAAAGGTACTCATTCAGAGAGTTAATGAGGTTGGTGCTGGAAGGAGACATTCCTTCTGGAAGGTTTATAGCCCTGAACACTATGTTTGCTCCTTCGGATTGACGCAGAAGTAGAATTTCATTCTCCAGATGTAATATCTAGCAAATGACACAAAACACAAAGTAGATTTTTGTTATAAGAAACTGCTATTCATAAACTACTATAATGATTTTTAGCTCAGAATCATTGTATTGGATTTACATCATGGTCACTCTTTGGAGGAAACTGTTTTAATGTTTTGATCACTCAGCGTAATTATTTTTAAGCTTCTAAATTGGTTTATCTTTTTATTATAAAAAAAAAAAATGGAGAGTGGAAAGGGGGGAGGGGGTGTGTTACTGCCCTGACTCAGCCAGCTGTGTCTTTATTTTAACAGAAACTATTTAAAAATGTAAACAGGGTTTTTCATCAAAGCAGCTAAGATTAATCAGGTAAACATGTGAAGAGTAACCTAGAGTGCCTCCTGTTGTCTGGTAACATATGAAATATTTACAGGCAATAAAATTAACTAGAAATCCAACGTTTTGCAAACTCTCCTAAAAACCTTTCCTTCTGGCAGTGGCGTTTTGCCAGGAAAAAAACAAAAACAAAAAAACGCATGGCGCTTGGAAAAGGGTGTTAAATTATTTCATTGGCACATATAATAATTTGTTCTGGCCATTGCAATAAATTAACTTTCAATCGCTAACTGCGCCTACTACTAACACACCTATAAATGTCTTTTTTTGGCCAAAATACTGCTGCTCCTGAATGGACTGGCAGTGGGGTTTTTTCTTCTGCCTTTTATAAGCCCCTGCCACTAAAAGCTGCTAAAAGTTAATGTGTGCCATGGACACAAAAGCTAACATGCAAGGGGAGTTTAGAGGCAGGAAAAAAATGCCTGACACCCCTAGAAGCAGCTACAAAAACCTTTAGTGGGAATAAGGCTTTAGTCCTGATAATCGTAAATATTCACAAACACTATGCCTTCACACCTAGCCGCTCGGGTGCAGTTCATTACACTTTTTTTTTTTTTACATTTTTATGTGCACTCCACTAGGCAGCCCATTCAAAATGAGTTGACTCAACTAGTCCAGAAATTGGACCTGCACCTTTTTGACAGCACATTGCAACGCACTTTAGCGCTGTGCAGCACACCTCTGTCAGCAAGGTGCGTTGGGGTCCCATTCAGAATGATTGGCACTGCATCACACCATCAAAAGTATCACAACATGGTAATGTGAAAAGGGCCTTAAAAGTTAGTTGGTAAATGAAGATTAGTCAAATGACATCTAAAAAAGGTAAAACATCCGCATGAAATAAGCACTTACTTTAACTCCCTCAGAACACAGCATACCTTGTCATTAGCTTTTGCCAGCAGGTTTGATGCATTTGCAGCCTCCTTCCGGGATCCTTTGAGTTCCTGTCTTAACTCCTCATTCCTTCCAGTGAGTTGATCCACCTGGGCTTTCAGATGGACACTGGCATCAAATATGCCACTGGTATTCTTTATCTCAAAAGCCTGAAAGGAAAATCCACTGCCAACTTAATAAAAAGCGTGTGTCCAGATGTCAACATCCCATAAAACAACAATACTAGGACTTAGGTTATACACATTTATCTATGGGTAATGGTAACCTATAATATAATACTAACCTGTGCACTTCAGATCACTGGTTATATGCAGCATACAGCTCCGTAACGCAGCCTATACAAGTAATTTTTTTTTTTTTCATTCAACCTGTGGGTTGCACAAAAAAACAAAAACCTGGCTCAATTTTCCATCCACACACTCAATGTTGATGGAGGAATCCTTCCACTGAGCTATGGTATTCTGAGGTAAGACTTCCCTGCTGTCAGAATACAAGGATCAGTGCTGCCGGCTATAGCCTGCGGTGCTGACTGAGCATAAAAAAAAAAAACACAACAGGGTGGATGTACAGAACTCAATCAGTAGATATACTTCTGTAGAACCACAGTGCCCACACATGGATCAAAATTCATCCAGTCACTGCTGAACTGGACAAATTTGAATCTATGCATAGCCAGGTTAACATACCATTCTGCATATAGTCTACATTTTGCACATCTGCAGTACTGTCATGAATAGAACATAGTTTAATATTTGGCTATGTTGACTGGATTATTACAGACGTATATAAAATCATAAAGACATAAAATAAAAATGAAACTACCGTGATCTGGCCGGCCCAAGACATTATATGCAGCCTGGGGCCAAGAATAAAATGTGCCCCCCCACATAAAAAATAAATAAAAATCATGCCCACCAAAAGGCCCCCACATCCATTATTTTACATCATGATAATTAAAACTATGACACACAAAACTGCTGGAAGAAAAAATCTTGGTCGTCAATTTGCTTGGTAAATAGAAGAGAAGGAAAGGCAGCCACGGTTCAATATGCTACTCCTCCCAAAGTGCTGCCTGGGTCCAGTGGCTATCTCAAGGCTATCCGAGACCTCCTATCACCCGACGGGGTTATCAGATCATTCCCCCCTGGAGATACTTCTCGTGTGGGCGAGAGGAGTGACTGGCTCCGCGGTGGATCCATAATGAAAGTTGCAGATATTGTCACTCCACTATTAGACTCTTACTGGCCTGCCAATGAGGATGTGGCTTCTGTAGAAACGGTATGGGAAGCTTTCAAAGCGACCACGAGGGGTTACTACGTTTCGGCCATTAAAGCGGCAAGGGCTGACTATAAATTGTTGACTTCACAACTTGAAGACTGTGATTCTGAAGCGGCTGACTGCTTTGCATGTAGCCCCTTGCCGGAAGCCTATCGGGTATTGGCACAGGCGAGAAGAGAGGTAAACCTCCACTATACCACCTTAACAAACAATGACGTTAATTTATTAGCTGATAGAATATTTGAGTCGGGTGACAAGAATGGCATACTGTTAGCTAATCTTGTTGCTGATACACACTACCAGACGGTAGTATCTGAACTACATGCACCCAACGGAGAGACGATTGTGGACATGAAAGTCATACTTCAGGAATTTGGGAACTACTTCAGGAAGCTTTATAGCCAGTCTCTGCCTGTCTCTACTGAGCTCATGACAGAGGAAATCCGGAATCTCTCCCTTCCCTCTCTGGAGCGGGAAGATGTGGAGGCTCTGGACACCCAGATCTTCACTCTGGAGATTGAGACGGCAATCTCATCCCTTCCCCCTGCTAAGGCGCCAGGCCCAGAAGGTCTACCGGGAGACTGGTATAGGATGTACGCAAAGAGGTTGGCCCCCAGACTACAAGCCCTCTACACTCAATGTCTATAAAATGGGTCTCTACCACCTACCTTATAACAGGCCCACATAGTTCTCATTCCCAAACCTGGGAAGGATCCGAGCCTTTGTGCCTCATATAGGCCTATCTCACTTCTAAATTATGACTTAAAAATCCTGGCCAAGATTCTCGCCTCTAGATTGGGTTTATGAATGTAAAATCCACAGACATAAATTTGAGACGAGTGCTGACACATATGTAACTTCCCCCGACCTCCTCCCAGACTAGGGTCTTCGTGACCTTAGATGTGGAGAAGGCTTTCGACACTGTAATTTGGGAACATGTTTATAGTTCTAAAAGCCTTCAGATTCGGCCCCACCCTTTGTAAATGGATCACCGTTCTGTACAAATCCCCAACAGCACAAATTAAATTAGGGGGCATGCTCTCAGAACAGTTGCAGATACAACTGGGAACTAGCAGGGATGTCCACTTCCCCCTTTTTTATTCGACCTGGTGAAGGAACACCTAGCCACTGCCATCTGTCACTCTAATGCTGTGGTAGGCATACGAGTGGGCTCCATCATTAAAAAATTAGCTTTATACACTGATGACTTTGTGCTTTTCCTCAACGACCCTGGGCTCCCCCTCCGAGAGGCAATTTTTTCCCCATTTTACAGTTTTATCTGGACTGAAAGTCAACTGGGAAAAATTCCAACTCCTACCTATCGACTCTGCAGCTGAGCAGGCCGCAGACTCCTCATTACCCCTGTCCTGGGCCTCAAAAATCAGTTACCTGGGGATCAACATCACCCCCAAAAATGTGACGGACTTTATTGACTTGAACCTCGCTCCCCTATTATCAACCCTTAAATCCAAACTAAGAGCTTGGGACAATCTTCCCCCGATCTCTTATAGGCAGAATAAACCTATTCAAAATTAAGTGCCTCCCTATTTTTCTATATGTCATCAGACACACTCCAGTATGGATACCCAAAAAATTATTTGCACAATTAGATTATGCCATTCTCTCTTCATTCCTATGGAAGTCAAAATCCCCCAGTTTTAGCAAGTCTATCCTCCGTAGACCCTGAACGGAGGGGGGGTCTGGCCTGTCCAGGCCTCCAAAAAGGTTTCTTTGCAGCCCTACTTGTCCATGCACATAATTGGGTGATCTCGGGTGACACAAATGCCTCGGTGGTGCTGGAGGCTGCACCGCTGGGGTCCTTTGAAGCACTGAGAACTGCACTATACAGAGGCCCCCCGAGCACCTGGGACTCTCATACACTCTATGACATCAGTGATAAAAGGTATGGCAACCGCCATTTTGTAAACATAAAACAGAACCAAACAGATGGTCCCCTGATACCCCCCTATGGCTCAACCCACTCCTCACGGAGTTACACACTATGCCTGACCCGAGCTTATGAGCAACAAGAGGCATTAAGGTACTTGACCATATATGTGATGATGGGGCTATCCTGCCCTTTAACACTCTCAAACAGAACCATGACTTACCCAACTGTTACTTTAGATATCTACAGCTTAAACACGCCTTCTCTTCCCAATTTAAATCTCAACCACTCTTACTCCTTCACTCCACTCTAGAATCCCTCCTCCGGAATGAGGAGCTGATAAAACCCCTATCCACCATATATAGGGCATTATTACCATCAATGCATTTTGGGCTTGAAACTCTCCAAGCCAAATGGAGGGTGGACTTTCCCGAACTAGACACAGTATTGGGAGGAAACGTGGTAGTACCATTTTCTCCATTTTCTCTATTAGTGGCAGTTAAGGATCACTTAATTCAATTCAGGATTCTACACCGGGTGTATTTAATGCCACAACGGCTGAACAAAATTTATCCTGGGGCATATCCTAGCTGTTGAAAATGTGGTAATCTAGAGGCCGGTTTCTGTCATATGTTGTGGTCCTGTCCCAAAGTACACTCTTTCTGGGTAGAGATGACGTAATTTATAGCCTCGCTGTTAGCAATCCCAATCCCGCTGCTGTACCAGTCTGCTTGCTGGGCCTGGTGGGCTCTTTAGCGCACTGCACAGCAACTAAGACCCTCATAGGACTTCTGCTTTTTTAACGCCCGTAAAGCAATATTACTAAAATGGAAACAATGAGAGGCGCCCTTCCTGAACTCTTGGAAAGCCTGGGTCAATTTTACAATAGCATTATATAAAGCCACATATCACTCCCATGGGTGTACTGCTAAATTTGATAAAGTGTGGAAACTATGGCTTGACTTTGCCTCCACTAATGCCGCTCAAGAGTAGACTGTTTATCTGACACCCATTAACTACTCCTTCCGTGTTAAACACCTGCTAAGACCCTCACGACAACCCTATAGTTAAACCGTTAGTATCCTAGGCCTAGTACCCGAGTTCGCTCTAGGGAAACCTCACCTCTATTGAAGACGAGTTGCACATTCTCCTTTCATAATTTCTCTGAATGGAGTGGCTGAGCAGTGAAGTTCTATTGTTTGTATCGTGTTTTTTTTTTTTTTTCTGTTTTTCTGTTTTTCTGCCGCTAACAGCACTGTTTTTTTAGGCTGATAACCTGTTAAGTACCGATTTACATGGTACTTTTTGAGCTGGGGAATGATCCAAGGCTCTGTTTTTGTAAATTCACATAAATCAATAAAGAGAATAAAAAATAAAAAAAAGAAGAAGAGGTGTGGCAGAGACGACATAGATTTCATAGATGCGGGAGAGCAGCCGCTGGATTGTGATCGGGCTTAAGTATTAGGGGGGCAGCAGGGGGAGCTGCATACTGAAGGTTAGTTACCTTCATGCATAGAATGCATGAAGGTAAAAATTCTTCAGCTTTTAGAACCACTTTAATCTGGGGTGCATAAAAAAAATTACAAAATACATTTACTGGTTGTGTTACTTATGTTGTCTAATGTATTCATAATATTCCAAAAAAAAATTATGCATCTATAGCCAAAATTATTTTAGTTTGGATAGAATAGAATATAGTTATAGCGTTGTCAGTTTATCGTTTGCTTTTTGCGTACAATTTGAGAAAATCCCTTCACTTCCTGTCCTAGAGACTGTGGATAATATAATATTAATGTTTTAATATAATAATATTAATATTTAATATTAATGTTTTAATGGAATATAAAATACATACACACATATACAGTACTGACATATTGACCAGGCCAGAATTTGTCCAAGCCTACTCTATTTTAAATAACACAAGGAGCTGATGGCTCTTTGCTATGTTAATCAGAAACCCCCTTTGTCAGACTAGTATTTCAGGGGAAGTTTTAGCTCTTAGATTCCTTCTTTTCTTACATTCTTTCTCCATCAAGGTGAGATCACAGGTCTAGATTATAATACACATTATTGCATGCCTGGAAGTTATATAGGTGCATATTACGGATTGGACATATGCTGGATTGTAGTATCTCTATGCTTGCTAGGACAACTGGGACTCCTAAGGCTATTGTTCATTGTAATATTTATTCTGTTGGATTTTGTCATCTGTTGCAAGTATCTTGTGAACTTTGTTCAGTGCTGGGATTCAATAAATGCAATAAACCTCATCCCACTACTATATCACTACAGAGACTCACAGGAAGTTAAATAAAATGTCCTTAAAGTGGAACTTCAGTCATTTTTTTTTTCATCTTCCCATCTAATAAATCCTCTGCCCTTGTTGTTTTAACTTTGCATAGTAAAACATTTTTTTTTCTGCCGGTACCTTATACAGCCCACTTCCTCTTTCTTGTCTGGTAAAAAGTCTAGGCTTATGGCATCATGCACAGCTCTCTCTCTTTCACTCTTGTGAGAGTTTGCCAGGAGGGGGGGGGGGTAAGTCATAAGAGGGCCAATGAGAGCCGCGGGGCTGGAGGTGTAGTGAAGTGAACAGGCAGTAGCTTCAGCTGCCCACAGTTAAAATGGTTGCATCCAGACCCAGTGGAGGGAGACTTCTGCAGCATATTTGGCAAGTACAGAATCACAGCATATAAAAAATAATATGCAAAGTGGTTGGAGGGAAGCTTTAGAATGGCAAAGATGTTTTTATTACAACTTATGTGAGCAGACTGCAGCTTCTCTTTAGGTGTGGGTAATTCTTTAGACAGTTGCCTTTGGGACAGGTGTCCTCAATGGAAGATTTACCATCACCTGTCATTCTAGGGACATCTCCAAAATGTTAAAATTCCCATTGCTTTCTGTTTCAGCAACAGTGGTCGTCAGTACAAATAGGGGGATGAATCTGCCCTATGGGACAGCAATAACACTGGACAGAGGATCTAACGCTTCCCCACTTCATCCAAACCGTTTTGCCTTTATATACACTTTAACATTAAAAAACTGCATGCCGTTTAATTATAGAAATTGGTATTATTTGAAACAGATAATAGGAATCACTCGTTTTTATATCCCAGGCCATCCTTTACGGCTAGGTTTACATTACACCGGGTCGGGAACACATCCAAAATCGTGCACATTCCTAGGCACATGCGCTGCTCTTTAGCGGACATGTGGGGGTGCCATTCATTTTTAATGGCACCCTAAGCATCGACAAACATTGTACGTTAGTCCAGGGATAGTCAGGGATTTTATTCCCTCCGTTTAGGTGGGTAGGGCAGTCCATTGAAATGAATGGGGTGCCTACATGCAGAACACGCAAGTCGCAATAATGTGAATCCAGCCTAAATGTATAAACTGTATGTATAAACTTTTATAAATATTTATAAGCCTAAATCTAAAAGCCTAAATCTAAAACACACCAACTTGGAAAAGGTCTATACATGTGCACCATGGATCCTAAAACTGCAAAATAGATACTTCGGTAAGAAAAAGGTGCATATCAGATGGACTTTATCTCTTGCCATATTTTGTGCAAAGCTACACTATATACCATATGCAATAGCAATTGTATAGCTCTTACTGGTTGTACTCACATGAACAAGTCGTTCTAGACTGGGAATAATTAGAGTTGCTTCACCTCCTTTTATGTTGGGATCTTTCTGAGAGTCTTTAATGGCTTGTAGGATTTCTCCCATTGCTTTTTGGAGTTGCTTGTTTTCTTCAGATTGCTCTTTGACTGAACAGTAAACAACATAAAGGACTTGTAATTCAATACGTTTGTCATTTCACATACAGTAGCAAAGAAGAAATGTCAAAGAAAATGTAGATTTAAAAATAATTGGCCCTTTAATCTGCATCTTGCATTGAAGTGTCCATGCGTCCTACATACCATGAAGAACATTAATTTCTAATCTGCCAAATCCTGCTCTGTGTGTGTGCTGAATTGGATAAAGAAGCCCCTGAATTTTCAAACAGAATTCTTAATTCAAGTAAATTTGAACCTAACCATTAAAGTTTATTATGTTTTAACACATTACTGTAATTTCAAAAGTAATTTTTAATCCTTTTAAAGCTGCAGTTTTAACAAAAATAAAACCCAAGGTCATTGTTCAGGCACTGCCTGTTATGGGGTGACAGCAGTGTAGTGCGGGAGGGGGGGGGGGGGGACAGCAACCTCTAGATCATGATCTACCAGTAGATTGCGGCCAGGTGACTGACAGAGCACGGTCAGAGCTTGCTGACTGGCCAACCCAGAGCAAACCCTGCAAGGTTTCACCCCCTTCATGACCAGGCCAATTTTTGCGATATGACACTGTCGCTTTAACTGACAATTGCGCTGTACCCAAATCAAATTGATGTCCTTTTCTACCCACAAATAGAGCTTCCTTTTGGTGGTAATTGATCCCCTCTGCGGTTTTTATCTTCTGCGCTTTAAACAAGGAAAGACCGACAATTTTGAAAAAAAAAATATAACTCTGCTAAAAAAAAAAAATTATAAGCATATGTTGATTGTAGATGCTATAACTTTTGCGCAAACCAATCTATGGCATGTTTTTATTTTTACTAGTAATGGTGGTGATCAGAAATTTTTAGTGGGACTGAGACATTGCGGCAGACAAATCAGACACTAAGTGACCCTTTTTGTGGACCAGTGACACAAATACAGTTATCAGTGCTAAAAAAAATGCACTCGCTCTGTGCTAATGACACTGCAGGGAAGGTGTTAACATCAAGGGCGATCAAAGAGTTAAGTTTGCTCCTAGAGAGTGCTTTCCAACTGTGTGGGGGATGGCTTAACTGGAGGAAGAGAGAGATCTTTGTTCCTGCTTAGCAGGAACACACAATCTCCATTGTTCTCTCTGACAGAAAGGCGTACATAGTGTCCGCTGAAACTGCTGATTGGCTCCCACTGTATCCAATCACAGCGGGAGCGGGGCGCTGGCAGCTCGGGCGCTCCCTATACCCGGAAGAGACCACAATGTACAGGTTTGTTATTTTGCGCAGCTGGGCCGCCCTGCCGCAGGAAATGTGCATTGGGCGGTTTGGAACTGGTTAAACAGAGTGCAATGCAGAGGGACTACTTGAAAAGTTGGAGCTGTTTTAGGAAGCAAGAGCCTCATAAGCCAATGCCTCCTATGCAGTGCTGGCTCCTGTCCCATGCGGACAGGATATGCCCAGTTATGGTTGATACTACACCTGCAGGATACAATAATAGTCTGGCAATAGTATGGCAAAGCGCAGCTAACCCAGGAAAGTTGTAGATGCACTGCGCTACACTCGAGGTGCAGGTAAACCACAGCACATCAGTGTGAAAGCAGTCTTATAAGGGACTCGGAACAATTAGGGTTCATTTACATTTTCAGGGGGTGGTAAAACCCCATAGTTAAGACGTGTTTTTATCACCCCCCCCCCCAACTGCACCCCATTTAGCTGCAGCAGCTAGGGATGTACATGTCACAGCCACAACAGGAGTTATATGCCCTGTTATGGTTGGTGGGTGTAGCACCTGCCAAGCATGATCCATTTAAGTGAATGAGACCACTCTGCAAGTGCCTTGCAACCTTGTGTTGCTTTCTCACAACTTGCTTTAACCCCTTGGACCCCACAGAAGCACACAGTTGCAGGGTTCTTGCAGAGTGGCCCCATTTACTTGAATGGGTCACCTTTTGCAGCAACAGGGGGCTTAATTCCTGCACCACCTGATTTAAACCCATGACTGATGCAATGAATATAATTGCAACATAGTAGTATGGCAACTACAGTTTTAAATCAGGTGTGAGGAGGCAACACTGTGCCCGGTGATCTTTGACTTCTCTCATGTTGCTCAGGTAGATCTCCACTTTTTTAACAGATTCCCGACCGGCCTGCATACATTTACTGTGGCACAATGGCACCGCTGTGTGAAACCCCCGTATATATACACAAGGTTTCCTTTCAGAGGGTGCACGCTCGCCACCAGAGGGGCACGCTGCATGGCTGGAGACCCAATGCGCGTGGCCGGCAATCGCATGCACAAGCTCCAGCACGGGGATTTTGTGTGTGTAAACTGTGCTGTCAGAGGAGAGGAGACATGTCCTAGTAAGTAGGAGCAGCGAAATGTCTCCTTTCCTACTCAGTTCTATCCCTATACAGTTCGAACACAGTGAGGGAACACACATTTAACCCCGTAATCACCCTGTAGTGTTAACCCCTTCCCTACCAATGTCATTTACACAGTAATCAGTGCATTTGTGTGGTATTGATCACGGTATAATTGTCAATGGTCCCAAAAATGTGTCAAAAGTGTCCGATCTGTCTGCCACAATATCGCAGAGCCGCTAAAAATCACAGCTCATCGTCTTTACTAGTAAAAAAATAAAATAAAAATGGCAAAAATGTTTCCCATAGTTTGTAGGCACAATAACTTTTGCGCAAACCAATCAATATAAGCTTATTGCGATTTTTTTTTATACCAGAAATATGCAAAAGAAAAATATATAAGAAGAATACATATTGACCTAAACGGATGAAGAAATTTGATTTTTAAAAACATTTTTGGGGATATTTATTACAGCAAAAAAAAATGTAAAATGTTTTTTTTTCAAACTTTACATATATCAATATTTCACTTACTGTACTGTATATGACATTGCTTATCTCAAGCACACTGCAGCCCTTGTAATATACAACAATAATGATCCTGTATAGTTGAAATAACATATCTAAATAAAACTGTCAGATGTAAATAATAGAGATAAGCCCAGGAGACATATTGAAGTTCCCTAGACTTAACTCATAGTGTGCCTTCACTCTTAACAAAGGAGCTGGATTCTTGGAATTCGGCTTTAACAGACTGTTTCCATATATTAAGAGTGTGAGAAGAAAATATCCATTTTGGGGCTATATGTTTTTGTGCAATACATAACAATTCAGTAATGTTAGTATGTGTTTTTGCAGTATCGTTTCCTTCATTAACTTGGGTCGAATTTTGAAAATCTCCTCTAAGAATTTTTGTTCGAATTTTGCACCATTAGTGGGCTGCAACAACAGCCGATTTTGGAAATTTTTTCAAAAACGAGCAATTGTCTAATCAATGATGGGAGAATCGTGCACGAAAAAAAGAAAGAAATGTGCATGTCCAAAAAAAAGAAAATTCCCGGAAAGAAATGAAGATTCCCAGCCACGAAAATTATTTTTTGTAGAAATATGAGGTGAAATTGAAGGCTTGGTTGGTGGAATTTCTAAATCAATGGTGGCACCATCGAATCACAAAACGCACAAAATTTCAGATTTTCAAAAGAAAATTCTTTCAAAATTCGACCATGCAGTTTCGAAATGCAGTTTTGGGATCATTGCACAAGTTTGTTTGAAACAAGTTGTTAATAGTATCAATAATATCTCTCCACTATATTAACAGTTTAAGGCACTTTCAGAGCATGTCACTGGCGTAGTGTCAGGGGTTGCAACTGCGACCCGTCTCCATGCTCCGGGGGGCCCATGCAATCTCCCTGTTTTACACCTGGACTGGAGGGGCAGCCTATACATAAACGAATCACCTCCATTTTCTTCCTGCAGCCTTTGACAGACTGCTTAATCCTTTCCCTCCTGCAAACATTCAGCGTCTGCAGGAGAAAAATGGAAGAGATTGGTTCCTGTATATGCTGCCCTCGTTCGGGTTACTCATCTCTGCTGACGGGCCCCCCTGTGTGCTCCCCTGGTCTCTCCAGCAGCCCTGCTGGCTTCCTCTCTCTCTTATAGGTTTGCTGCTGCTGAGGATGGAGAGCCGGGAAGTATGTCTTTTACTGCCCCCCTCCTTTTATGAAATAACACAGTGACAGATTGGTACCAATCACTCACTGTATCCATTTAAAACTGAATCGTAGTAAACTGTTTACTAGGATTTGGTTTGTGAATGAACGAAAAGTTCTAAACAGAGCTATTCCTGTTCACTCAGTCTGTGCTTCTCAGGGTACAGAGATGGAGATTGAGAGCTGTGTCCTCAACCCCTTTTCTCTGTCTCAAAAGTGAGACATCAGGGCTCACAAAAAAATAAAAAAATAAAAATAAAGGCTGCAAAAAAAATAAAACTAAAAAACAATAAAAAAAATTTAAAAAAAAGAAGGTAATAAATCATTAAAAATAAAATACATAAAAAATAAAACTACTGCCATGTCCACTGCCCTACTGACACCATCCACTACTCTACTGACACCATCCACTACTTTATTGACCTCGTCTTCTGCCCTACCGACACTGTCCACACACCATCCTATGCCCTACTGACACTGTGCACTTTTAAGATAGTCTAAGTTTACATTTTTTACAGTGATATTTGTCTAGGTTTTCCTTACTATTTAGTTAGGCCGTGTTAGTTAAAAAAAAAAGGGGGGGATTGATCTCTTTGATGTTGTTCAGGTAGATCTCTACCTCAAAAGGTTACTTATTCCTGCTCCAGGATATTCAAAAGAATTAGAGAGGTATGTCAAAAGTTTCTCCCAAATCTTTTGACTTACCTTCTCCGTATGTAAGGATCTGAAATAAATCTTTAGCCACTTGGAGTTTTGTTGCGCATGGTGGGAGTGTCTTGGTGGGCGGTGTAAGTGGTGGGTGGTAGTGGTGGGGAGCCCGGGTCAACTCTTGCAAGCTTCAAGCTACACCTCTGGGGCATGTGAAACAGTGTGGCCAGTTCTAAATCACCTTTGACCCATATTGGGGTGCCTCTGCATCCCCAATGTGTCATTTTTGTGGAGATCGATAGGTCATGTGCAGTATGAAAAGCTGAGTAGGATTTTAAGTGGGAAATAGACAACAGACAAAATATCAGACCATTCTTCATCCAACATTGAGTCCATGTCAGTTTCTAAGCCCTTCTTGCAAGATGAAAGACTATTTTTTTTGCCTTTACAGTAGCTATGTGTCTAAATAGGAGGGTGTCAATATAGGTCTATATACATAGTTGGACTGTGCCAACAAAGCATGATGCACTTGTAAATACTGGAAAAACCTTTGCTTTATTATCTCATATTCATTGTGTATTCCTATTGCAGAATTCTAATGCAGAATTCCAGATCTTGATAAATTTGGTGTACATATATCACCCTGTGATCATAGTAAGGTTATGGCTCAAATCCTTGTAGTTTCTGTAATTCTGAATAACTGTGGCTGTTCCACAATGTTGAGTATTAGGCAAAACATTCCTAGTGCATGATCAGTTTCACCAGGGTCCATATTTTATTCTGTATGTGCGGGGTGGGTGTATATGTAGGAAACAAAAAAGTCTGGTGCGGAGAAGCAACACAGCGTAGCCCCGTGGAAGAATTTACATCTACTAATGGAATTTGCCATTTGTTCTATTGACACTGGTTTACATGAAAAGTGCCTATAATGAGCTAGTAGCCAGAGGAGCTTAGTGCAAAATGTGAATTGCACTTAGCGGCAGTAACAAAAATATAAATGCATATGTTTTTCACTCCACACCTACAGTTAAAACACAATTATATGACAGATTGGCTGGTTAACTTGTAGAAGTGTGTGTATATGTATCCCAACACACAGTACATATAGATGAGATGAAATGAAAAAAAATAATAAATAAAAAAAAGCATACTTACATTTGGATTTTAATTCAACAACAACAGTTTTGCTTCTTTCAAGTTCTCTTTCTTTGTTATTTAATTCTTTTGACAAAAGGTCATTCTGAAAAGAAAAATACATAATGAAAAAAAACCCCCAAAAAAACAACTTGCATGAGCACTGTGCTCCTCCAGTAAGGTGCAG
The DNA here is from genome assembly GCF_037356315.1 of Lithobates pipiens. Classification (NCBI taxonomy): domain Eukaryota; kingdom Metazoa; phylum Chordata; class Amphibia; order Anura; family Ranidae; genus Lithobates; species Lithobates pipiens. Next base: position 261,109,108 of record NW_027507903.1, on the reverse strand, counting down.
TAACTGAAAGGTCTTAAACCCACTATACACATTACAATGCGACTATAAAATCTTTGTACAATTTATTTTAGACTTTGAAAATGATGTAATATGTATATTATATGTAATTTAATAATATGTATATTGTAATAATAATTCATTTTTATTTCCATTAAACAACTAAGACATGCTGTATAAGCATATAAAAAAAGAGAGAGAGAGGAACAAAAAGGGACAAAGGAAGTAGCACAAGCTACCTTCTGAACATCAGACACAAAAAGTCACAATGTGTATTAATCCATAAAGTTCATAAGTGAAAATAAATAAATTCAAAACAAAAATGGGAAGTATTCCTATTGGGAATTTTTGACCCTATAACTATTGTATATAAAATTGCATAATCCTTCATATATATTACTTTCAAATCATAACATTACGTAGCTGTTTTTGTTGGATACGGATCCAGACTGATCCATGCAAGTGTCTCAGAGTGCTTTTAAGCAGATGCTATGTATGTAAATTAGGAGAAACTACAAAAAAAAAAATATATAAAAACGTGTCTGAGAAGCCGTGGAGAGAGGCTGTTAGCTCCCATACTAGTTTCAGAACGACTTCGCTCACAGCAAAATTAAACAGATTCAATGTCACTGCCCCAGGGGTAGTATCTAGCCAGTAATGGAGTAGCTGCCTCCATTAGGAGGACCTTCCCTAAGATATTTGTGTATCTACAAAAACATGTTGATTAAAGGCAAACTTTGAAATTCCCACAGAAATAACCTATACATAGTTTTATTTTTATAACCCAACTTTGAGGTATGCAGTCTTTATTTGAATACTGCAAATGAACATAATTTGCACTGCATTTTACTCAGAACCATCCCTTTGTCTTTTCTTAGAGGCCACCAAGTGAAGCAATGTACTGTATGTACAAAAAAGAAAGAAAAAAATATAGGGGGGTGAGAAAGAGGGGGGGGGGGATGCATGTTGGTGTCATTTCCCGCTTTCTTTCATAATCTGTAGTAAAGATGTTCAACAACATAGCCTTAGGATTAGCCATCTGCATGGAGTGAATCAATTGATAATACCACAGCAGGTATAATGGCCATCCAGTCACTATAAGTCTCTGAGGTTTTATAAGTTATCCAGCTCTCCCAAATGGAGTAAAATTGTTTGACAATTTAAAATTTGCTAATGACCAAAAAAATAATAATAAATGACTTATGATCAAACTACTCCACATTAATTACTGTAAATAGAATTTTAAAGTAACATGTTCCCAGAAGAATAACTAATGCCTGAAAGATATCTTCAAAATAATCTTTATTATTACTCCTCTAAAAGAAGTTTGCATCATTTATCTATTTAGAATTTGAAAATTTGATACACAACTATAATATTTGGGGACATGATGGGTGAAGGTTTTAACAAGTTGTCACTCCTTGTTTGTTATTAGTCTTTTTTTTCTTTTAGAGAAGTAATATTAAAGAATATTGTAAAGAAATCAGTCCTTTAGAATTATATTTACATTTACAAAAAATTATTTTGGAGTAGGTTGAGCCCAAGTCCAATTTTTATTGCTATTTTGGTTCTTAGGTTTGTGTGGATGGCTCCCACTCCATGATAACTCACAGTTACCCCTTTAGGAATATTAAAGTGAAAGTAAACTCCCCTATTGTTTTCAGCCAAGGAAGCTGCCATCTTTGCCTCTGTTTAATCTTCAACTGCTATGGTGCTGCACATGTGATTCGTTATGACACCAGCCATTGGATGGTTTGATAGTTTGACTGAGAGCACAGCCAATGTGCAGTTAGCATTCCCGGCATGCCTTTTTTTTTTAACTGTTTAAATCCATGGGTTTACTTCCACTTTAAGACCTGGTAGGATACTTTTATAGTATTTTTGATTAGTTAATTTTTTTCATTCTAATTTCCTCCATCGGGCAGAGATTTTGGATATGTTCAGCAACCATTCACTCACTGTAGGTGGATTTGTTGATTTCCAGCACTTTAAGATTAGTCTTTTAGCCACATTCAACAAATGAGGTAGAATTTTTTTTTTTGTTTTTATTTGAGACTGAAATTTTGGTTTTATGAAACACATGGATCATATGGGAGGGAAATAGATGTGATCTTTTCCACCAGTTAAAGAATTTTCCTCCAATATGGAAAAATCAGAGGACAATACTACAATATAAGGGACAGTGTTCCCTCTTCTTTTTTACATCCACAACATAAGGCAGAAGCCTGCTGGTCCTCATTTATTTACATGCCCTGGGATATAGTGCTAAATGGTCAACAATGTATAATTACTCTCTACGTAGAATTTATAGAAGATTAATTAGTTACAATACTTTTTTATTTCATCTGGGGACAAACGTTGTTCTAGTTCTCCCTCCCAGTTGACTATGTATTTTAAAGGGACCATACGGTCAAAAGTAAGTAGGAGTTTATACAGAGTTGAGATGCTGTGGGTAGGACCAGTGGCATGGACACATAACTTTTCAATTAGATATAAGTCTTCCACAGAATGGAGTGGTTTTGGGAGACAACTATAGAATAGAATAGAAGCAAAATGCTCCATTAAAAAAACGTTAATATGTTTTTTGATGTGTTGCAGGTAATGGGTAAAATCTTAATCACCCTTCCAGGAGTGTGATTGAGATCATATGCAGTAGAAAATGAAAAAGAATCCAGACAGCTGCACTCAAAAAAAGCTCATTCATCTTTACTAAACATGTAAAAGCACCATGATACAGCAGAAAAACACTGTGGGGACATCACATTTCACGCTATATTAACGCTTACTTATTGGCTGCAGTCACTGACTGAGTGCAGATTTTCCAGCAGAACCGTTCGACAGAAGCCTGTCATTAGACTGGTTTCTGTTGAACAGACAGAGGTACACATGTACTAAAAGGAGGCTAGTTCCTGCGGAACCGATCGACTTTTGATATAGGTGTACAGATCTTTAGTATTCTCCAGTAGATTATTTTGTGCTCACAGTTAAATGCTCCTACTTGTATGAGAAATCATATGACCCTTTAAACAGGGGTCTCAAATTGGTGGTCCAGCTTTTGTGAAACTACAAGTCCCATCATGCCTCTGCCTGTGGGATTCATGCTTGTAAATTTTAGCCTTGCAATGCCTCATGGGACTTGTAGTTTCGCAACAGCTGGAGGGACTCAGTTTGAGACCCCTGTAACGAGACCAAACAGCAGAAGTAGAGGAATGCAAGTGCAAGTACAATTTTCAGAGCTTACCTTGCAATCCTCCTTGCAATCCTCCTTACGTATTCTGCGTAAACTGTCAAATATGCATTATAACCACAAATCTAATTTTGTGACAGAAGTACTAAAATGATATAATATTTAGCAGACATTAAAAAGGAACTGCACTCTGGGTGCTGGAAGAGGGCAAAGGACTAGTCACCAGTATAACCTCTGCTCTGCCTGAAAAGGTTTTTTTTTGCCCATTGACTGGCTTACCATGCATTTTTCCGCATTGTTTCTAAGCGCGGAGGCAATCATCTTGGTAAAGGCAGGACTTTGCTTCCTCGCAGAGCCTCCAAGCAGGGCAGCGAGTAGCACAGTATTGACTTCACCAGATCTCACTCCAAATTTACTATCAGAGGCAGCTTTGTCTTACATCTCACACTGCAGATATATGGCTATGAGGCTTTATGCACAGTCTCTAGGCACACGCTTGGAAGTGCACTGCTATTTTCTTTATTTTAGGAGGACTTCCAGACTAGGTAAAATTTTAAAGAGTAATGGGCAAAGTGCAGTACTTATGGTTTACAGCACTTAGCTCATCATTGCTATTTTATATGGAATAGTAAGTGTCTGTTTATTAAAGTTCAGCATCTACTGTATTTGTAGCTGCTGACTTTAAAGTCTTTCATAAACCAATCAAAGTTCCTCCTTTGATATTTGATTGATAAAGAACCATTGATAAAGAACAGCAACTTTAGAGGTTAAAGTAGAATTCCAGCTTAAACCTAACTAGCCTTAAAATGTCCCATCCCCCCCCCTTCTTAACACCTATGCTGACTAGCCTGTGTGACAGTCTCGTCACGTGATCTTCTGTGTCAGCCAGCAGCAGCTACAGGAGAGAGGAGAGAGCACTCAACAACAGCTTTGAATGTCTGGAGTGGTGACGTCACCCATAAGTCCCCATGTCCCAGCTGTTTTCAATGCACCCTTCTCTCCCCTGCAGCCTGCGCTAACTGACACAGTGGAGAAGGATCACATGACCAGACTGGAGTAGGCTATAAAAAAGGTTGGTATATGCATCTTTTTTACACAGCTTAGTAAGCATAGGTGTTAGGAAGGGGTGGGATCATTTTTAAGACTAGTTAGGGTCAGGTTGGATCTCTACTTTAAAGTAAAATCAGCTCTATCACATGTATATCTAAAGGTAATAGTTCCCTCTAGAAGCAGTACAATTCTGTTCTGTATAGTTACAAGTGAAGGCTAAACGCCAGGCAAAAAGCTAAACACACAAATGAAATACATATACATTGGAGCCATTTTACCTGCCAATTTATGCCCATCCAATTCTGTGATTTACATCTTGGACAGCTCAGACACACAACACAGCCCTGTCTGTCAGGCAGTGTTAACTTTGGCATCAAATTTTGATTTAGTTTTAGTCATAACCTTTTGACTAAAATGCCATTTTATTTTTAGTCCCATTTTAGCCATCTGCAATTGTTTTTGTCGACTAAAATCTGCAGTACATTTAAGTTGACTAAAATCGAATGGGTTTAGTTAAGTTGTAATGCATTATTTAAGCATTTTTCTAGAAATGCTAAACTCATTATATACGCCTGGAATAAAAAAATTGAATATGTGATTTTTTATTGTATTAATGTGTGAACAAACTCACAGATACAGATTTAGTGACTCAGGATGGTCTGAGGAGGCCTGTAATGCACACAGTGCTCTGGCCATGGTCTGAGGAGTCTTGTAATGCACACAGTGCTCTGGACGGTGGTCTGAGGAGGCCTGTAATGCTGCACAGTGGTCTGGACAGTGGCCTGAGGAGGCCTGTAAAGCTGCACAGTGCTCTGGATGGTGGTCTGAAGGGAAGCCTGTAATGATGCACAGTGCTCTGGATAGTGGTCTGAGGAGGCCTGGAATGCTGCACAGTGCTCTGGATGGTGGTCTGAGGGGAAGCCTGTAATGCTGCACAGTGGTCTGGACAGTGGCCTGAGGAGGCCTGTAAAGCTGCACAGTGCTCTGGATGGTGGTTTGAGGGGAAGTCTGTAATGCTGCACAGTGCTCTGGATGGTGGTCTGAAGGGAAGCCTGTAATGATGCACAGTGCTCTGGACAGTGGTCTGAGGAGGCCTGGAATGCTGCACAGTGCTCTGGATGGTGGTCTGAGGGGAAGCCTGTAATGATGCACAGTACTCTGGACGGTGGTCTGAGGAGGCATGTAATGGACAGTGGTCTAAGAGGCCCAAAATGCTTCATAGTGCTCTGGATCCTGGTGGTTAGAGGAGGCCTGTAATGCACACAGTGCTCTGGACAGTGGTCTGAGGGGAGGTCTGTAAAGTACACGCAGTGCTCTGGGTGGTCTGAGGAGGCCTGTAATGCTGGGTGCACAGTGCTAAGCATGCTATGATTGCTACTCGCTACTTTACGTGCTGGGAGCAGAAGCACTCACGGGCTCTACAAGCAGAGCTCCAAGAAAATTGGAAAGTTCACCTGCGTAAACGTCCCTCCCTCACATTTTAATTTTGTTCTCATTGTTGACAAAAATTGAATACATTTTAGTCATAGTTTTCATCAATTGACGAAAACGCGGGATACTTTTCGTTTTTCGTTGCTGTAAATATGTTGCTGACGAAAATGTTTTTGTTGATGAATAGAACATTGCTGGCAGGGATGGTCTGATTGTTCTCTGCTTCAGTTAAAATTACAATTACAGGTTTTATCCCTCCCCCAATCTACAACTGGACAGGCAAACAGTACACTGATAAGTCACTCTTTCTGCTCTCTCCTCCAATCAGTATGCTACTTATTAGCACTTGAAAACTGCAGCTCAGCTAACTGTTTTCTTGTACTGCTTTTCCTTTTTAGAGTCAGCTTTGCTGTAGAGGATTTCAAGAAGCTGATATCAGGTCAAATTCAGGTACTAACCCTTGCTTGGAAAAATCGCGCTACCACCTATATTAAAAATTGCAAAAATTGTGCACACATAAAAAACTGCTGCAGCTCTACTATATACCAAAAATTATATATAAATACTCGAAAAAATGTCCCGAAGGAAAAACCGCGCTGTCCTAAATATAAACCTAGGTTATGTGTTTCCCCTGCAGGGGAATTTAAACAACTCCAAACATATTATGTGGGAATGTCATAAATATATTATTGCCACAACCCTAAAAAATAAAAAGGTGTAGTTAAATGTGATGTGAAACTTAATATATGTCCCCAACAGAATACTATCATCTATACTTTCAGTTCAAAAAATGCAAGACAATAACAATGACATATCTATATGCACAATGCACACACAATGCATATAAAAATACAGCACCCTCTGCACCTCTATCTCAACAGGTGCAAAGAAATGACACATTCATATATATCATATCAAAACGTGAAATGGCGTGCAGGGGAAGAAAGAAAAATTCAATAATAAAGTGTCCAAATTATTGTTGAGAACAAAGTCCAATGTAAACTAAAAAACACCACGTGTCAGATGAATATTGAACTCTCAGTTTCCTGTTCAACCGTGTCACGCTATCCATTGCCTCAGAACAGACCAGCTGGTGAATAGGCTATTGATGTAGATGATTGCGTCCGGCCGGCGCTACCTACTGTGATATGCCCAATTGTGTTGGACCTTTGTAAGTGCTTTTTTAATTTTTTTATTATTTGTAATAAAACGTTTTTACACTATTTGGAGCATTTTTCTCCTCCTTTTATGGTGGATCGGTCACTGCCAAATATTGGAGCCTGATTGTATTACGTCTTAACTTTTGGGCGGAGCCTATGGACGTTTAAGGGATACACACGGCCTGGTTTGACTTCTCAGAGCGTATTATCTAAGAACTTCTGGTAAGGAGCCAATCCTCACTTCCGGTGGTGGTGCACTATAACGCACATTGAGTGGTTGAACAGGAAACTGAGAGTTCAATATTCATCTGACACGTGGTGTTTTTTAGTTTACATTGGACTTTGTTCTCAACAATAATTTGGACACTTTATTATTGAATTTTTCTTTCTTCCCCTGCACGCCATTTCACGTTTTGATATGATATATATGAATGTGTCATTTCTTTGCACCTGTTGAGATGGAGGTGCAGAGGGTGCTGTATTTTTATATGCATTGTGTGTGCATTGTGCATATAGATATGTCATTGTTATTGTCTTGCATTTTTTGAACTGAAAGTATAGATGATAGTATTCTGTTGGGGACATATATTAAGTTTCACATCACATTTAACTACACCTTTTTATTTTTTAGGGTTGTGGCAATAATATATTTATGACATTCCCACATAATATGTTTGGAGTTGTTTAAATTCCCCTGCAGGGGAAACACATAACCTAGGTTTATATTTAGGACAGCGCGGTTTTTCCTTCGGGACATTTTTACTAACCCTTGCTTACATTTAATAAAACACATTTAATAATGTAATAATGAATACAGAGCTGCATGACTGTGTTTTTATATCTGCCTGGAGTTCAACTCTAAATACATTACATGTCTTCCCCACGTCTCAAGTAAATAACCTTTTATTATGCAATATTTTCATTGACATATGATTTGCTGTTAAAAATAAAGGATCTTTAAAGATTTACAGGATATTCTTACCTTTTCCCTAATTTCGCCTGTTTTATCCAGGACAACAAAACTGGAATCTCTCTGTCTAGAACTGGGGTCTGTAGTGTAACTTCCATTCAAGAACAAGTCATCAGCTGTTAACCCTGAAATGAAAAAACATAGCAATTAAAGTAGTTGTCAAGGCAGAAAGTTTTTTTGTGCCGCTTCCCCTTATACTTGTCTGATCCAGTAATGTGCACAAGATCAGAGGCTCTCTTGGCTCCCTCACTACTGCTGCTGTCAATCACACCCAGTGAGGAGGGAGTGGGGGGCAGGACTGAGCCGTGCTCTGTGTCTTATGGACAACAAAGTGGGGCTCATGCGTGAGCACACACACACACACACACACACACACACACACACACACGAGTGTCCCCATAGCAAGCAGCTTGCTATGGGGGCACTCGGGGAGTCAGGAAAGCCAGCAGGAGACCCAAGAAGAGGAGGATCATTGAACCATTGCACAGCGTAGATAAGTATAGCATGTTTATTTAATATATAAAAAAAATTAAAAAAAGAGAATGTTTACTATAACTTTAACCATTTCACACCCGGCCAATAGCAGAATGACGGCCGGGCGGTGGGTTCGTTATCCTGACTGGAAGTCATATGACGTCTTTCAGGATAACATGCCAGAGCGCAGCGAGGCGATCAGTGGTGCTGTGCGTCACTCTAACACACCGCATCTCTGACGGAGGCTCTTTATCACATGATCAGCTGTGACCAATCACAGCTTATCACAGCGTTAACCAGGAAGTGTCGGTAAACAGCTGTCCTCAGTTTGCGCTGACAGGGAGAGCCGACATTGTCCTAGGCGGGAAGGGGGGTAAGTTCCAGTAGTGAAGTGGTTAAACCAGGAAAATAACCAAAATGGTTGCAAAACATTTTAGTGCCACAACATTGGCTTTGCATATCAAATGACATAAATAACCAAAGGGAAATTGATTTTATTTTTAAATTCAGCAGGAAGGACCAAACTGTAAAACTGATATCTGACAGATGACTGCTACGTACATGCTGTGCATGGGAATAAAATTGGCTCTGTGACATATTTATATATAGAGTATTAAAGTGTTACTAAACCCACAACAGTAAAATCAGTCTGTATAGGCAATAAAACATGCTTGTTATTCTCATTGTGAAAACTTAAGAGATGAATCCTCTACATTGGGTAAAAAGGCTGTCTGATCCCGTCTTCTCTGATCCTCCCCCTTCTTCCACTGTCCCCTAACCATCTCCTGATAAGACAGAGCCTTTGGAGTCACTCTGCACATTCTCAGTTTGATATGTATAGAGTTTTTATTTTTTCTTGGGAGGGTGCACATGATTGGTACAGGATCAATCAGCACAGACAGAGGGTCAGAGGTCCTGCAGCCTCATAGAACAGTCAGGAGTAGAATTAAAACTCCTCCTGCAAGCTTTAACCAGACACTGATAGAGGTCACAAGACTGCTATATACTGCTGCTGAGAAAAGATATTTAGCAGTTTATATTTACCAAAATAATTGCATTTCCATGTTCTGTGTACTGTGGGAGACCAGATATAGTGAATGCAGGGTGCTGGATTTATTTTAAATATTATTTAGTATGAGAAAAAGAGAAGACTGTAGGATATTGGAATCATCCACTCTTTTTGTTTGTGCACTTGTGGCAAAAAAAATACAGATGCTCTGTAGCAGAAAATGTATTTAAAACGGCAATTTAAAACAAATTTTTTAGCCAGGTAACAACTGTCCCTATCGGAGAAGAAAAAAAATACTAGTCCGATGCAGAACAGTCAACAGAACGCCCCCTTGTTGGCCTGTACAGCCAGTAAGTACTCAGCCATGTGATTACATTACTGTTAATAAATGCAGCACCATGGTAGCTTAACCATAGAGCAACTTTTATTTGAAAAAGTGAACTGGAACAAAAAGGTATTAAATATTTTAAAGAGGAAGAAGGAAATTAAATTAGCTTGCAAAACTAGTTAAAAGTAGTGGTGTTTGGAGCCTGGGGAGCCTGTTGAATCCCCAACAGGTGACACAAGACCAGAAGACTATGACACCAACTACAAATCCAAAGTTCCTGGACATAAAATAGCACATTCTGTCTTCCCAGAGTATCGTGTAAATTAGAAGGTCTCTAGTTGGTGATGCCTCATACTTGCTAGAAACTGATGAATCCGATTTCATGTTTATTTACTGGCCTCGTACTATTTATGGGCCTCTTAGCTGTACTTCTGTAGCTATTACCTCTCACATTTGTACTAATGTTTTGCAGACCAAGAGAACTCTGTTCTATTTAGTCTTCCACAAATCTATAAGGAATTTCCTTCTCCGCAAATCTAAGTCTCAGAAAAGACATTTCACTAGATCATAAAGATCATCACACGCTTGGAAAGTGAAATTCAAAACTAAGCTGGATATATGTAGGTCTTCTGCACATACCAGTTTTCCCAGGACACCCATCTGATGGTAGAAAAGTCAAAATACATTACAAAATTCAGACTTCTTATCATTATGGACAGACAAGATGGGTAAGAGTTGATTACCGTATATACTCGAGTATAAGCCGAGATTTTCAGCCTCTTTTTTGAGGCTGAAAGTGCCCCCCTCGGCTTATACTCGAGTCATCGCTGTCTGCCCGCTCGATCAGCGTGTCGAGCAGACAGACAGCGGCCATTCTGATTCAAAAGCCGCGCCTCCGGCTCCCCCTTCGCCTGTGATAGGCGGAACACTGAATTTCCCAGCAGCCTGTGTTCCGCCTATCACGGACTTCGTATCATCCTCGTACTACGGACGAGGATGATACGACGTCTGTGATAGGCGGAACACAGGCTGCTGGGAAATTCAGTGTTCCGCCTATCACAGGCGAAGGCGGCGGCGCAGCTTTTGAATTTTACAATGGCCGCCGACGAACGAAGAGGGCACGGGACGGAGGCAAGGCACAGGATGGCACGGCACGGGACGGGACGGGACGGGACCGGAGGCAAGGCACGGCGGCGAGGCACGGCGGCGAGGCACGGCGGCGAGGCACGGAGGCAAGGAGGCTCGGCACGGGACGGAGGCTCGGGACAAAGGCTCAGGACACAGGTAGGCTGGACACACACACACACACACACACACACACACACACACACACACACACACACACACACACGGATACACACACACACACAGGGATGGATGGATGGATGGAGACACACACACACAGGGATGGACGGACACACAGGGATGGACGGACACACAGGGATGGATGGACACACAGGGATGGACGGACACACACACAGGGATGGACAGGCATGTCTTACCCTCGGCTTATACACGAGTCAATAAGTTTGCCAGTTTTTTTGGGGGTAAATTGGGGGCCTCGGCTTATATTCGGGTCGGCCTATACTCGAGTATATACGGTATTTGCAATGTCAGACCCTCTCCTGAGAGCAACAGATGGCATTAATAGAAATAGTGGCATAAAAAACATATGGCTGCCTTTATTTCTGATTCAAAATTATAGGGATCTCAGACCTGAATAAGCCTTAAAAGCAGTTCAAATGCAAATAAAAGGGACATAACCTCTGATGCTTCTGAATCCCACATAATTTAACAGTGGACTAATCTGAGCCACATAATCCTGTCAAAACATATACATCACTGTGACAGCAATCAAGACTTGCAAAAAATCATTCTGTACAGTAAAGAAAAAAAAATAGCATCTAAAAGGAGGAAAACAAAGGGGAAATAAAAAAGCCTGAATTCTCAACAGGAGCTATATCTATATCTTTGCAGACATACTATACAGGCAGACTAATTTGTGAGTTAAAAGCATGATTGTTACAAGGCTGTGGGACCTAAGGGGTTAATCCTCCACATTGTGTAAAAAAGGCTGTTTGATCCTGTCTTTTCTGATCCTCCACTTCTTTTACTGTCCCCAAGCCACCTGCTGATAGTACAGAGCCTTGGGGACACTCTGCACATGCTCGGTTTGGTGTGTATTGCTAGAGAGTTTTTTTTTTCTTGGGAGGATGCATGTGATCAGCACAGGGACAACCAGCACTGCCCAGACAGAGGGACAGGGGTCCTGCAGCCTCATAGGACAGTCAGCGTAGAATGAAATCTCCTCTTGCAAGCTTTGACCAGAAACTGATAGCAAATCACAAGACTGCTTTATACTGCTGATGAGGTATTTATCATTTTATATTTAATAAAATAATTGCATTTCCATGTTCTGTGTACTGTGGGAGACCAGATAAAGTAAATGCAGGGTCCTGGTTTAAGCAACAATAAGTGGGAAAAGTGATTTGTTTTCTGCTAAGTGTAGAAAAGCAAATTGCTACATAAGAAAAATAAATAAATAAAAATTGGTGACAGTATTTCTGGAGACCCTATCACCAATGTATTCAATTACATGTGAAAGCAAAGAACAGTAAGTATTCGAAAATGCTTACTTGCATTGGTGTTACTGTAAAGAAAGTATTTTCTAATCACTTGCAATTGCTTTACAATTTGACTACTCCAAGTAGAGTCAGTTCTACCAGTTCTACTAGTCTACTAGCAAAGCCAACACCCCACCCCCACTTGCACGCCATAACCTTCAGTTTTTCTAGGATTGTCTAAATACTATCTGTGCTGGCCTGGCTTCTAGTGGCCCACCAAAAGGGAATACCACTTTGGGTGCTACAGTAGGGCCCAGACCTTGTAATAGCAAAGGAATGGTCTTCTCAAAAGATGCATTCTATACATAGACCAGGTCCATCCTGACTCTTATAATCGAGTTCACAGCGTGCCAAAATATCTAGAAGGAAGAACCCTTTAGACAACCCACGCTGCTGGAAAGCATAACAGTGTGGGTCCTAGATGTAACTTAAGAGATAAGGGAATGAGGGATTCCTGTTGAGATATTGAACATTGATTTTTCTTATAACTGCAGACAAATATATGTATTATTAATATTATACACAATTTATATAGTGGCAACAATTTACACAGCGCTTTACAATGTAGAGGGGGGACAGCACAATTACAGTACAGTTCAATACAGAAGGGCCCTGCTCGTAGAGCTTACATTCTAAAAGGGAGGGGGTGTGGTACAAAAAGGTAATAGATGCAGGGAATGATTTGATGGGGTTGTTAGGTGGGTGTGGGATAGGCTTCCCTGAATAAGTGAGTTTTCAGGGAGCTGCTAAAGGTGGACAGGTTAGGGGCTGATCAGACAGGGAGTTTCAGAGGATGGGAGAGGCTGCGGAGAAGTCCTGAAGGTGAGCACGAGAGGAGGTAACAAGGGAGCTAGAGAGCAGGAAGTCCTAGGAGGAGTGGAGGGGACGATTTGGGCAATATCTACAGATGAGTAGTGGATGGCCTTGTATGTTGTGGTTAGCATTTTTGAATTTTATACGGTGGGGTAGGGGAAGCCAGTGAAGGGATTGGCAGAGAGGAGCAGCAGTCACAGATGGATTAGTAAGGTATATTAGTCTAGCAGCAGCATTCTTAATAGACTAAGGGGGGGGGGGGGGGGATAGCCTGCATAAGGGTAAGGGTAGGCCATTAAGGAGAGAATTGCAGTAGTCAAGGCAGGAAATAATCTATGAGTGAATAAGTTGCTTTGTGTTGTCATTAGTTAGGAAGGGTCGAATTCTGGAGATGTTGAGGAGGTTAAGGCGCCAGGATTTAGCCAGTGATTGGATAGGGGGGCTGAAGGAAACGTCAGAGTCAAGGATTACACCCAGGACCCTGGCACGTGTGGAGGGACCAATGGTTGTGCTGTTGATCTTAATAGTAAAGCCATTGGGGGGACCGGGAAGGAGGAAATATTACAAGCTCAGTTTTAGAAAGATTGGGTTTGAGAAAGTGATGTGACATTATTAATAATATTATAATATTATATTATAATAATTAACTACCTTTTCACTGATTATTGATTTTCTGTACGACTAAAACTTTTAGAAAACAAATGCCATCTCATTATCGCTCTCCCATTTTACTATTTTTTTTCCCCAAATCTTTTTATTCAAAAATACTTTACAGGGGTAAGGGAGTGTCAACAATAGCGTAAATAAGAGAAATGCCACTAAATATAGGAGCATATAAAGTATTATAGACAGCTAAAGTATGTAGTATAGTTTAAGCAACCAATGGAAATGTATAAAGTATTTTGAGGAGGGATGATAAATCAAATGAATCAGTCTATAATTTACTAAGAATATCATTTTTTTTTTTAGACCATACACACGTTCAAGCGCACAATTATGGTTTAAGTCATATCAAGACACATTAGACACAATTAGAGATTTCCAATTTTGTGCAATATTAACGTGTTACTAAACCCAGGACCCTGCATTCACTATATCTGGTCTCCCACAGACCAGTGCAATAATTTTAGTAAATATAAACTGCTAAATACCTTTTCTCATCAGCTGTATATAGTGTCTGGTTAAAGCTTGTAGGAGAGGTTTTCATACTGCACTAGCTGTCCTATCAGGATGCAGGACCCCTGATCCTCTGTCTGTACACTGCTGATTGGCCCTGTGCTGATAACATTCACTCTACCAAGAAAAAAAACCTCTAGCAATACACACCAAACTGAGCATGTGAAGCCTGACTCCAATAGCGCGGTCGTGTTAAGGGGACAATGCAAGAGGAGGAACAAACAGTCTTTTTACACAGTGCAGAGGATTAACCCCCTTAGGTTCCACAGTGAGTATAACAAGCATGCTTTACAGCATATACAGACTGATTTTACTGCTGTGGGTTTAGTAACACTTTACGTTTAGCAGATAAGAGAATTTGTAGGAATATTGTTCTAACTGGCTTAGGGATACAATTTATGTTGAGATGTAGGAGAGCTAGTTCTGCAGATGGTGAAATTGGTGATTGAGTGAGTTCAGAGAGTAGTTTTGAGTTCCAAAAAAAACAAAAAAAAAAAAAAGTTTGATTCCAATATGACTTCATAGAGGAGCAATACCAGACAATGTGGATCAATAGGCCAATTGAACCACAATTGTGCCAGCAATCTGATGAGACAACAGGACAAACCTTAGAGAGCCTGTAGGGAGTAAAATACCCTCTGTGTAACTATTTTTAATTATTTTTTATTTTATTTATTTATTATTTTTATTTGCTAAAGCCATTTTTACCATTTGTAAACTGCTGGAAAAATAACTTCCTAGCTCAGTCTCAAACCTGATAGAATAAAGCCAATTTGCCTGGATTTTCTGTCTGTTCAAAAAAACAACTAGTTAGTGCTTTAGGTTCTATATAAGTAGGAGCGGCCACTACGCTAATGGAGAAAAAATATCATCTGGAGAATTTTTTGTGGTTTCAGTGAGAAATGTTTGAACACAACATAAAAACAGCATAAGAAGTTTTTGTTTTGTTTTTACCAAGAGAAGCAGCTCTTTTTCCTTTCTCTTGAGCCAGTTTGCGAACATGCTGCTTTAGTTCAACTCGTTCTTCCTCCAGACGTTCAATCTGTCAAACAATGAACATTAAAAGCGAAATCTAGGTTTACAGATCTACATTTAAGTAGAAAAATGTTTGTCTTTTTTCATCACGAAAAAAAAAAAATCACAAAAGTTATTTTTCTGAATTATTAGTGTTCCTTAACCACTTTCAGAGCGGACCATTTTGCTGGCTTAAGACCAGACCACTTTTGCGATCACCCCTGCGGCTTTTATTTTTTGCGCTATAAACAAAAATAGAGCGACAATTTTGAAAAAAAAAACGCATTATTTTTTGCTATAATAAATATGCCCCAAAAATATATAAAAATACATTTTTTTCCTCAGTTTAGGCCGATATGTATTCTACAAATTTTTGGTAAAAAAAAAAAAAAAAATGCAATAAGCGATTGATTGGTTTGCGCAAAAAATTATAGCATTTACAAAATAGGGGATAGTTTTATGCCATTTTTATTAATAATATTTTTTACTAGTAATGGCGGCGATCAGCGATTTTTATTGACTGTGACATTATGGCGGACACATTGGACATTTTTGACACCATTGTCATTTATACAGCAATCAGTGCTATACAAATGCACAGATTCCTGTGTAAATGACACTGGCAGTGAAGGGGTTAACCAGGGGGTGGCAGTGTAGGGGTTAAGTGTGTTCTAGGGGCATGTTACTAACTGTGGGGGGCTGGGCTGTGTGTTAGTGAACACTGATCTCTGCTCCAATCACAGGGAGCAGAGATCAGTGTGACTTGTTACTAAAGCATCTCCCCGTTCAGTCTCCCGTGAGACGATCGCGGGTATCCCCGCAACCGGACTCACGGGGGTCTTGACTGTCATGCGCGTGCACCACCAGCCGCGCGCACGTGATGGCAGGGTGGCAATTACAAATGGAAGTACCTGTACACCAATTTGCCTGCTCGTGCCATTCTGCCGACGTACATCATTGCGCGCCGGTCGGGAAGTGGTTAAGTAAACTTATCCCAGATACGTAAACCCATTTTAGGCTCATAGAACATTTTTCTAGATTACCTTCTTTCTTTTTCCAGATTTTGGTCTCACCATTCTCTTTTTCATTGAAAAATCAACTTTATCTATTCTACCTATACAGGTTTTATAGTTGTACGCATGTCAGCCATACAATAGGGAAGTTGTCTGCTTGCGGTACTCAAACCGCGTGGGTGTCAATATCCAAGCAATGGGTTGAATGTGCTCATCATTGCTTAAAAAGTAACACTACAAGGATCCTCCATACCAT
This sequence comes from Lithobates pipiens, assembly GCF_037356315.1. Taxonomy (NCBI): domain Eukaryota; kingdom Metazoa; phylum Chordata; class Amphibia; order Anura; family Ranidae; genus Lithobates; species Lithobates pipiens. The sequence continues at coordinate 261,092,606 of NW_027507903.1, read as the reverse complement.
GTACAACATGTAAGGCCCCTTTCACATATGCGGACCGTATGTCCGTATTTCATTCATCCGTTTGCGGATGAAATGCGGACATACATGCATTCCTATGGGATAGCGGGTGTCTGCGGATGAACATCCGCAGACAACCGATATCGTCCGTCTCCGCTATTGTCCGATTCTGCAGACGGAGGAAAATCCTATTTTTCTATCCGTCTGCAGAGCGGATCGGATGAACACGGACAGACGGTCCGTGCTCATCCGCTCCCCATAGAGGAGAGCGGAGAGCTGACAGGGCGGTCCCTGCACAGTGTGCAGGGACCGCCCTGTCATCCGCTGGCTCAGCGGGGATAAATGGAGCGATCCCCACTGAGCAAGCAGATCAGCACTGGGCGGATCATTACGGATCCGTCCCGTGTGAAAGGGGCTTAAGATGAATGGAGAGGCAGTAGACTAATGAGCTCATCTGTCTCTCCTTCTATCAGTTTGCTCCTTGTTAACACAAGAGCATGCAGCTCAACTCATTGACTCATTGTGCTGCTTCTCGCTCATCCAGACTGAGATCTGCTGTACAGTAGGTTGCAAGTGGCTGCTAACAGGTAAAATTCAGTTATTCATACTAATACTGCCTGCATTTAAAAAACAAATATTATACAGTATAGAATCACTGGTTTAACTTGCTTTTGGATAAAAGAAAAAAAAAAAGAAGGAGATGATGACAATGCATACTACCTATCAGAAAAACTGAAGAGAAATACCTTAAATTGGGAGTAAACACTTTTTTGGCACTTGTGCTTACAGGTAAGCCTATAATAAGGCTTATCTGTAGGTACAGTGGGACTCTCCTAAACCTACACGGTTTAGGAGATATTCACACTGCATGCAGTAGGTGACGTCACTGGCGCATGCGCTCTCAAGGGACGGTATACCTGTGCCGTCCCTTCAGAGTTCCATGCCGCGGCCTGTGACTCCTACCCGCATAGCAACGCAGCCAGAGACCTGAGGATGCAAACCTGGAAGGAAGACTGGGTTAAGATGGAAGCGCCTGTGCGCAGTGACAGCGCGGCGCTGGAGGGCTTCATTACTAAGGTAAGTATTTCATAATGTGCTAGTATGCAATGTATACTAGCACCTTATGCCTTTATATTTCAGGGCTTAAAAAAAAAAAAAAAAAAAAGTAAAAAATGGTGCGGTTAGCTACTGCTTTAAAAGTCCACTGAATAATTATGCGGTCCCTTGGATGCAGATATAATCAATTCCCTGCCGTGAAAACTGTATTTCATTAAATGTTTTGTATTATTTATGCTAACCCTTGCTGCGGTTATATAATAATAGACACAGCTTCAAACCTTTCACATGTCTGTATAGGTTTATATGAAACAAAAAAACATGACATCGGTTGTTGGGATAAATAAAAAATACCTACTTCTTTCAAAAGAATCTGGTTTTCTGCTCTGTATTGCTGCTGTTTGGAAGTCTTAACATTTTTAAATTCAGTTAAATCAATCACAGCTTTAGGATCAAGTCCTGAAAGAAAACACATTGAAATTACACCTTTTAATGCTAACTGGTAACGGTATTTCCTTTCAGATACTACTGTCTGATTGAAACCTTCAGATCTGGGATAGAAACCTCAACAATTGGAGTCATTGAAAGCAGCATGTCTTTGGAGTGTGGGAGGAAATTGGAGTACCCGGAGGAAACCCACACAGGCACAGAGAGAACATGCAAATTCCAGGCAGGTGGTGTCGTGGTTGGGATTCAAACCAACGACCCTTTTTACTTCTAGACAAGAGTGTTACCCACTACACCACCAAATCTAATTGAATGTTATTAAAAATGACCTTTCCTTTTCAATCTGCAGCTCTGTAATTCACCATTTCCTGCTTGTGTGATTGGCTCACCAATTTTCCCAGAAGTCTACAATAAGATGCAAGTCAGATTTTCAGGCATTCCCTGCAACAAAATGTCATTTTTCTCGAGATACGTCCAAGAGTAAATCACGTCTAAAAGGGATACAGGCCCAGCAGCTTCCCTCAGAGCCCTGCAGGTGCAGCAGCCGATTAAGAAACCACACATTAGGAGGCGCATGCGCGAGGTCTGGCATGGCGGACGTGTCTTGCTAAGGCTCCGCACTCTCCGCCGCCGCTTCGGGACCTAATCGCTGAACCAAGCCCGCAATCCTCATCCTATTGCATCGTACCTCACCCCCGCCAGCCCTGGCATCCAGTGGAATGGTGCTGACGGGCCATAGAGGGAAGAATAAGCCTAAACCCATCAAGAAAGTCCTCGCCCGCGCCTCGTCTAAAATGGCGGCGAAGGCCCTGGCAGCTCAGCAGGTGTCCTCCGCCCCCAGCCGAGAAACCTCAGACAGCGACGAAGACCGGGAGGTGAGCACACATGACCCCACAGAAACACCCCCGCTACCGTCCGGGATGATTCCCAGCGATTTCCTCAAACATATGGAGACCATGCTGCAGAAGGCCCTGAACGCCACATCGGAGCAGATCACAGACCGGCTCTCGAGAGAGATACGCGATATAGGCCAGCGCACTGCGGCCTTAGAATCCAGGGTAGACGATATCGAATTTGCTCTACAGGAACAAGCCCAGGAACAAATAGCTCTCCGAGAAGAAAATGTTACCCTCCTCTCACGTTGGGAGGATGCTGAGAACCGCTCCCGCAGAGCCAACTTGAGGGTAAGGGGCATACCTGAGACCGTGGATGATGTTCAGTCCTTTGTGACGGCCATGTTCCAAGAATTAGCCCCGGGCATACCCATTGAACGCCTAGAATTCGACAGGGTTCACAGAGCCCTCACTCGACGACAGGCAGACGGTCCACCCAGAGACATTATTGTTCGGCTACATTTTTTTCGCACAAAAGAACAGCTTCTTAATGCAGCCCGCAACAAGGATTCCCTGCAATTCCAAGGGCACGCGTATCAATTGTTTTCTGACCTGGCTCCCCTCACTATTACCAAACGCCGAGCCATGAAGCCTCAGATACAGATTCTACTCCACCATCAATTGAAATATACCTGGAGATTCCCGTTCGCTATACAGTTCTCCTATCAAGGACAACAGCACACCTGTTCATCACCGGAGTCCTTACAGCGCCTCTTGGAAGGCCTCCATCTTACCCACCCGGACTCACATACTGAGTCAAACTTGCCTCGTACACCGGCTCGCTCGGCGGCTCATCCTTATTCGGCCACACCGCTTCGTAACTTACCAGGTCCTGTATCAGTTCGCAAAGGAACCCCTGCCAGGATGTCGGATGGTATAATCTTCACTCCTAAATCTCGCCCTCCACGCTGAACTGGCTACTCAGGTGCCCTTGACCTTTCTCATGTTATTTTTCTAAAGTCTTTTCATGTCCCCTTGTGAGATCTTTTAGGATTTGGATATCCGTGCGGAAGACAACAACTGACCTCTGTCCCGGAGGCCATCTTCCACCGAATCCTACTTGTTAGCTGTTCCGTATGTACTCTCTTTCTTTGTCCCATTGTTTTTTTTTTTTTTCAGTATTATTTTTCCCCAGATTTCTTCGATATCGGTAGCCCCGGATTTGCAAAGATATGCTGACACCTTGCACTTGCTTCATGGCCGTTTGATGTAACTTGGTAATGTTTTTGTTTTTTATGCCTACATGTTTTAATTTTAATTTTAATTTAGTGCAGAAAGATGTCAGATTTCTCACTGACCTATCTTATGCAACCTTGTCCCCCCTTACCCACCTTTTCCTCCCCTTTTCCCTTGTCCCTTTTCCTTGCTTTCACCTCCTTCCCCCCATCTCTACCCTGATTTGCCCTCCTTCTCATCCTTGTCTACCCCACCCTTACCCTCCTTATTACTTGAAAGCCTCTGCGATATGGCTCTACAAAGATATTATTCTTCAGTCTAAATGTATCCCTACTGCTTTCTGTGATACTGCTAACTGGATTAGGTCCTCATGTTTTATTCTTGTTTCCTTTTTATTTGTTTGTTCTTATTTAAATATCTGCTTGGTTTAGCAAATTGTTTTGTTCACGCACTATTGTTACCCCTGCGGCGGCGGAGAGCGGTCACTGCTCCCCCCTCACTTAATGCACTTTCTCCCGGGCAACCTGTTTGGGGCCCTGGGGTTTGAGCATTGCCTTGCCGAGCAAGCCCCCTTGGTATTTGACGGCTTTTGTTATTTTAAGGTTTGCCCTGCAGACAGAATTTATTTTTTCTTCTCCTTCTTTCCCCCCTCTATCTCTTCTTTCTCTCTTCTTTTGTTCCCTTTCGGTCGGTCGACTCTCACATCCTATACGCTATCTTATAATTTCTCCCACCCTATCCATAGATGGCCCCCCTGAATATATTATCTTTAAATGTTAAGGGTCTTAATATCCCTAACAAGAGGGTTAAGGCTTTTCGAAATTTCCACTCCCTGAACGCTGGGATAGTAGCCCTCCAGGAAACGCATTTTGCGTTATCCCAAACCCCCAAATATTTTAGCCCCCACTACCCTCAAGTCTTTACTGCTTCGGCGGCTACTAAACATAGGGGTGTATTGATAGCATTTCATCGCTCTTTGCCTTTCACACCCACTACGGAAATTAAAGACCCTGAGGGTCGTTACATTATTTTAGTTGGTCTACTCCAGGATTCCGAAGTCACATTAGTCTCCTATTATGCCCCAAATGGCAATCCTAACCCTTTTTTTTTCACATCTCCTACAGGTTATTCAAACTCACTGCAAAGGCACGCTTTTGGTCTGTGGAGATTCCAACCTAACCCTGCATCCCCACCTAGACAAATCACCATACACACCAGAAGGTCACTCCCTCTCGGCTCAGCTTAGGAAGCAGTTTCACATGGCATCCCTCCTAGACACTTGGAGGGAATGCAATCCCCTGAAAAGGAATTATACGTTCTATTCGCATCCTCACAAATCGTTCTCTAGGATTGATCACATTTTGACCCCGGTGGCCTCCTTCCCAGTCGTGCTCAAATCCAGTATATGTCCGATTCCCTGGTATGACCACTGCGCTGTTATCACTACTATTACTTCGTTGGTTCCCAGAATTCAGCATGGGTCCAGGTGTATGAATGAGGCGCATCTTACTAATCAAACTTACTGCCTTGATATTCGTGTTGCTATAACTGATTACTTACGCCACAACGCTACCACAGACATATCCCCGGTTCTCCTCTGGGAAGCACATAAGCCGGTAATTCGGGGCAGCTGCATCTCTTTAGCCACACACATAAAAAGAGACCGTCAACGTAGGCAGCAACAGTTGGAGGAGGAGTACCACCTACACTTCCTCCAGTTCCAAGACTCGCCCACGGAACCCCATAGACTTATTCTTGAAAAAATCAAACTAGAACTAGACCTTCTATTAGCCGAGTCGGCAGACAAAGTCCTTCGTAGGGCTAATCATACATTATACATCAAGGCAAACAAACCTGATACCTTCCTGGCCCTACGCCTTCGTCAGCCCGATAAGATTCATAAACCAATTAGACTCAAAGTCACCAAGAATTCCTATACTAGTAACCCCGTTAAAATATTAGCTGAATTTCGTGAAAAGTTGGCTGACTTATACTCAGACAAAATTCAGTTCTCTCAACAGCAAGCTGAATCCCTATTCCAAAATCTGTCTATACCCGAACTATCCCTTTCAGATAGAGACTCCATTGATGCTCCGATTACATCGGAGGAAGTCCTGTTGGCTATAAAGTCTCTCAAACCCAATAAACGTCCGGGCCCCGACGGACTACCCAGTAACTACTATAAAAAAATTTCGGACGTACTAGCCCCCTTATTAACGAACTCATTTAACGCCCTATTAAAGCAGCAGGTCCTAGGTAGGGATTCCCTGATGGCCACGATAGCTATGATCCCCAAGCCCAACACAGACACCACCCTATGGTCTAACTTTCGCCCCATATCCCTACTCAATGTAGATATAAAAATCCTAGCCAAAGTCCTTGCCTTGCGCCTTAACCTGATTATAGGTAAATTGATTCATAAAGACCAGGTAGGGTTTATCCCCCGTAGACAGGCTAGTGACAACATACGCCGAGTCGTCCTACTACAACATCTTGCGAAAGCACGCTCAATTCCTATGCACCTTTTATCCCTGGATATCAGAAAAGCGTTTGATACGGTCTCCTGGCCTTATCTGCACTTCATTTTGAAACGCTGGGGTTTTGGCCCCCATTTCCTTCAATGGATTATGTCCCTATATGCTGACCCCCAGGCTTCAGTGAAATACTCAGGGTTTAGTTCCCAAAACTTCCCAATACGTAGAGGGACGCGGCAGGGCTGCCCCTTGTCACCGCAACTCTTTGCCTTAGCAATTGAACCCCTGGCTGCGCTTATTAGAGCTCACCTGGATATTAAGGGCTTAGACGTAGCCTCTACCACCCAAAAATTATGCCTTTTCGCAGATGATGCTTTACTGTTTGTTACCTCCCCGCATATCACTATCCCCAACTTGCTTGACCTCCTTGATAAATTTTCTAAAGTATCCGGCCTGGAAGTTAACCAGGCAAAGTCCAGGGCCCTTAATGTAACACTACCTAGCGACACTATGGCACTTCTCAAGACTAATTTTCCATTCCAATGGTCTAGCCTTTCTATTCCTTACTTAGGCATTAAACTTACTAGTGACCCCGCAGATCTATTTCGCGCTAACTACCTCCCAATGCTGAAGCACCTCTCATCCTTACTCCAGGATTGGCGTCCCCTTTGCATCTCTTGGATGGGGCGTATTACCGCTGTCAAGATGTCTTTGCTCCCCAAGCTTCTATATCTATATAGAGTTCTCCCCATTCCAGTACCCTCTTATTTTCATCGCATAATCCAAAGCCGGGTTTTTACTTATATATGGGGCCCCATAAAACCTAGGATCTCTAGATCCACCTTGCTCCGCCACTTTAGGGCCGGAGGCTTAGGCATACCTCATTTCCAACATTACTATCACGCGGCCCAGCTTGCCCAGTTGGCACTTTACCACGCCACGGTTGAAGTTCCTATCTGGGCGAGTCTAGAGGCGGTGGATATTTACCCTATATCCCTAACTAACCTTCTCTGGCTGCCCCCTACTGCTCGAGGCCCCGTCTCCAATCCCCTCACCTCTGACTCTATCAAGCTGTGGGATAGGTTGTGTAAGACATTTCGGTTGATCTCCCCACACTCCCCCTTACTATCTTATATTGGTCACCCTAAATTCCATCCTGCCTACGCTTCTTCTTTCTCATTCCGAGTGTGGGTACAGTCAGATCTAACTCGTATATGTGACCTGGTGGCGGGTGACTCAATCAAATCGTTCTCCTCCCTGCAGGCCCAAAAACAATTACCAAACAGTGAATATTTTCGATACCTTCAAATTTCACACTTTGTAAAGCAGACTATTGGCCTGACAAGAGGAAGAGGTATGTACACAATATTTAAAAATATTTGTAACTCTGACCCGCACGCCCCAGGTACCATATCACAACTATATGCACATCTTACCTCCCAACCCTCGACGCTCCCGACGTATGCGCAGTGCTGGTCTAGGGACCTCGGCCTGAACTTGGAGGAGCACGACTGGTCTGACATTTGCTACATACTAAGATCTCCTCACAAAATATTGTGGCCCTGGAAGCGAGTTATAAAGTTCTCATGCGTTGGTACCTTGTGCCAGATAGAATAGCAAAATTTTTACACTCCTACTCCCCAAACTGCTTTCGCGGCTGTGCCGAGAGGGGTACACATCTACACATCTGGTGGACATGCCCTGTGGTGAAACGTTTCTGGTCTGAAATCTTTTTGATCTTATCTACTTTGTTTGATATCACAATAGACCCTGACCCGGCTTTAGCCCTCCTTAATTTTTATCCAAGCTTGTATACCAAGACAAAGATACGTCTCGCTCTGCAGGTCACCACAGCAGCCAAACAAACAATAGCCAAAGCCTGGAAAACTCCCACCCTACGCCTGACCGAAACTAAAAACAGGATTACGCAGGCAATGATACATAGCAAAATTGAGGCGGCCATTCAAGATACTGTCCCCCGACACTCTAAAATTTGGCGTCCTTGGACTGAACATTTTTTACCTCCGCATTTTGACCGGCATTTATTGGACCCATGACAACATTTTTCCCTGTCATAACGATTAACAGCTGGGTTAAAGCTATTTAGTGGGAGTCGACCGACCGAAATTCTCGCTTATCTGCTTTTTTCTTCCCCCTTCTCCCCTCTATTCTCTTCTCTTTTCCTTCCGTTCCTTCTTACTACCCCTTTTTTCCAGTCTCCTCATCTTTTCCTCTTTTTTTCTCTTCTGCTTCTGTGCCTTGTACTTCACTATCCACCCTCTTAATGTACTCAATTGTGATATTCGTTCACCCTGGAGGTGATCTTGGATAACACTAGTTAAATAGCGAATGTTCTGTGGCTTTTTGAATGCATAGAACTAGGTTTTTTGCACTTTTTTGTACTATAATGTCCTAGACTGTTTGCATGTTGCACATATATGTATATATGCTTTGGCCTCTAGGCGTGTGTTTCATGGGTTTCAACCAACTGTATTCATATTGACACCTTGACAATCTTATTGTAACCTGCCATGCTTTGGAGTACATTTTGTTATTGTCTTCCTGTATTATGTACAAGACGAAATGTTGTTGCCTATGTACTTTATGTTTTCTTTGTTAATAAAAAATTTTTGAACCAGAAGAAACCACACATTAGATTCACTTTCCTACATGGATACAGAGGAACACACAGGGATTTCATAGATCAACCACAGGGGAATGATTTTTTCTCAACAAAAGTGGATTTACTATTTAAGTCAACTTGAAAGCAAATGATCAGAAAATACCTACAGTATCTCACAAAAAATGAGTACACCCCTCACATTTTTGTAAATATTTATGCATCTTTTCATGTGACAACACTGAAGAAATGACACTTTGCTACAATGTAAAGTAGTGAGTGTACAGCTTGTAGAACTGTGTAGATTTTCTGTTCCCTCAAAATAACTCAACCACTGGCAACAAAAGTGAGTACAAATGTCCAAATTGGGCCCAATTAGCCATTTTCCCTCCCCGGTGTCATGTGACAGGGTCTCAGGTGTGATTGGGGAGCAGGTGTGTTAAATTTAGTGTTATCGCTCTCACTCTCTCATACTGTTCACTGGAAATTCAACATGGTAGCTCATGGCAAAGAACTGAGAATCTGAAAAAAAAAAATTGTTGCTCTACATAAAGCTGGCCTAGACTATAAGAAGATTGCCAAGACCCTGAAACCGAGCTGCAGCATGGTGGCCAAGACCATAGAGCAGTTTAAAAACACAGGTTCCACTCAAAACAGGCCTCACAATGGTTGACCAAAGAAGTTGAATGCACGTGCTCAGCGTCATATCCATATCCATATGTCTTTTGGAAATAGACGTATGGGTGCTGCCAGCATTGCTGCAGAGTTTGAAGGGATGGGGGGGGGGGGGGGCAGCCTGTCAGTGCTCCAGCCATACACCACACACTGCATCAAATTGGTCTGCAAGGCTGTCGTCCCAGAAGGAAGTCTCTTCTAAAGATGATACAAGAAAGCCTGCAAAGTTTGCTGAAGAGAAGCAGACTAAGCACGTGGATTACTGGAACCATGTCCTGTGGTCTGATGAGACCAAGACAAAACTTATTTGGTTCAGATGGTGTCAAGTGTGTGTGGCGGCAACCAGGTGAGGGCTACAAAGACAAGTGGGTCTTGCCTACAGTTAAGCATGGTGGTGAGAGTGTCATGGTCTGGGGCTGCATGAGTGCTGCCAGCACGGTGGAGCAACAGTTCATTGAGGGAACCATGAATGCCAACATGTACTGTGACATACTGAAGCAGAGCATGATTCCCTCCCTTTGGAGACTGGGCCGCAGGGCAGTATTCCAACATGATAACAACCCCAAACACACCTCCAAGGCGACCACTGCCTTGTTAAAGAAGCTGGGGGTAAAAGGTGATGGACTGGCCAAGCATGTGTCCAGACCTAAACCTTATTGAGCATCTGTGGGGCATCCTCAAACGAAAGGAGGAGGAACGCAAGGTCTCTAACATCCACCAGCTCTGTGATGTCGTCATGGAGGAGTGGAAGAAGACTCCAGTGGCAACCTGTGATGCTCTCGTGAACTCCATGGCCAAGAGGGTTAAAGGCAGTGCTGGAAAATAATGGTGACCATAAAAAATATTGACACTTTGGGACCAATATGGACTTTTTCACTTAAGGGTGTACTCACTTTTGTTGCCAGCGGTTTAGATATCAATTGGCTGTGTGTTGAGTTATTTTGAGGGGACAGCAAATTTACACTGTTATACAAGCTGTACACTCACTCCTTTACATTGTAGCAAAGTGCAATTTCTTCAGTGTTGTCACATGAAAAGATATAATAAAATATTTACAAAAATGTGAGGGGTGTACTCACTTTTGTGAGATATTGTATATACAGACACCAGTATTCTTATGTTATGAAAATATACATACTCAAGTAAGGTTTCCAACAACATAAGAAATGTATTGTATTGAAAAAAGCTACAAACCTAATCGTTCCCTTAGATCTTCATTCTCATCAAGAATATCATTCACTTTAAGTTCAAGTCTGTTAACATCTGTAGTCAGCGCCTCTATCTCCCGATCTCTTAGGTTCATTTGAGTCTTTAGATCTTTAATTTCAGCAACTGCTTCTTCTAAGCCATAAACTCCCTTTAAATAAACATACATGGAAGAAAAGATCAGTTTACAAAACAAATACCACATTTACAAGTCTTTCTTCCATATACAGTACATACATCATATATGACAGCTTAGTAAATAATATCTATATACATAGCGGCATATTAACCAAAGGAACATGGGCTCACTTTACTGATTCAGTAGCATGAGTTTTTAAAAACATTCTTGCCAACTTTATCTGGCAGTTAGATTACACATAATGGCCATGGTGGAATATCAGTCATGGGGACTCAAGTGCAGATGTAGATTGCTAAATACCCGCAAATATAAAAAGGAAGCTGGTAAATAATCTACCCACATACCCACTGGTAAATAATCAAACCCCCTAGCAACAACCCAAAGCTGACTCGTTTTTTTGGGAATCTGTTAAAACACACCGTAGAGATGAAACTTAATTTGGACATTAAATTACACAATTAGGCAGGGTTCACATATGTACGGCTGGGGTTTTGTGCCTGGGGTTTCGTTGCGTTTCTGTTTATCGGTTCAGGTGCGATTAAGGCCCAAATTTTTGCCTGAATTTGCACCTGAACCGAACCCATAAACACACAGGACCCTTTTGCAATCTGCTCAGTGGCTAGCCAAGATCTGTGTGAACCGGCTCCACTGACATGCATGCAATGCGCACATATGTGAACCCAGCCTTAAAGTGGTTCTAAAGGCTCAAGTTTTTTTTTTACCTCCATGCACTCTATGCATAAAGATTAAAAAAAAAACATCTCTGTGCAGCAGCCAAAAATAAAAATGAAAAAAAAAAATAGAAATTTTCATGTACCTGTAAATCCCATAACTTAGATTAGAGGACAAAACAAGTGATAGATGATGGGTTATATGCCGCTACCCTTCAGGTGACTGGATACCCTGTCGGTGTCACCATTATGGCACAGATATGCTGACAGGCCCTGATCAGCCATTATCTCCTGGCAGAGTCCATTGGGAAAAAGGCACAAAGGACAAGGAAGGTTTGGGATTTCCCTGAAAGCCAACTTTGCATAGATGGTCAGGGAAACCAGCGCATGTACAGCTGTGCCACAGAGCTTTCTGCAGTAAGTCTGCGTATGTGCGAGGGTCGGGAGAAAGGGATAAAAAAAAGAAAAATTCTCACCTATAGTAGCGCTGCTCTGCAACATAAATAAATTACTTTGTAACTGTAAAAGAATGAGGGAGGAGGAGGCAGCGCAGCATGACATGACCTTTAGGATGAAGGTTCACTTTAAGTACCTACAGAAATATCTCATTGTCATTTTTATTTGCTATATTGATTACAAAACTTCCAAAAGCTTCTATATTTATTTAATGTTTAGACAAGAGGTAGAGATATCTGATACTAAACACATAAACAACTAGACAGCGTTTTTCTCATCACAGTTTACAAAATAACTGCAAACAGATATTAATTTGTCAGGAACCTGATGTCCCTGTTCTACCAGCTGCATTGTGTTGTGAAGTCTGTTGGCATTTCCTTCCATGGGACACCAGCAGATGTTTTCCTGCTCTGTAATAACAAGATGTACTACACAGTGTTTTTCTTTTTTTAATTCTGCAGCTAAATAGCTTTTTTCAAATTGCGGTCACGTGACCGCCCGGCGGTCTCCTTCCCCAATCTATGGACTACAGTGGGAGGTGCTGAGTTCCCCCTCTGACGTCAGCTGGGTGGTCACGTGATCGCACATTGGCGATGTGAAAAAAGGTGTTAAGCTGCAGATTTTTTTTTAAAACCACACACTATGTAGTACATCTTGTTATTACATAGGGGCTTGCAGGATTTGGAATCAATAACTTTACTGCCAGATGAAATAGGAAACTAACAGACAGGGAGGGAGAGCAGAGGGATGACGGAGGCACGTATCCCGACCATGGTATCAAGAGCAACAGGCAGGATCAACCAGGTATATTACAACATAAAAAGGGACAAATGATACCACACAAGCACTATGCAGTTTAACACATTTTAAACACTTGCCGACTGCCCATAGCCAAAAAACAGCTGCAGGGTGGTCGGGTAACCCTGGGAGGGCGTACTATAACGTCCTCCCAGAATGGCATGCACCCGGTAATAATCGTGACCGCTGGGTCATACATATCACGGTATAGGCCGATGGCAGCAGCCCTTTACCACGTGATCGCTCTGTCAAATGACGAAGTGGTCAGTTGAAAACAAGTCAGTGCATGCCCGGCTCAGCTCTCCCCTCTCTGTACCGGTCGGTATGTTCGCTATGTTCAAAAGACTCAATATGTCTCATAGAATATACATTGAGGTGTTTGCTTTCCAAAATGGGGTAATTTTTTGGGTGCTTCCATTGTCCTGGTGCTCCAGGACCTTTAAAAGTGCAAGAGGTATTCAAGAAATGATGTATGTAATTTATGTTCCTAGAACACCTGACAGCGCTCCCTGCATGTTGGACCTCTCTTTGTGGCCACACTGTGTAAAATCTCACACAAGTGATATCGCCATATTTAGGAGTAGTAAAATGTATTTTGAGGTGTAATGTGTGGTATGCATATGCTGTGTGTGAGAAAAAAACCTGTTAACCATTTAAGGACCGCCTCACGCCGATGTACGTTGGCAGAATGGCACGGCTGGGCACAAGCACGTACCTGTACGTTGCTTTTTAAGTGCCCAGTCGTGGGTCGGGAGCATGCCGACCGTTCCTGTGCTTTGTGACCGCGAGACTAGCGGACCCGATCGCCGCTGGTGTCCCGCAATCGGGTTACAGAGCTGAAGAACGAGGAGAAGTCTGTGTAAACAAACCTCTCCCTGTGCTTCCCTATGTGGTTGTCACCGATCGTCTGTTCCCTTTTATTGGGAAGGACGATCAGTGACGTCACATGCCAGGCCACGCCCCCCTACAATAAAAAAATAAAAAAAACACACATAATGTCATACATAACACCTACACTGCCACCTAGTGGTTAACTCATTCACTGCCAGTGTCATTTACACAGGAATCAGTGCATTTAAATAACACTGATTGCTGTATAAATGACAATGGTTCCAAAAATGTATCAAAAATGTCCGATGTGTCCGCAATAATGTTGCAGTCTCAAAAAAATAAATAAATAAATAAATAAACTAATCGCCACAATTACTAGTATATATATATATATTTTAATAAAAATGCTATAAAAATATCCCCTATTTTGTAAACGCTATAACTTTTGTGCAAACCAATCAATAATCGCTAATTGCGAATTCTTTTTACCAAAAATATGTAGAACAATACGTATCGGCCTACACTGAGGGAAAAAAATGTTTTTATATATATATTTTTTGGGGAGATTTATTATAGCAAAAAGTAAAAACTATTGCATTTTTTTCAAAATTGACGCTCTATTTTTGTTTATAGCGCAAAAAATAAAAACTACAGAGGTGATCAAATACCACCAAAAGAAAGCTCTATTTGTGGGAAAAAAAGGATGCCAATTTTGTTTGGGAGCCACATCGCACGACCGCGAAATTGTCAGTTAAAGCGTCGCAGTGCTGAATCGCAAAAAGGGGCTTGGTTCTTTGGCTGCAAATAGGTCCGGGGCTTAAGTAGTAATATGACAATTTTGTGAAAAGAAAAAGTAAAAAAAATCTTAGTTGTGCAAAGAATTGTGGGGGAAAAAAAATGACAACTTCAAAAAACTTACTAGATACTTTGGAATGTCTACTTTCCAAAAAGGGGTCATTTGGGGGACATTTGTACTTTCCTGGCTTGTTAGGGTCTCAAGAAGTTAGATAGGCCTTCAGTGCATCAGGTGTGATCAATTTTCAATGATAGTCTACAATCTATGGTGCCATTCACAAATATCAAATAATATACACAGATTTGGGTTATTTTTACCAAAGATTTGTAGCAGTATAAATTTTGACCTCAATTTATGAAGAAAAATTACTAATTTGCAGAATTTTTTATAACAGCTTACCTGTAAAATCCTTTTCTTGGAGTACATCACGATACACAGAGCACCATAGTAATAACTATATGGGTTATAGGCCACCTTTAGGTGAATGGACACTAGTATAACCAAAAAGGAAACAGGAAGTGCCCCTCCCTATATAACCTCTCCCATACCGGGAGTATCACAGTTTGTGTAGCAAAGCAATATATAAACATATCCCAATAAGAGGGGAGGGACCTCTGTGTCCCGTGATGTACTCCAAGAAAAGGATTTTACACGTAAGCTGTTATAAAAATCCTATTTTCTTTATCTTACATCACGGGACACAGAGCCCCATAGTAATAACTATATGGTATGTCCCAAAGCAATACTACCTGAGGGGAGGGAGACAAAACAAATAGCCGCTGCCAGGCATGAGGACTTATAATGCTGCCTGCAGCACACTGCGCCTGAAGGCGGTGTCCTCCTGCCATCTTATATCCATTTGATAGAATCTCGTGAATGTATGTACTGACGACCAAGTAGTGGCCTTGCAAGGTATAGTGACTGGCCTCCCATCACTTGTTAGAGACTCTAGCCATTTTCTAGAGATTATATCCCATTATGAATGTCAACCCGAGTACAGATGGTTCTCTTTGGATGTAGCGTCCCTTTACACATCGATTGACCACACTCATGGCCTAAAGGCAATTAATTATTATCTGTCCAAAGAAAATAAACTAAATTCTGTGCAGGTTAAATTTTAGTTAGACTGTGTTGAATTCTCTCTTAGGCACAATCACTTTTCTTTCCTTGGAGAGCACTATTTGCAAGTTAAGGGCATGGCTATGGGGGCCAGGTTCGCTCCTAGTTACGCTAACATCTTAATGGGCTATTAGGAAGAACACTTCGTTTGGAACAATAACCCATATGGAGCGAACCTGGTCCTCCACAATTAAAGCGCACATGCAATAAGAAGATCAACTACTTACTACTTACCCTCCGTAAGAAATTCCCAGAACAAGGCTATGATCCCAGCTTAATAGAGATTGCTTTTAATAAGTTTGTCAAGCAGTATGAGGAGTCTTTTAAATATGTCCAACGATCTGCCCCCACTGCCAACTCTGACACTATTCAGGCTTGTTTTTCTACCCAATATACAAACAAAGCGTTTAAAATACAGAGTATTTTGAAAAAGAACTGGGATATACTCAAGCACTACATTTTGCTGAGTAAATGCCTCCTGGATAGACCAAATATTGTGTACAGGAAACATTGCGACCTAAGAAGCCTGATAGCCCCTAGCATGGTAAAGAAATCCTTTAGTGGACCCTCAAATGCGTGGTCCACTATCTTTGACCAGAAAGGTAGCTACAGATGTAGTGTCAATGACTATGGTACAGGAAAGTACATGTGGCACAGGAAGAAGACAGTGGTCAGTAAGGATGGTAAAGTTCATCAGCTGAAGCAGTTCATTAATTGTGGAACGGATCATGTGGTATATGGCATCATTTGCCCATGTGGGCGTCCCTATGTGGGCCGGAAATCTCGCCCCATGAGAGCACGCATTGGTGAACACAAATGTGATATCACCAACACACCGGTGAAATACCCAGTCCCTCGCCACTTTCAGGAGGCCCACCAGGATGACCCAGTGGGCATGAGGGTTTTTGGAATTGACTCTATAGGGAGTGATCTTGACAGGGGTAGGAGACATCAGAGGCTCTGTAAACGTGAAGCTTTTTGGATCTTCACCCTCGGGAGTTTGACTCCCGGGGGGTTGAACGAAGATCCTGGGATTCACAAAATCACATGAGCGTGCTCAGGATTGTAGTCACTACACATGAACTGTTTTCCCTTATGCAAATCTGTTGTCTTGTATATACATAGATATGCATCATGATTTATTATATATAATTTTTCATGCGTTTATGTCTGTGTATATACACGTACACCTCTTTATATATATTTTTCATTCTCATTTGTATTTTTAGATTTATATGCATTTTAGTGGATTTTATGCTTTTTTTTTTATATAATTATATTACACCTATTGATTCATTTCTATTGCTGTTGCTATTGTGATACCATGTATGTCCAACTCTATGGAGTAATGTTTTACTTTTTTTGCGATCTGATATTTTGTCAAATTCTACAGCCATATGCTGCATGTACTGAGTAGATGTACATGTATATGTTTTTTTTACATTTTATATCTCTCTCTCTATATATATATATATATATATATATATATATATATATATATATATATATATATATATATATATAATGTTAAGCATACTACACCCGTAAGGGATTGATTTTATTTTACTTTATTCTATTTTAATTATTATTGCTTAATGCAGCATGGTTTAGCCCCTTCAGCATTCCCTTTAACTGAGTGTCCTATTGAGGCACTTATGCAGAGATTAATTGTTATCCCTCTTTTTAATGTAATTTTTTACTTCTCATTTTTGTCACCGCTAGGGATGAGCCGAACATCCCCCGGGTTCGGTTCGCACCAGAACTTTCGAACGGACCCCAAATTCGTACGAACGTTAGAACCCCATTGAAGTCTATGGGACTCGAACGTTCGAAATTAAAAGTGCTAATTTTAACGGCTAATATGCAAGATACTGTCCTAAAAAGGGTTTGGGGACCTGGCTCCTGCTCCAGGGGACATGGGTCAATGCCTAAAATGTTTTTAAAAATGGCCGTTTTGGCAGGAGCACTGATTTTAATGACGATTAAAGTGAAAAAAAAAAATATTCCTTTAAATATGGTGCCTGGGGGGTGTCTGTAGTATGCCTGTGAAGTGCCACGTGTTTCCCATGTTTAGAACAGTCCCTGCACAAAATGACATTAAACGGAAATAACACCATTTAAAACTGCTTGCGGTTTTAATGTTATATCTGGTTCCTGCAATATGGTTGAAAATCATTGAGAAAAATGGCATGGGTAGCCCTCCCTGCCCATTACCAGCCTATTTGGGTCTTGTACGCATATTAAAAAAAGGAAATGCGTGTGGCCCCCAGGCCCTATATACTCAGAACAGCAGTATACAGGCGGTGCAAACAAGACAGGGACTGTGTAGGTTTGTTGTGTTAAGTTGAATCTGTTTGTAATTTTCAACTGGTACATTTTTAAAGTGTAGCTCCAGTCAAAAAAACTATTTTTAAGCTTTTTGGAAAACATAGGGAAGGGTTATCACCCCTGTATAATTTGTTTTGTCGTCCATCTTTTTTCATCTCACTTGCTGTTGTCTCCTTCCGTTTGCAAGTAGGAGATGTTTGTAAGTTGGATGTTTGAAAGTAGGGGCCTGCCCTATATGGTCTGCAGAAATGGCGGAACAAGGTGTTGGTTTTGCCACAACATTGTAAGCCCTCAAAGTGACTCTTGGTGGGCGCTGGAGCGCCCTGCTGTGAACGATTATATCAAGAATTGTAATTACATGCCATTGTTGAACAGTGGTAGAAAAATTGACCTTTGGTGGTTGTGGTGCTGGTGCCACAACACTATAAGTCCTCACCGTTACTCTGGGCGGGCACAGGAAGGGGCCCTCCTGTGAAATATTATATCAAGAATTGTAATTGCATGTCCCTGTTAAACAGGGGCAGAAAAATTTGGCCTTAGGCACTGGTGCTGGTGCCACCACACTGCAACCTCTCCAATATACTCTAGTTTTATTGCAGGAATTAGTCCTGCTGCAAAGCATTGCATCAAAAATTGTACTTAAACGCCCCTGTTAAACGGGCAGAAAAATTGGGCTGATGGCATCACCCAGAACCAGAAATGTTCTTCCAACATATCAGCGGAGGAGGAAGAGGATAGACAATCAACATAACAGGACAGTCACTCAGCATCAGCATAGGCAGTCTTGAAGGGATGTGATATTTCAAAAAAAAAATATTCGGTTACATCAGCTTAAGGTGCTTGGTAGCTGTGGGTGATCCAAGACTGATTCATCTTGATAAAGGTCAGTAGATCAACTGATTCGGTGGACAGGCGCACCCTGTGATCGGTAACAAAGCCACCAGCAGCACTGAAGGTGCGTTCCGAAAGAACGCTGGATGCAGGACAGGCCAGTAGCTCAATTGCATACTGTGCAAGCTCTGGCTAGTGATTCATCCTCAAGACCCAGTAAGCCCGAGGATTTTCGGTGGGAAAGGTGTCCAAGTCTGACCTTGCCCCTAGGTATTCCTGCACCATGTAAATCAGACGCTGGCGATGGGTGCTGGAACCGATCATACCTTGGGGCTGCGGACTAAAAAATTGTCTGAAAGCATCAGTCAGACGGCCACCTTCTCCACCGCTCCTTCTGACCAATGCCTCAGCAACACGTTGTCCAGGACCAGGAGTTTGTAACCTCCCAGTCTCTGGGAACGCGTTGCACAGACCTTTCTGCAAGGCCTCCTGGATATGTCTCATCCTCTGCTCCCTCTGCGATGGCAAGATAAGGTCGGCAACCTTACCCTTGTACCATGGATCAAGGAGAGTTGCCAGCCAGTAATGGTCCCTCTCCTTGATCCGAAGAATACAAGGATCCTTCCGCAGGCTTTGCAGGATCAGGGAGGCCATGCAGCGTAGGTTAGCTGAGGCATTTGGTCCGGAGTCCTCTGGGTCACTAAGGACAACATGATGCGCAGCTACCTCCTCCCAGCCACGTACAAGTCCACGTGTTTCTTGGGACTGTAAATCATCCCTACAAGACTGCTGCTGCTGCTGCTGATGCTGAGTGCCAGCCTCCACCTCCATGCTGACACAATCATCCTCCTCCTCCTCCTCTTCCTCCTCCTCATCCTCTTCCTGTGTGATGGGTGGCACAGCAGGAACACTGTCTGGATAAAGGGGGCTTTGAGAGGCAAGGAAGTCCTCCTCTTCCTGCCTCTGTTCTGCCTCAAGTGCCCTGTCCATTATTCCACGCAGCGTATGCTCCAAGAGGTGGACAAGAGGTACAGTGTCACTGATGCATGCACTGTCACTGCTTACCATCCTTGTGGCCTCCTCAAACGGTGACAGGACAGTGCATGCATCCCTGAACATGCCCCACTGGCGTGGTGAGAAAAAACCGAGCTCCCCTGACCCTGTCCTGGTGCCGTAGTCGCACAGGTACTTATTGATGGCCCTCTGCTGCGTGTGCAGCCGCTGCAGCATGGCCAACGTTGAGTTCCATCTGGTGGGCATGTCACATATAAGGCGGTTCTTGGGCAGGTTCAACTCCTTTTGGAGCTCAGCCAGCCGAGCACAGGCATTAAATGATCGGCGGAAATGCACACAGACTTTCCTGGCCTGCTTCAGGACATCCTGTAAGCCGGGGTACCTGCCCAAGAACCGCTGCACCACCAGGTTAAGGACGTGAGCTACACAGGGCACATGGGTCAGTTGTCCCTGTCGGAGGGCGGAGAGGAGGTTGGTGCCATTGTCACAAACCACCATTCCTGGCTTAAGCTGGCGTGGCGTCAACCACCTCTCGGCCTGCCCCTGCAGAGCTGACAAAACATCCGCCCCGGTGTGGCTCCTGTCCCCCAAAACCAGCGCAAGCACGGCATGGCATCATTTTGCCTGCGTACTTGCATAGCCCCTGGAACGCCTACGAAGCACCGCTGGTTCTGAGGACAGAGCACTGGAAGAGGCCATGGAGGAAGAAGAAGAGGAGGGGGTGGAGGAGAGAGGTGTGTCACAACCAATAGTAGCATTTTGGAGGCGTGGTGGCGGAACAACCTCCAACACTACTGCACCTTCTCCTGCATCCTTCCCAGCTGCCAGAAGAGTGACCCAATGGGCCGTGAAAGACAGGTAACGTCCCTGTCAATGCCTGCTGGACCATGAGTCAGCGGTAATATGCACCTTACCGCTGACCGCCCTGTCCAGCGAGGCAAGGACATTGCCTTCCACATGCCGGTAGAGAGCCGGAATTGCCTTCCGTGAGAAAAAGTGGCGTTTGGGGACCTGCCACTGAGGAACCGCACATTGTACAAACTCACGGAAGGGGGCCGAGTCTACCAACTGAAAAGGCAGCAGTTGAAGTGCTAGCAATTTAGCCAAGCTAGCATTCAACCGCTGGGCATGTGGATGGCTGGGAGTGAACTTCTTTCGCCGGTCCAGCAGCTGGGGCAGGGACATTTGCCTGCTTTAATCGGACGTGGGTGTACCGCTAGCAGAGTTCCCGGAAGCACTTGGCTGTGACACACCTAATTCTACACCTTCATTCCTCTCAGAGCAGGTTTCAGAGAGGACTGAAGGTCTAGTGGGGTGGGAGATGCCAGCTGATGAGGAGCAAGGAGAGGTCCGCTTTGTTCTTTGGTGTGGGTCTTTGAGGTACGCTTGCCAACGAGCTGCATGGCAGGTCGACATATGTCTGGTCAAGCATGTGGTGCCCAAGCGGCTGATGTTTTGGCCACGCGAGATACGCTTGAGACATATGTTGCAAATAGCAGCGGTGCGATCTGATGCACTCGTCTCAAAAAAGGCCCACACCAAAGAACTTTTAGAATAACGCACAGAGGCAGCGCCCTGCACAGGCGGAGCTCTGCGGTGTGATTCAGTCGGTGTGCTGCCCCTAAGCTGGCCCCCGGAGGGCATCCTGCCTCGTTGGACATGTGCCTCCTCCTCCTCCTCCTCCTCCTCCTCCTCTCTCCTTCCAGGCACCCACGTGGAGTCAGTGCCCTCATCATCCCCTCCCTCTTCATCGCTGTAGCAAACCTGGCAGTATGCTGCAGCTTGTGGAACATGACTGCCAGATTGCTGTCCTTCTTGAGCATCCCCTCTCTCTGCGCTCACGCTACTGCCTTCCTCTAGCTGAGTGTCATCATCAGAGCCCACAAAACACTGGGCATCCTCCTGGAGCATGTACCCAACACTGTGCTCAAAGAGTTCAGGAGACTCCTCAGGAGGACGTGGTGGGTCTAGGGAAGGAGTCACTGATGATGACATTGAGAGGAGGGAAGACGATGCGTTGGCAGCTGCTTTGCTAGTACCCCGAGACTGGGTGAGAGAGGATGAGGAGGATGAAGAGGGCTTGGTCATCCACTCTACCAAGTCGTTGGCATGTTGCGGCTCAACATGTCCAGCTGTCGAAAAGAAGGACAAGCGTGTCCCATGGCCACGTGCTGATGACAATGCACCGCGTCCACGACCAGCACTGTTGTCTCTAGACACAGAGCCTGCTTGCCCTCTTTTATCGGCTCGCGCCTGTCTGCCTCTCCTTGCTGGCCTTCCAGACATGATAATGGCCTGAAGGGAGTTGGGTAAAAAAGCAGTTGGGTAGTGTATATTGTGCTAGAGGCACACAACACCCACTAACTCCTGCAGATGCCTTTATTATAGAACACCAGAGATAAAGGGGTATATACAGATGTATACTGTGCTGTGCTGGAGGCACACACAACTTCCAATAACTCCTGCAGATGGCAAGTGGGCTCAAATAGACAACAGCTATGTAGGTGGATATAGCGGTATGTACTGGGTACAGAGCACGCAGACAGCACGCACAAGCTCCTAACACTACTGACTGCAAGCTCTATTATAAAAGATAGATCACTAGCTATATAGGTGAGGTGAATATAGCGGTGTATACTGCGGTCAGGGCACGCAGACAACAACCACTACACAACAGCAAGATCGAAAATCGTCCGAAAACGATCGCTGTGTACTGTGTTGAAGGTACACAGAACACCCACTGTTTCAGACGCCAACACACTACACAAGGCCGCCGCGCTGGCGGCCTTATATAATGTGGGGTGTGCACTACACAGCCTGAGCTATGATTGGCCACAGGCATCCTGCCTGTGGCCAATCATGGCTCTCCTCGCTGCTGGCGCTGCGATTGGCCAAGCATGCGGGGTCACAGTGCATGCTTGGCCAATCATGAGCCAGCAATGCACTGCGCCATCGCAGTGCATTGTGGGCCGTAAGCGCCACGCGAATTTGGAGCAAACGGACCAAAATGTTCGGACTTCGCCGAATGGACGAACAGCCGATGTTCGAGTCGAACGTATGCTCGACTCGAACACGAAGCTCATCCCTAGTCACCGCTTACTGATGACATTTGTATGCACATGTTATATATGCATGGTGCCAGTTCTATATTTCTATGGTGCCATGAAGCTTGATTTAGATTTGTTTCCAACTATTACATCTTGGTTATAATGTTATTTATTTATTCTCGTATTTTTCCTTTCTTATGTGGTAGTCCACTGTACAGCTACTTGGGCGTTATGGTTTAGTACATTTTATACGTTTTTTATTAATTATTTATTGTTTAACTAATTTTCCTTGGACTGGTGTAATTGGGTTTCCTTCTGGTTTGGCCTCTGTGGTCTGGTCTACAATAATATGGCGGCGACTATCTTCTGGTGCCTATGTCATCGATGAGCGCCGAACATCGCAAAGAAGTGACGCCAGACTCGCCCCTTCCCCAGAACGCAAATATGGCGGTGTGCGTTCCAGGCATTGTAATGTATCAGGAACGCTGTTTATTATGCGGGCGTGCCGACAACTGTGATGGGGCTGTCTGGTGCGCGGTAAGATTGTCTATCGGTCACCTTAAAGAGCGCAAAGAGCCCTAACATTTTCGCCCGATTGAGCACTTTTACAGCAGTACTAATGTTCTTGCAGCTGGTAGCCTACAGTGATTGTTTTGTCGCAGTTTTTGTACTTTGTGATGCTCAATAGCGTATTAAATATAGGCTTAGTGATGCCACTGTCAGTGGGAGTTTTACCACTGGGTTGAGTGGGAGTGGCCTAGGCCTTCGCTCGATTGATTGAGTACAGGTGCATATGTGCATACACATGTGACTACATAAGTGTGTTTGGGTATTAATACGGGGGACTGCTGAGGGAGTACCCACTACTGAGCTCTGAGTAAGAAGGGATGGTCCCTTCGAAATGCATCAGCTGGTAGTGAGTAGTTTGAGCTCCTCTGTGACCTCTGGAGAGTTCCGTTCATCTGTTACTAGATGCTGCTACTTGATGACTATTCATACTGCAAGAATTTATACAACTGTTTGTGAGGGTTTTTTTTTTATGTTTACAATAAACACATATCCAAAAGGATAATGCGCAAGGCTGGTGCACCCCTTTTTTCTTTTTGACTTTTTTTCGCCACAAAGTTGTCCAACTTCTGGTTGAACCTGGACGCCAATAGAGCTACGTCCGGCATACCCCATCTTTGGCATGTGGCCAAAAAGACATCCGGAATGTAGAGACCATTCTCCCGGCAACAACTGTTGATGGCTCAGAAAATCTGCCTGACAATTTTCCACTCCTGGAATGTAAACTGCAGATAGGCAAGGAACATGTTTCTCTGCACTAGACAGAATATGGTCCACCTTCCTTTGGGCAGCATGGCTTCTGGTGCCTACTTGGTGATAGATATAGGCCATTGCTGTGGCATTGTCGGATTGTATCCTGACAGGAGCATTCCGCAACCTGGACGTCCAGGCTATTAGAGCAAAACGTACTGCCCGAATCTCTAGGATATTGATGGGCAAGGTCTTCTCGGACTCTGACCGCTTCCCTTGAACCGTGGTCTCTTCTAGAACTGCTCCCCAGCCCCATAGGCTGGCATCCGTTGTTACTACTTTCCAGGAAACTGGAATGAATGGAATGTTTTATCTTAGAAAACCTGATGGTGAAAACTCTTGGAACTGTAATTTGTAGCCTAGGACTACTACAGAGGGGACCCACTTGTCTTTGATTTCACCTTGCCAAGTTTATGAAAACCACCGCAGTCTTCCCCCCACTCGATCGAGCGGGGGTGCCCCTTCACAAGGAAACCTTGGGACTCTGTTTTGTGGACTTCTGACTCCAGGACTTTTTGTAGCCCTGTGTCTGGTTATGAGGCTTATCCTTTGCCCCTGACGGTGTAAGCCGTCGAGACTACCTGGAGGCTGTTGCCCCAGACATCTAAGGAGAAGGTTACAACCTCTTCATAAAATGGAAATCCAGCCAAGAGCTTCTTGCATGGTAACTCGCATATGTATCAACATGAGAGCAAGGCAAGACGCCTGATGGATAAAATCACCGCAAAGTAAATAGGGCCCTAGATAGCTCAGCTAAACCTTGGGCCTCTTCAGTTTGAGCAGAAACTTGCAGGAGGCAACTTATATCCAGAATGAACCAAGTCCATAAGGGATTGGATTAGCAATTTCTGCGATTGCAAAAATAGGATTTTGTACTAACTGTAAAATCCTTTTCTCTGAAGTTCATTGATGGACACAGCTCCAGTAATCTTGACCATAGGGTTATTACGCCACCTTCAAGAGAGGACTAGACAGAACATGTAATACATGTGAAAAACAACAGAACTGTACAGTTCCGCCCAGGGGGCAGTCCCTCTGGTAATAACCCCTCAGCCTGCTTCCTGCAGCTCAGTACGTCAACAAGCAGTATAACGTAAACCAATAGGAGGGGAGGGTGCTGTGTCCGTCAATGAACTTCAGAGAAAAGGATGTTTACGGCGAGTACAAAAATCTTTTTTTCCTTCATTCATTGACGGACACAGCTCCAGTAATCTTGACCGTGGGGACGTCCCCAGTGTCATAACGAGGGGTGGGAACAGCAACATAACTTCACCCACAACCAGCGGTGCTCGCTAACAGGGGAGTCACCATCTGAACTAACTGCATCATAACTTGTGGTCAACAAAATGCAGCAAGGTGCATTAATATTCAAAAGGTAACTTTTTCTTAACAGTAGAAAGAATGTAAAATTGCAGCATTACACGGCCACCTGCAAAACTTTGCGGCCAAAGCAGGCATCAGATGATGCTCTTACATCCACTTTGTAGAACTTTGTAAAAGGTGTGAACGTACGACCAAGTCGCTGCCTTACACACTTAAGCGACTGACGCTTGATGTCGGAAAGCCCAAGAGGTCCCAATTGCCCTGGTGGAATGGGCCATGACAGGAAAGGATGGCACTTGTCCCTTCAAGGTGTGAGCCTGGACCACAATCTGTCTGATCCACCTGGAAATGGTGGCCGACGAGACCGCCATGCCTTTTTTTGGACCAGCTACCGAAACGAACAGAGAGTCTGACTTCCGAAAGGGAGCCGTGGCAGACAGATATACCCTTAGAGCCCAGACCACGTCCAGGGAATGGAGGGCCATCTCCTTAGGATGTGTCGGTTTAGGACACAGAGATGGTAACACAATGTCTTCATTGATGTGAAAAGCTGAAACGACCTTCGGTAGAAAAGAAGGTTGCGAACATAACAACACCTTCTCCTTGTGGATAACAAGATAGGGCAACTTGCAAGACAAGGCCGCCAGTTCCGAAACCCTCCTGGCCGATGTAATGGCCACTAAGAAGACCACTTTATGAGAAAGTCGACAGGGGAATTTCCCTGATGTTCTCAAACGGCGGTTTCTAAAGCGCCGATAATACCAGGTTCAGATCCCACGGGGGCAAGGGTGGACGCACTGGAGGGACTACATGCCGGACCCCTTGTACAAAGGTGCTCACTAGAGAGTGAAATGCCAGGGGTCATTGGAAAAAAGACAGCAAAGACTGATATCTGTCCCTTAATGGTCTACTACTCACTGTAGGAACAGCAAGATCCCGGAAAAACAGAATAGGTGCGCAGACACCACCCCATCTCCTCACACATGGAGATATAGGCCTTCCATGTACGATGGTATAGCTTCCGAGAAGAATATTTCTGTGTCCTCAACATAGTTGAAATCACTGAGTCAGACAGGCCTCAGTTCCTTAGCACCTGCCTCTCAACAGCCATGCCGTTAAAACCAGCGATGGTAAATCAGACCTTGAGACAGAAGGTCTTCTCACATCGGTAGCCGCCAGGGAGCGTCTGCAACCCGGCGTACTAGGTCGGCATATCAGAGACACCGAGGCCAATCTGGGGCAATCAGTATCACTGGAATCCTCTTGGCCTCCACTCTGCGGAGCAGATGTATTAACAGTTTTAGTGGAGGAAAGGCGTAGATCAGTTGGTACTGAGCCCATGGAGCCACCAACGCATCTGGTGGGTCCACCCAAGGATCTCTTGTCCTGGATACGAACCTCGGCACCTTCCGATTGAGCCGGGAGGCCAGGAGATCCACGTCTGGTTTTCCCCCACTGCAGGCACAGAAGCCTGAACACCTCCAGATGCAATGACAAGTCTCCTGGGTCCAGCATCTGGCGACTTAGATAGTCCGCCTGCCAGTTTTCTACTCCCGGATGTAAATGGCCGACAGGGCCAGTACATGTCACTCTGCCCACCGAAGGATGTAAGCGACCTCCCGTGCTGCAGAAGAGCTCCTTGTTCCTCCTTGATGGTTGACATATGCCACTGCCGTGGCATTGTCTCACTGGATCCTGATCGGACACCCTCTTAGTCTCATCAACCATGTGGAGAGGCATAGCCTAATCGCTCGGAGCTTGAGTACAATGATCGGCAACTTGGATTCCTCCCCTGACCAGAGACCCAGGGTTGACTGTACTCCCAGTACTCCACCCCAGCCAGTCAAGCTGGCGTCCGTTGTGATCACTATCCAATGCAGAAGTAGGAACGACTTCCCGGAATGAAGTCCCTGACTGACTGGCTCACCCGAATCTCCCGATCCAGGCATAACAGAGATTTGTCCCATTTTGTCAATATCCCCTTCTGCAAGACTCTGCTGTGAAACTGGGTGTATGGTACCGCCTTGGAGGCCACCATGAGGCCCAGGACTTGCAAGCAGATGCGCAGCGACGACCACCTGTGGTTCATCAACAACTTCACCGCGGCTCTGAGACTCTGCAGTTTGTCTGAAGGGAGAAACATTCTCACTTCCACGGAGTCCAGCAGTAAGCCAAGGTACTACAGGCGCTGAGTCGGCACAAGCACTGACTTCTTTAGGTTCCACAGCCACCCAAATCCCTGCAGGGTTTGCATGGTGATCGCCACATCCTCCTTCAATTCTGAGGCGGAAGCTGCTCTACGGAGGAGATCGTCTAGGTAACCCAAGATTGTGATCCAGCGCTGTCGCAACAATGCCAGAAATAGGGGCAAATACCCTGGTAAAGACTCGGGGTGCTGAAGCCAAGCCAAAGGGGAGAGCCACAAACTGGTAGTGGGCTTCCCCTACTGCAAATTGCAGAAACCTCTGATGCCTGAGGCATATGGGTATGTGCAGGTATGCGTCCTGGATGTCCAAGGACGAAAGGGAGTCCCCCTGATGGAGTGCAGTGACAACCGAGAAAACTAATTCCATTCTGAACCTCTGTACTTTTTCAAAGCAAATGAGGGCTTTTAGGTCCAAGATTGGACGTAACCCTTCCTTTTTTGGGACAACAGATTGGAGTAGAACCCCTGAAACCTGTTTCCAAAATAGGCACCATCACCCCGCGGCTTAGCAGGTCCCTTACTGCCCCCAAAAGGGCCTTCTGGCGAGCCAGGAGTAAGGGTATGCTGGAGGGGGAGAATCTGTTTGGTGGCCAAGAGAGGAACTCTATCTTGTAGCCCGATTAAATCAGTTCGCAGACCCATTGGTCGGATAGCCGAGAGGCCCATGGGCTGCAAACTCTCAAAGGCTATCCCCCACCCGAGTGACGGGCAGGGGACAAACCTTCATGCGAAAGCATTTTTGCTCGCTCGCTTGTTAGGCTTGCGAGTCCAGGGTCGCTTCTGTCCCTCAGTAGTCGCCCTGTCGGACTGGGAGCGTTTAGCCGAAGTCCCAGGCAGACGAAAAAGTCTCTTTTGAGCGGAAATGAGGACCCTTGCCTGCGCCGTGGCCCCTTACTCTTCTTGGCCCGTGGAGGAAGGTGCTCTTCCCACCTGTGACATTCTTAATAATGTCATCCAGCAAGGCTCCAAATAGCCGCTCCCCAAGGAAGGGTAGATCCGTCAAGGCTTTTTTAGATGCCTGGTCTGCAGACCAGCATTTTAGCCAAATCAGGCGCCGCAGCACCACTGCCGACACTGAAGCCCTGGAGAGCAAAGGAAGCGTTTCCAGGGCCACGTAACAAACATACTTAAGGCCGTGCACTAACTGGTCTGCTAATTCCATGCAGACAGGAGTAGCCTGCTGCTTCTCCAATTCATGGTGCAAACGTTTTGCACATTCGGTAAATGTCTGCGATACTAGCGCTGTGGCCAGTACTGGTCGTATTGCTGACCCCACAACCATAAACAAGGAACGTGCCACTGCCTCTGCCTTCCTGTCGGTAGGGCCCTTAAATGCAGGAGTCCCCTCTACCGGGATCGTGGTTACTTTATTTAACCTGGATACTGGGGGGTCCACTACCGGAGGAGCCAACCATTTTTTTTTTTAAGAAGGCTTTCCTCAAAGGGTTATCACATCGCCATTCTTTTGGGGACTGAGAAGGCCCACTGCGGGCTTCCCCATTCCTTGTATATGAACTTATCAAAATAAGTCAGATACAGAAACACCTTAGGTGTACGGGCTGGCTTACGGGACCCGAAAGAGACCGTTACTTCAGCAGAGGATCCTGCTGTATCCTGAATTTTTAGGGTACCATGCACAGCTGTGAAAAGTGCTCCAACTAGCGCTTTGTCTTGTGCGGATGGGGAATCATCCTCACTGTCCGATCGGTCCTGGTCAGCGTCATCTGACACATCAGAGCAGGGGCCGCCAGTCGCTGCGGGGCCCAAGTCTGAGTCAGAGCTCTGGCTGGAGGATGGGAGGGGGCAGGGGCCACTTTTTACCACCTTTGTGCCAGCACACCGCCTCCACCTTAGCAACGAACATTTCAAGGACCTCCAACAAAGCGTCCAAAGGCACTGCGCTGTTTGCAGACAAGCCAGTTGCAATTGCAGTTGCAGTTCTGGGGAACAAACACTAGTTTCTAAAGCCATGCTGACCCACCCTGTCTGCCACCCTTGGAGACTTAGGACAGGTGGACAATCCCACCCTCCTAGCTGCTGCAGACTGAGGGGCCCCCACCTCAGGACTCACCACCCCGACCGAGTGCTGCACAGTTCTGTTACAGGTGCTGGTGTCCAGTATCAGCTCCGAGGTGTCCAGAGCAAAAAAAAATGTGCTGTTCTGAGCAACAGGGACAAGCGCTGAGCATAAAAACCCCACTGGGCTACAATAAAATGGCCACCGGCTGCCCTGTATAAGGGCCAATCACAGGGAAAATGGCCACCGAACTTTGGGAAAATGGCCCTTGACCATGCTTTCCACTGAGAAACACAGAAAATGGCCAACAAGCAACTGCACACAGTGAATGAACAGAGATAATGGTGGGAGAACAGTGCTATGGCGACAGCACATGCAGAGCCTCCAGACACCTCACCGGAGAGACCACAGACACCCAGGGGACACAGACACCCAGCGCAGCCCCAAATCCAAGGTCAGAGCCCCCCGGAGGACCTCTGGCTCAGGTACACACAGTGCTCAGCAGCCCAGCCATGCAGCATCCCCCACGGGGGGGGGGGGGAATAGGGACATGGAGAGAAGAGAGGGAGGAGAGGAACCCCCTAATCAACCTCCCAGGGAATGCCCAGCTGCTCAATCCCGCCGAAGCAGGAAGAGCTGTACTTACCAGTCCTGAAGAGCTGGGAGACATTCCAAAACAGACCCACTCACTGATCAGTACAGGGTGGCTGCTGGCCCGGCATACTATGATTCAGATATCAGTAGCCCGGTCATATGAATGCTCCGGAGCATAAAAGCTCACCGACCACCTCTGGAGCTGAGGTTTTGTCGTGACCTGCCTAGCGCGTAGTTGCGGCCTGCACACGCTCGATGGCCGGACTGGGGATACTACAAGGATAAGAGTATCCAGCCTGTCACCCAGCCGGCTGTTGATAGTAGATCACAGGATCAATCATCTTGCGTAAAAAGTCACGCTTCTGTAGAAAAAAAAGCACGGACCAATGGGCCCACAGGGATCCTAGGTCCTTCTCCTTCACTAGGCAAAATAAAACTGATGACTGCATGGCAGGCTGGAGGGCTGTTGCCCAAGGGACCGCATCCTGGGTGGAACTAAAGAGTTCTGAGTGTTGTATTACAACTAATGCCTAGTATTCTCCTAGTAATGGGCATAACAACCCAATGGCTAAGAGAGGAGATGTGTCGGTTGGTGAATATAAGAGAAATGCTTTTTTATTTATTTTTTATTTTTTTTTACACAGAGATTTTTTTTTCATTTATAGCGCAAAAAAAACCAAAAAAACAAAAGCAAAAAAAAAACAGAGGTGATTAAATACCACCAAAAGAAAGCTATTTGTGTGAAAAGAAGGACAAAACTTACATACAGGTACACTTGCATGACTGAGTGTCAGGGCTGGGCTCAGCCCTTCCTTCTCTGAGCTGGCCACTCAGCTGTTGGCTAATTGCCTGCTCCTATCTCTTCACAGTTACTTAGCTGTTGATGATATCCTGCTAGTCAGTCCTGCCTACTTAAGCTGTCCAGTCCAGAGGAGCTCTGCCTTCACCTTGGTCAACATCAGAGAAACTATCTCCTGCGATCCTGTTCAGGACTTGCTTTGCCGACATCCCTTCTGGCTCCAGATCCTGCTTGCTGTTCCACTACACTGATCCCTGACTTCTGTTTTGGCTGACTATCTGTTCTGATTACTGAACTTTGACTATGTTTTGGCTAAGTTTGTTCTTTTTACTTTTATTGTTAAACAAGTATGATTTAACGGTACTTCTGTCTCGGCTTGATTTCATGATTTCTGACACCGAGTAATTGTCATTCAAAATGCAAAATCACTGAAAGCTGACAATTGGTCTGGTTAGGAACGGACTTTAACTGCCCCATGGGTAAGTGTTTAAAGAAACAGGTTCTTTTTTTCCCCCTTAAGGTTACAACATCTTTAAATCAATTTAAAACTACACATAAATTGCATAATGAGATCTGTGCTTTAGTTATTTCTAATGTTTACATTTCTGCTCATTTAAAAGCAGTCACTATTCTACATTTTGACAAAAATGTTTTGCACAAGATGAATGGAAATAAAATACACAAATACATGTGTTTCACATGCACAGAACCCCATCTGCCTTGAAAGTTCTTGTGTGCAACACATGTAATAAATAAAGAAGCTTAGATTCATCAAATGCAATGAATGAACAGTAGCCAATAATTGTTTGCAAAGCCTGCCTTTATTATTGGCTACTGTTCATTCATTGCCAAAACACTTTAAGAGAAAAAAAAGAGAATGCTTAAAATGTTATACCGCTTCATAGTCCCTCAGCCGGTTCAGGGCATCAACCAGATCTTTGTCTTTTTGCCGGGCATCATTTTCCGCCAATTCTGCAACACGTTCTGCTTCTCTACGTTTTTGATCCATGAGCTGCAGTTTTGCTTGAAACTCCCCAGACTGATAATGCTGAGGATCTCCTAAAATGAAAAGAGCTACTTTAACAATAAAAAAAATATATATATTATTTTTTTCTAGAAAATCGCTATTGTTAGGCAGAGGAATTAAATATTTCATAATAAATGAGTGATTTTAAAAAGGAAAAGATTACTTTAAAAAAAATAATAAACAGAAACAAAAATGTCATACTTACCTGTTCTGTGCAGTGGTTTTGCACAGAGCAGCCCCAATATTCCTCTTCCAGCGCCCTGGGCCCCCTCCACTTTGCCGAGTGCCCCCTTAGCAAGCTGCTTTCTGTGGGGGCACTCATGCATGCTCACTCCGGAGCTGTCTCTCTATGTCCATAAGATGCACAGAGCATGGCTCAGCCCCGCCCCCTGCTCTGCCTCACTGGCTGAGGTTCAGCAGCAGGAGCCATTGGCTCCTTCTGCTGTCAATCAGGAGGTAGAGACCCAAGAGAGCCTAGGGTCTAGTGCACATAAATGGATCGAGATCAGGCTTAGGTATTACATTGTTAATAAGGTTGAATAAAGACACCAGTCCACCCAGTTCAACCTGAGCGAGTGTCTACAATTGTGCCTATTCCTGTACATCGCACACTCACATCGGTCCCTACCCTCAAGGAGCTTACAATCCAAGGTCCCCATTCATATACTAGGGCCAATTTTGGACAGAAGCCAATTAACCTACCTGCATGTCTTTGGAGGTAAATATTAGGGGGGGGGGGGGGCCTGAGGGGGAGTTGCACACAAAGTTTTTCACCTTTATGCACAGAATGCATGAAGGTAAAAAACGTTCAGTCTTTACAGCTACTTTAAATATTCCTTCCTGTCAACCCTTGCTTTTATAAACAGGGGACACTCAGTTTGTGCTAAGAGGCTCTTACTTGCACACTGACGTTTATTGCATCTGGCTGCCGTAACAGCTCAATCCTCTCGGTTTCTAGTATATTTTCTAAATGACTCTAAATCTTAAGCTTCATAATAGGTTCCCCTTGGCTTAATGCTCGAGAAAACAAGGAGGCTGAACCATTAGTATTGTGACATGCAGCTGCATGCCTATCTATAAGGACCAACACAAAAGTGCATCCATCTGCATTTTAGCACAGCTGTAAAAGACAGATCAACGGAAGGACATGTGAAAAACAATTTCCAATATGTCCGTCTCAAACCATAACGCTATGCATGCATGTAAACAGACGTCAAAATGTATGGCAACGGATGTCAGCACGCAGTAAAATGTGACTAAAAATTAATTAAAATGTACATGCATTTTCAATACATTTTAGAACAAGTCAACGTGATTTGGTCCTTAGCACTCACTGAAAGCTATACCTACCTGATTGGAATTATATGTTTTAAAAATTAGCAAAGCAGCAAAATTTCTAGTTAAAATGAGCAGCCCCACCCAGTCTCACCCAAATGTGAGCACTTACTAATGGCCTGTGTAGACAATCTTTGGGTTTGCATCAACTGCCTCACTTTGAAATGCTTCTAACATCATTCCAAATGCATTGACAGGTGCATATGACTTTCAGATGGCCTCCTGTCATGCTTTAAGAATGCTTTGCATTCCTATAGACTTCAATAGGAACAAAACACCTGTTGAAGCAACCAAAAGCCAGCTGACAAAGGCCCTTAATATAATTTTCTACCATAAATTTGATAAGGTCAAGTTTACATTGCTTGGCTTACCATAGACAAGGATAATGTTTAAGGCTCAGAGTATCCAGTGCTTGTATGCAATATGGCACTTGCACTAAGAAACACTGTAGAAATAAAATAGGATTTTTATAAGAGTTTACCTGTAAAATCCTTTTCTTGGAGTACATTGTGGGACACAGAGCCAGTTATTAACTTAATGGGTATATAGGCACCTTCAGGTGATTGACACTGGTATACCCAATACAGGACACTCACTCCCTCTATAACACCCCCCCCCCCTTCCAGAAGTACCTACATTTTTGTAGCAAAGCAATATTTCTAAACCCTAAAAAGAGGGGAGGGACCTGTGTCCCATGATGTACTCCAAGAAACTGATTTTTACAGGTAAGCAGTTATAAAAATCCTATTGTCTTTATCGTACATCATGGGACACAAAGCCATAGTTATTAACTTAATGCTTCCTTACATCCACCTGATAAAGTTTTGTGAATGTATGTACCAAAGACCAAGTTGCGGCCTTACAGATCTGAGCCATGGGGGCAGGACGACGCACTGCCCAAGAAGCACTAACCGACCTGGTAGAGCGTGCGCTTTGACTTGAAAATGGGGAATCGTATCCCTTAACTCATAAGCCTGAGTTATAACTTGCTGAATCCACTTAGCGACAGTGGATTTCAACGCTGCCTATCCTTTCTTAGGACCCTCTGGCAGAATAAATAAGACATCAGTCTTTTAAATCTGAGCAGTCGTGTTTAAATACATCAAGACAACGTAGTGACTTTTCTTCCCTAGAACATGGTTTTGGAAAAAACTATGGCAGGACAATATCTTGGTTCAGGTGAAAACTTGAGACCACTTTTGTCAATAAATCTGGACGAGTGCGTAACACCACTCTGTTCTCATGAATAATCAAGTATGGCTCTTTACAAGAAAGAGCAGGCAATTCCGACACCCTCCTTGTTGCGGATATAGCAATCAAGAACACCAGCTTCCTTGTCAGTAGGACTAAGGGAATATGCTGTATCGGTTCAAATTGCTGTTTTTGTAACACTGACAAAACTAAGTTCAAGTCCCAAGGGTTCAAAGGTGATCTAGTGGATTAATCAGCATCGCCTCTTGCATAAAACCCCAGACTAAAGAATGTGTAGCAAGCGGTCTTTGAAATAAGACCGATAAAGCTAAGACTTGGCCTTTAATAGTACTCAAGGCCAACTTCATCTCTACCCCTAATTATAAAAAGGCAAGTATTCTTCCTATGATATATCTCACCGTGGAGATGACCCATCTGTCCTGAATTTCCTCTTGCCAGACTTCTGAGTATTGCAGAAGTCTTACAACCACTCTGTATTCTGCTGTGCAGATTTCCGGCCCTAGGTCTTCTGGGCCTTACCCTGAGTCTTTCCTCTAGAGTCTGACAGTGGAGGCCTAGTAGGCAGATGCCCCTGGCACAGGGAAAAGAGGCTGTTTAAATGAAGGACGTTTATACTTTCTTTTGACTGGCAAAAGAGTACTTCCCACTAGAAATCGTTTGGATGTATTTTTCCAAATCCTCCCCAAATAGGCGATCCCCATGGAAAGGGAAACTAGTCAGAAGCCTTTTGCAAGGTGCTTCGGCTGACCAATTTTTTAACCAGTGTCCTACGCATGTGTACTGGCAAAAGCGCAAGTCGGGACGCCTACTGAATAGTGAATAGAATCTTTCATGGCGTCTATGGAAAACCATATCGCCTTTGGTAGTTCGGTCAAATCGCGGGCCTGTTGTGCAGAGACCTCTTTAAGGGCCTGTCTAAACTGGTCCCTTAGGGACTGGCAGATGCCTATCGCCACAACTGCAGGCTAAGTAACCGTGCCTGCCAAAGAAAAAGAGGATTTTAACAGAAATTCCAATTTTTATCAGTTGGATCTTTAAGCATTTGTGCATTCATCTTGCCAACAATTTTGACCAAATTTCCTGTGCCTTTGTAGCTCACACATCCCCAAAACATCAGCGATCCACCTCCATACTTTTCACCATAGGCCTTGTTGACTCCTCTCTAATTGTAGCGTTCATGGTTGTGGCCAAAAAGCTAAATTTTGGTCTCATTACTCTAAATGATTTTGTGGCAGAAGGTCTGAGGGCTTGTCTCCGCTTGGCATATTGTAAGAGGGCTACTTTGTAGCATTTGCGTAGTAATGGCTTTCCTCTGGCAACTCGACCATGCAGCCCATCTTTCTTCAAGTGCCTCCTTATTGTGCATCTTGAAACAGCCACACCACATGTTTTCAGAGAGTTCTGTTATTTGGGGGTTTTTCAGTGCATCCCAAACAATTTTACTGGCAGTTGTGGCTGAAATGTTAGTTGGTCTACCTTACCTGTTTGATTTCAACAGAACCCCTCATTTTCCACTTCTTGATTAGAGTTTTAACACTGCTGATTGGCATTCTCAATCCCTTGGATATCTTTTCATATCCCTTTCCTGTTTTATACAGTTCAACTACCTTTTTCTGCAGATCCATTGACAATTCTTTTGCTTTCCCCATGATGTAAAATGTATATCCTTTTTCCCCACAAATAGAGCTTTCTTCTGGTGGTATTTGATCACCTCTGCGTTTTTTATTTTTTGGGCGATCAAAAAAAAAAAGCGCGACAATATTTTGTAGTTTTTGCTATAACAACTATCCCCAATTTAAAAAAATAAATAAAATAATTTCCTCAGTTTAGGCCGATATGAATTCAACATAATTTTGGTAATAAATAAATAAATATTGCAATACGTGCATATTGGTTTGCACAAAAGTTATAGTGTCTACAAAATAGGGGATAGTTTTTTTTTTTAATATAATATATTATATATATTTATTTATTTTTTTCCACTAGTAACGGCAGCGAGCTAGGATTTTTATTAGGACTGATTTTATCAGGACTGCGACATTTTAATATATGACAATGTTGTCCTATTTTGAAACTACCTGTGGAGGTAAACTAATAGTCTCTTTTTTCATTAATTTGTTGTGTGCTTTTTTCAATTTAATAAGACTCTTTGAATCAACCACTGTGTCCTAGAAGCGGTCCTCTTGGGAGAACTATAATCTATTTTGTTGTTGCAACATTGCGGTGGACAGATCAGGCACTTTTGACACTATTTTGGTACTATTGGTGTTTATACAGTGTTTAGAGCTAAAAATAGCCATTGATTACTGTATAAAAGACACTGGCAGGGAAGGGGTTAACACTAGAGGCGATCAAGGGTTAACCGTGTTCCCTAGGTGTGTTCTAACTGTAGGGGGGTGAACATGCAATCTGTCTCCTTTCCCCTGAGAGAACCAGGATTTGTGCTCTGTCACGAGTGATCGATGGGCACAAACATCGGCTCCGAGGACACATGGCAATGTGCGTGCCTACTGCGTCATCTTAAAAGAGCGACGTACAGCTACAACGATTTAGCAAACCAAGCCTGCCATAGTATAACTGCGGCGGCTGGTTGGCTAGTGGTTAATAGCCATTCAAACCCTTTTGTGTCAACTTGTGAGCATGTTACCAGGCCAAATTCACCAGGGTATGTAAACTTTTGATCAGGGTCATTTCTGTTGCCATTATGATTTGAAAAGAGTAAACACAGTTAATTGATAATTAATGGCTTCAGCCAAACACTAACCAAGAGTGAAAGAAATTTTTTGTGTTATCATTCATATCCTCTGAAAAATGGCCAAGAAATCATAAATTCTGCACAGGTATGTAAACTTATGAGCACAACTGTAGACTACATCCACAACAGCGACTGGGGTTGGTGCAAATTGTAGGGACAGTTCCTAGCAGGTAGGTGTGGCTGCTGGCCCCGTTTACTATAATGACAGTTCATCCACTTTGTCTGCGTCCAGTAGCGATCACAGTAGGTAATCAGAGGCTGTGTAGAGAGCCTCAAATAGGTGTGGCCATGGGCAACACACCAACCTGCTGAAAGCCACAGAAGGAACTGCTCATCAGCTATCTTTGTTGTAAGTGCATTTTATGTGTGGCCCAAGGCACTTTCTCATCTTCCAATGTGGCCCAGGAAGGTCAAAAGGTTGGATCCCCCAGAGTTAAATAATAAACATCTTATAATTACCTGCTCTGTGCAATGTCCAGTTTGCAGTGGAGGACAAACTGAAAAGGTTTGTTCTCCACTGCAAACTGGAGGAAACACTGGTGTAGGCAGTAAAATCCCCCTGCTGGAGGCAGGTGACCACAGTCAGGACAGATTTTTTTCTGACCTTTTGCAAACAAAGAAACTTGTTGAGGCCTTTGAGTTCCAAAATGGAACTTGGGCATCATGAAGAGGTTAAAATAGCAACTTCAAACTGGAACTAGAGCGATCGCTGCCTGTGTGAGCAGCCTAAAAAAAAAAAAAAAAAGATTGCTCTTTTTAGAGATTCAAACTAACATTTGAGAGCAGGAAGTGTGGACAAGGAAAGCTTAGTAAGCTCAGCTTGTAGTCAGCATACAGCAGACCCATTTGCCTGCAATCTCCTTAGTCTAAACATTCACGGGTGCTGGCAATTGTCCCTCCAACCACATGGGGGGGTGCCCCTTTATTGGAAGGACTTGTTCCCTGACTTAATGGGTTTTGAAGTCTACAGCTTCTTGCAGAATTGGTTGCTGGGCTTAAGCTTAGGCCTGGGACAGACATAATGAATTCTTTGCTTTGTTTTGAGCAGTAACAGGGTACTTTCCCCCCCCAGTTAGTTTCTTTGGAAGTTATTGTACAAGGCAGGGCCAAACAAAATTTCCTCATGAAAATTTAGACATTCAACCTGCTTCTTTACAAGGCAGCTCAACTGACAAACACTTAAACCAAAGGATCTTGCGTGCAGCTAAAACAACCAAATGAGAGAGCTACTGAATGACCACCCACCCCCACCATGTGGACCTGTATAGCACTCTGCCAATCCACCGGGCAACAGAAAATTGAACAGGGTCTTTTTGTGCAGGGTCCAATACCAAACAGCAACATTACAGGCCATCCTCACA
Organism: Lithobates pipiens; assembly: GCF_037356315.1. Taxonomy (NCBI): domain Eukaryota; kingdom Metazoa; phylum Chordata; class Amphibia; order Anura; family Ranidae; genus Lithobates; species Lithobates pipiens. Next base: position 261,054,086 of record NW_027507903.1, on the reverse strand, counting down.
TGTCTATTGCGAGTCCTGGGTACCATTCCTCTAGGCCCAAGGGCTGTAAATAATAGATATGGAAAGAGCCAGTTCCCGGTTTCCAATGGGAACGTTTGAGAAATCCTAGTGTGAAAAAATATCTAGCTATGCAAAGACTGTACATACATGACCACCACCTAAGGCACTAGCAAAAAACTAAGGCTGTGCCTTGCTGGGAGGGGTTAGGCCTGGGAGAGGGTTACTGTCTTATTTTGCCAGTCTAATTATATGAAGGCGGTAGCATTACCCTATCGTAATGGATATAAAGATGCCCTGTGTTCCCATGATGGGGAATAAAGACCGCAATTATATACTCTATGGTGTCTCATGTGCCAGGTGGCAAAAGATCATTGGGGGTGTTGGACTGCTTAAACATTATGCATTTTATATGGTGTGCTTATGATTTAGCTATCCCAGACAAATAATGAAAATCAATTTAAATGCATTTTACCAGGAGGTATTTGAACAGTGTCATCCAGGAATACATCCTTTCCTGCCATGGTAGGAGAGCCTGTAAGCCATACGCACAGGTTTTGTTGCCACAGACTTAAGAAAGGGCTAAAAAATAGAACCCTGGCACAGGGGCATAGCAAACAAGCTAGAGCGTAATGCAGTCTCAAAGTCTGAATAATGATTATAAAAGTTATGAAAAGGTAAACATTTTAAAACTTACCTTTATTTATCTTTAATTGTTGCTTCAGATTTTCAGTGTGTAGGGAATGAGATTCCATCTCCTTTGTATACTGCTCTAACTGATCAGTAAGCATCTTAATTTGGTTATCCCGCTCCTGCACACCCTATTATACAAGCAAAATAATACAATGAAGAAATAAAAACCAGTGGATGTAAATACCTGTTTGTTTGTTTTTTTCTAGCCAGTTTAAGTATTTTTAAAGGTACCTGTTGGAGAGCAAGAACACTGCTCTTGTCTGCATCCATTTGAGCAACCTTCAATTTTTCCCTCAAGTTGTGAACCATTTGTTGATACACAATAATTTCTTCATCTTTAGATGCCAATATTCTCTAAAATAAAGATTTTGTTAATATTCTAATGGGAAAACATACCTGATCATATTGTTTTGTTCTCCAAATTAACAGATATCTTACTTTCCATTCTTCTACTTTTGTATTAACTGCTATCATAACTGGATCATCTTCCTCGTTCTTTGCCCTCAGCTGTTCTGTTAGCTCTATAACCTGCAGAAGTGTAACAGATGCCATATAGCGAGTATAAATATACATGTAAAATAAACCACCCAAGGATAACCATACATTCGCCCCTACAGATGAAAAAAATAAAAGTTGCAACAAACCAGCTACCCGTTATTTTCATTTTACAGTGTATCGCTGCTAGCAGCCCGGGTATATGAACCCAATGGCTGGTTGGGGACCTATAAAACCGGGCACTAATCCATACATTTTACTTATGAAAACATGTATTGTGACTGACCTGGAGTCTGTATTGCTCCTTCTCTTTCCTGAGCTGGTCCATAGCACTGTCAGTATGTTGTACCATGAGTTTCATTTTGCTGTATTCATCAGTCATTTTCTCCATTTCATGTACAGATTCTTCCATGTGTTTTGTCATTTCTTCGTTTTGGCTTTCAAGTCTTTCATTGGCCTCGGTCAAGCTCTGATGTGTGAAAGACAAGTACTATTCAAATAACATAACTAAATATGATACCTAATATGATTTCTTGTCCGGTTTAATACTCTGGACCACTGAATGGTCTAAAATGTTAGTACAATTCTTGATGTAGAGGGAAGGGATAGTAAATGTGGTAACAGAAGACCAAGGTTGGCTCACCTGTATCTCATTAAGGTATTGTACCAGCTCCATGTTCTTCTTTGAGATGACAGTTTTGTAGTCTTGCCCCTCTCCACGGGACATAAGGGATTCCCTCTGGGAGTCAATCTGTCTCTGGCAGTCTATAACATCTTGTCGTAGCTGTTCATTCTGTTCAGCAGAATTCATGGGTCATTGTCAAACATTAAAAAAATTTATTCCTAATCTAATTTGCTACCAGACTTAGTGCTAGCACTTGACACAACTGCCCAATACATCACCTTCTTCTTATGTAGTTTTTTCTCCAAAAATTAAGTATTGTGAAAATGAAAGTAACATATTTATAGTTAGACAAAGTAAAAAAAGAATACAAAAGAAAAAAAAGAAAAAAATCAAGTACAATAGTTACAAAAAAAAAAAAAAAATGGTCTAAGTTTAAATCTAATAGTCAAATAGTGGTTCATTATATTAAAACACTAATATCAATATCCTGATAAATTTCACAATAACCAAACGGGCAGAGAGGTTCATTTCTAAATGGCATTGGTTACTAACCTTTTCCTTTTGCACTGAAATATGCTTTAAAAGAACCACTGTAGTGGTGCCTTCATTGTGCATAAACATAGCATTTCTACAGATACTGCAGTTTCTAAAATATCTTCTTACAGACACAATTCAGACATTTTGCTGAATACTCAGTGGATACCAGTTTCAGCTTTTTGTTCTAAAAATTCCATTTAAACTGCTTGTTCTATAACTAAAAGAACCTTATGTGTAATACAGGTCAATCAGCAAATTAATAAATCAGAATAAACTTCTTATGAATAAGACATCATATAAAATGTATTAAAAAAGCTTTGTATATCATTATTTTATCATTCCAGTCCTCTGTATCACAATGGGGGTTATTTACAAAAGGCAAATTCACTTTGCACTGCAAGTGCACTTGGAAGTGCAGTCGCTCTAAATCTAAGGGGTAGAACTGAAATGAAGGGAGGCTCTGCTGATTTTATCATCCAATCATGTACAAGCTAAAATGCTTTTTTTTTCCTTGCATTTCCCCCTCAGATCTACAGCGACTTTAATTTCAAGTGCACTTGCAGTGCAAAGTGGAGTTTCCTTTAGTAAATAACCCTCAATGTCTGCTTGTATTGCCCTGTATTATAAAAAAAAAAGTCAAATGAAGTTCAACTTTATCATCAGGTACCAACCTCTCTTCTTAATTTGCTGTTTTCATTATCGGTTTCTTCATTTCGAAGAGCCAGCTGAAAACATGTACGTAAATGTACAGTAATGAAAAAAAAAAAAAGAAGAAGAAATGTTTAGGACAACATAGAAACAGTACCTGATTACTATGAGAATATTTTTTCTCCAAACACTTGTAGTTATAAAGCCCCTTATTGTAAATCATAAAAAAAGAGAGCATATTAACGGCTATAGCAATCGTCTTATTTATTTTTCTTTTTACAAATTAGCCACCCAGTTACATACAAAAAAAAAAAATCACTGCCTATTCTGCTAAAATTTCTGCCTTCTAAAACAGCATATGGACCACCCAAACAGCTGAAAGAGATATACAGTAACTGTTCTACCTGTAAAAAAGGATATATAAAGTGATGCACACACTTGGAATCTACCAACCCCTGCTGTACTATATAGTCTCATAGTATCAGGAGAATATTAGTATCTCAGCAGGTTCAGCAGGAACTGGCCAAAATGCAAACCATGTATGGGCAGGCTGAATGTACCCAAGTTGATTGACCACCAAACCCCCCCCAGAACACAATGGCTCTGAGGGAGGGATTCCCCCATAAACACTGACCAGTGGTTGCAGGAATGAAAATTGCTCTGTCTATGGCCGACCTAACACTTTTCCGAGCCTGCAGAATTTGTACTACAGCCATGCCTACTATCTGTCCACCCATAACTCTCTACCTCTTGTAAGCCTAATTGATCTGCTACAGTACTTAACATGGGAAGACACACTTACATTAAGCATGCCTTAAACTATGAAGGCATGTGTCAGCACAGTATGTGAGTTTTTTGTTAATTACACTAGATGAACAGAAAATGCATTCCAGATTTTTTTAAGAAATACACCAGCAAAGGAAATCATTTTATTATACAACTAACTGTACTTCTATGTTATTAGAGTATATTTTGAGAATTTCCTCAATTCTGCACGGGTTTATTAAACTTTGGAATCTTAGAAACATGTGTTTTCAAACTATTATATAACAAGGCCTTTCCAAAAATGTGTTAGCAATTACCAAGGATTACAAAACAATTACTTGATAATTTCTAAAACTGTCCCAGCAATTACACAATTTTGATAGCAGTGCACACTGTACATAATAGAATTGTGTGACAAAGCCAAAGTCACTGATGACAATCCTGGACCAATTATAGTATTATTTATAAGCCTGAAGTTCATGGTGAGTAACGGCTTTCCAAAACAGCAAATAATGAGTGCATCCAGCTGTCACATATGTTTGTTACTGCACTAAAAAATTTCTTCAGCTTGGAAAATTTCTGGGTAAGTGTGGATTTCCTTTACTACCCATGTGTTGCAGTTACAAAATCGGGTCAGACACAGCGTAAATAGTGCAGGTCCTAGCAACGCTGTGATGTGGACAGGCAGATGTATCACCACCAGTCATTCTTGGTAAGATTAGATTTCTGGCTAAGGCCAACTTAGTTATAAAAGAGATTTACTTTCATTAGAAATTGGATATAAAACAAACCTATAGCTATGCGTGAAAAGCTGGTGTAAAGAGTGCAAGCCATCATTCACACTGTTGTACCATGTCACAATTATGCATGCTTTTCATCTTTTTCAAAGAGGGTCGAAATATCAATAGACTATTTTCAGATCATTTTTAATGTGTGGGGGGTAATAATAGCTCAAATAGCCTGTTTACACAAGCTGTCTGTTAATTCGGATCTCAGCCCCACCTCTGATGCTAGCGCTCCCTGTTGTCACTGGTCCAATGACAGCATTTTAGTAGCCAGTAAGGGTGCTCTCATTGGATGGGGGATGGGGAAAGGCAAGGTTTAACGAAACAACTAAACTGATTTTATTGGTAGCTTAATAAAACAAAGAATTCAGATATTTCCATCACAATAATTTGTATATATTAAAGCTGGGTCCGATTAAATAATTACCTTTAAATTCACTATACTAGCTATACAACAGGAATATTGAACTCGTTTAATATTGAGGTTAACATAGAATGCAATTGCAATTCAACACAGCCTGACTTGGAGGCAAGCCAGTACATCTGCACCCATATCAATCAGTTTGATCTGCCAGACACAGAAGAGGAGGACCCCAGAAGGAGGTTCGGGGGCCATTCACTTTTGTGACAGAGTTGTTTTAAGATACCAAAATATCCAGCCAGCAGAGTATATAACTAAAAAAAGACTTGAAAATTGTTATATTTTCTGAAGAATCCTAGACTTTTCTAGCTCAAAATATCCAAACAGAATCTATGTGAAGTCATTTTTTGAATATCATTAGGGCACAGAATATCCTGAGAAATACATCACAAGTAATTTCTGTAATATTCTAGAGTAAAGAAAAGTTGTGGGTTTATTTCACAGCGTTCTGAAAACATCCATAAATTGTAGTAACCAATGAGAAATTGGATTGTGTTATCTTATAGCAGATAGTATCACGCTTTCAAATGTTTTCAACAATTAGACTTGTTGTGTATTGGATGTTTCTATGAATTGAGATTTATAAAAAAATATATATATATATATATATATATATATATATATATATATATATATATATATATATATATATACACACACACACATACATACATATATATATATATATATATATATATATATATAATATATATATACACATACATACACACACACATACACACAATATATTATATATATATATATATATATATATATATATATATATATATATATATATATATATATATATATATATATATATATATATATATATATATATACACACATACACACACACACACACACACATACTATATATTATATATATATATATATATATATATATATATATATATATATATATATATATATATATACACACACATACACATACATACACACACACTTTTTTTGTACAATAATTGCATTTTTAATATATTGACTTTTGTTGCCATAAAAATCCCACAATTAGGTTTTTCTTACTTTCTATCCATACAAGGGATGAGGGCAACCACATGCCCAATGACATGATTTACTTTTTTTTGGAATGTCTGGTGCCCTTTCCTGATTGGCTGCCCTAGGCCAGACCTCTTTTTCCCCAGGAAAAAGGAACAGAAGCACTGCAGCCAGGACAGAGCTGGATTAATGAAAGGACACAAGTAGGTGTTTGGCGATGGGGGGGGGGGGGGGGGGGCAGTTATTGAATTTTTTTTTACCTTAGTGCAGAGAATGCCTTAAGGTACAAAAAACTTTTTAGTTTAGAACTACTTTAAATGCAGATCTCACACTGCACTCCCATACTGCATTAAAACCTGCATTTATGTGAATGAACGAAAAAGGGGAAAAACTGCGCTACGGAATACAAATGGTATTAGACGGAAGCTGCAATTCAAATGTACACCAAAAATACACCAAACAGAAATAGAAAAAAGAAAGAACTGCGCTAACCTTAAATACCCAAGGTGAGTAGGGTATGTATATGTGCCAGACCCACAATATGGGTCTTAGTATCTTAATGTCTCTAAGGCCACCTCCAAACTATAGTGCATACCGATGTATATACAAATAAATACAATTAAATACAAAAACAGAACATGAATGCGTGTCAATAATGTGAATTCCCCAAACACAATATGAATATATAAGACTCTGTGCATATACCCCTAAAAAGTCAAAAAAATTTAGTATGGAAAACAATATGTTTGAAATTGTTTTACATAGAATGAACTATTAAAAAATATTCACAGACACTCTATATAATGTCCATATAATCATATACCAAAAATTAATGATAAATGTCCATATGGTAAATGAACACCGGTGAAGAAAAAACTTCAAAAGGCTGAGTTAAGAGTGCACAAATTAAAAATCTTCTCCAAAAATGTAGTGTGCTTTTCCCATCACCGAATGAGTGAATTGGCTCCTTACCAGATCCAAGCGACCCCCCGTTACAGAGGGTCACCACAGGCGAAAACAGTCAAAGGATATCCAGATAGTAGTTCCACCTCAGGCGATCCCGAATCTTTCACGCAATAGGGTTATGGCTGTTAATCCACATATCACTCCCAACTGAAGACACCAGCAGGTAGAGATTTACCTGCTGGTGTCTTCAGTTGGGAGTGATATGTGGATTAACAGCCATAACCCTATTGCGTGAAAGATTCGGGATCGCCTGAGGTGGAACTACTATCTGGATATCCTTTGACTGTTTTCGCCTGTGGTGACCCTCTGTAACGGGGGGTCGCTTGGATCTGGTAAGGAGCCAATTCACTCATTCGGTGATGGGAAAAGCACACTACATTTTTGGAGAAGATTTTTAATTTGTGCACTCTTAACTCAGCCTTTTGAAGTTTTTTCTTCACCGGTGTTCATTTACCATATGGACATTTATCATTAATTTTTGGTATATGATTATATGGACATTATATAGAGTGTCTGTGAATATTTTTTAATAGTTCATTCTATGTAAGACAATTTCAAAAATATTGTTTTCCATACTAAATTTTTTTGACTTTTTAGGGGTATATGCACAGAGTCTTATATATTCATATTGTGTTTGGGGAATTCACATTATTGACACGCATTCATGTTCTGTTTTTGTATTTAATTGTATTTATTTGTATATACATCGGTATGCACTATAGTTTGGAGGTGGCCTTAGAGACATTAAGATACTAAGACCCATATTGTGGGTCTGGCACATATACATACCCTACTCACCTTGGGTATTTAAGGTTAGCGCAGTTCTTTCTTTTTTCTATTTATGTGAATGAGCTCTAAAATGGAAAAATAAACTATCCAAATAACAGCGACATTTACCAGTACACAACATCTACTGCCAGAAATAATATACATGCAACTCACTTTTTCGTTAACTTGTTTCTCTTTTTCTAGCTCTTTTCTCATGTCTTTCATTTCCCGCTCTCTCTGCCCCAGCTGTTCCTCGAGTTGATGAATTTCTTCTCGTAAAAACCGTGAATCCCTAGTTCCAGTAGACACCTGTGCCATCTGCATTTAATAAAAGGCCACACGGGGCAAAACCAACAGGTGAAAAAAAGATTACAAGCAGACAGCATACACAATAACTACAGATGAAACGAAAGTTTTAACAGAGTCAAATAAAAAAAATTTAAAAACACAACAGGAGTAGTTAGTGTTGATGGGGTTAAGCTAACCTTGTAACCTGTTTTGAGAAAGCAAACTAAAACTGCAGTTGTGTAGAAGGTACTTCATCATAAAGTAAATCAAACCATTCCTCTTGTTATCCCATCTAACAATACCTTCACATACAAGCTGATACAAGCTATTCATTGCTCCCCCTCTCATGGCACAGCTTCCAAAAAGCCTAGATAGCAGCAGTGAAACTCTTTGTAAAAAAAATAAAATAAAAAAAACATTTACTTACTTAAACTTTCCTTCCTTCATCTCTACTCTTTTATAGTTTTCTATTGGCTACCATCAGTCTGTTTTCCAGCCCAAGATTTTACAGCTGTTTTTAAGGGACTGCTAGAGAGCGGTGACATGAGAGAGGGCGCAATACAGAGCTTACATCTTCTATATAGATATACAGTATACAGGTAGTGGCGATAAGACAGCAAGAGGAATAGTATGGTTTACTTTAATCTTAAGAGTTCCTGACTGCAGCTCCACTAAACCTCCTTTCAAAAGACTAAGGCTGGCCATACATTATACAATTTTCTTGTATAACTTTCCTTTAGATTTACCTAAACCATATAATATATGAGGCCAAACCTAAACACTTTTCGATTTGTATGCAATCAGGTGGGCCCTTGCACTATATAGTTGAAGGTAAATCTAAAGGAAATTGAATAAGACATTTGTATAATGTATGGCCATCCTAACAACTTTAAAAAAAAAAAAATTTAAACATAACATTTATTGGTAGAATTTTCAAATAGTAAATAATGACAGTACAATAAGAAAAGCAGAACGTTGGAATTATCTCACATCCAACATGGATTTTTGTAAAGTATACAAAAAGCAGATGTAATCCAGATAGTATGAAACATTTGTAATTACCTTTAGGTCATTTTTAGAAAAGTGTCACAATAATGCATATATAAACACATATTATTAAAACATCTGTCAGAGCTTTATATGTATCCAGTTTCCAACATGTAGATGCAGTTTTCATTGTATGACCCTGCTTAGAGTGATGACATCATTAATGGAATTGATTCAGAACGCTCAGCAAAAAAAAATCAAATATACCATATGGCACAAAGGTTCTAATGTATTACCAATATACTGTGCAAACTAATCCATGATACTTCTTGCTTTAGTGAGGTGATCATGTGTTTTCATTCTGTCTCAGTGTTCAGGTGGGAAGGAGAAAACAAGGTTTTTGTAGGAATACTGGTAAACTTTTCAGTACAAAAATAATCCAAAACAAACCCTACAGCAGCAACTTAAAAATAAAATAAAAAATAAACAGTTTTTTCTTCACCAAGAAAACCTGGCAACAAATAGGGTCCTTTCCAAAAAATGAACAGTTATAGCAAACGCTCTGTTACGCTTCTGTTGTTGCTAATAAGAATAATCCTATTACAAACAAAAAAACTTTCCTAACAAAAGTGCTCCTTAGTACAAAAAAATAAAATAACAAATACAGATAAAAATTACATCAGTAAAAATGTAGCAGTGGTATTTGAAAGCAAGTGATAAAATATACCTCAATTTCATTTTCCAGTTGCTTGATTTTACTCCTTAGTTGATTTTCTGTTTAAGTCAACAAATAAAAAAAAAAAAGAACATAAAAAACAAAACAGAAATTGATTATGTAAAAAAGGTACAATCCAGTCCAAAATTAAAATAAATGACCTGGAGAGAGAGATCTGGAGTTTTCAGCGCTTCCCAGGAATCTCGTTAGACAAGGAATTGTGGCATCATGCCCTGCAATGTACTAGAAAATCTCAAAAACCTGCATCTGTATACCGTATTTATCGGCGTATAACACGCACTTTTTTCCCTTTAAAATAAGGGGAAAATCGTGGGTGCGTGTTATACGCAGATCCCCCGCCGTTGTGAGCCTGTGAGCAGCTTTTGGCTGACTTCACCCGTTCTCAGCAGCCTCCGGCCATCTTCAGCCGTTCTCGGCAGCCGAAAACAGCCGGGAATGGCCGAAAGCCGCAGAGAACGGCCGAAAGCCACTGAGATACACAGGACATCCGGCTCTGTATCTCGGCGGCACCATTTTTAAAAGACAAAGCTGCAAATGAAACTGACAAGGCTGCAAATGATGGACAAGGCTGCATAACACAAGTCGGTCCAACTTTGAAAATTGTGACAGCACACGGATGCCATGCCCCTTATGACATCACCGCCCAGGGCATGATGAATGGTGACGTTACAAGGGACGAAGCCTCCCAATGATGTCACCGGATGGCCCCACCTCATGACCTCATGCCAATATAAGTAGAACCGGAGATGGCTAGAAGACATCAGCGGAGGAGGCAGAAGAGCCAGAGAGGGGTGAAGAAATTGTAAGAGATGCCGAGCTGCCTTAATAAAATTACTTTAACCTCTTAACCACTTAAGGACCGGGCCCATTTTTTCTCTAGCAAAAAAAAAATTGATGTTTAGGGGTTCTAACACCCTAGAGAGTAAATTGGCGGTCGCTGAAATACTTTGTCACACCGTATTTGCGCAGCGGTCTTATAAGCACACTTTTTTGGGAAAAAAATACACTTTTTTGAACAGTAAAGTTAGCCCAATTTTTTTACCTTAATATTGTAAAAGATGATGATGTCACGCTTCAAAATTGCACCCACTCGTGGAATGGCGACAAACTTTTACCCTAACAATCTCCATAGGCAATGCTTATAAAAAAATGCTACAGGTTGCATGTTTTGAATAACAGAGGAGGTCTAGGGCTAGAATTATTGCTCTCAGCGATTGTGGTGATACCTCAGATGTGTGGTTTGAATACCGTTTTATATGCAGTCGCTAGTCACGTATGCATTCGCTTCTGCACGTGAGCTCGTCGGGACGGGGAGCTCTAAAAAAAATGTTTTCTTTTTTATTTATTTTACTTTATTTTTACACTGTTCTTTAAAAATAAAAATAAATATGTGTCACTTTTATTCCTATTACAAGGAATGTAAGCATCCCTTGTAATTGAAAAAAAGCATGACAGAACCTCTTAAATATGAGATCTGGGGTCAAAAAGACCTCCAATCTCATACTTACACTAAAATGCAATAAAAATAAAAAATAAAAATGTTATTTGCAAAAAAAATAAAAAATGTGCCTTTTAAGAGCTATGGGCAGAAATTGTGTTTTGAGGTTGCTTCCGCCCCGCAATGATATGGAGACAGGTGCAGGCCATCTTCCCCTCACTCCATGTCAAGCAGGGGAAAGGACCCGATTGCCTCCGTCACTGCCGACGGCTCCGGTAAGCGGCAGAGGACAACGGAGTGTGGCGGGAGGGGGCCATCTCCCACCACCAATAAAAGTGATCTTGCAGTGATTCCGTCACTGAGACCACTTTTATCTGAAAGCGGACAACCCGCTAAATAAGTGGATACCGGGATTATGACAGCTAGCTGCCATAACAACTATATTCCACTTCAAAGAGCCGCTGGGCTTTTTGACGAGGGGCGGTCCGGAAGTGATTAAAAACCTGTATACTGCGTTTTATTTTTTTTACACTTTTTTTTTAAATTTTTTTTAGGTGAATGGGTAACGATACAATGCACCCCACACTCATTCACATACTCATTCCCATAGGGTGGGGGGCCAGGATCTGGGGACCCCCTTGTTAAAGGGGGCTTCCAGATACCGATAAGCCCCAGGCCCGCCATCTCCAGACAAGCACCTTGTCTCCATCAACATGGGGACTGGGTGCTTTGGGGTGGGAGGTACAGAGCTCTCCTGCCTCAAAGCACCCACCAACCCATGTTGAGGGCATGTGGTCTGGTATGGGCCGGGGGGGGGGGGGGCGCTCATCCCCTCCCTTTTCCTGACCTGCCAGGCTGCGTGCTCGGATAAGGGTCTGTTGTGGATTATGGGTGGGACCTAGAGCTGCACGATTCTGGCTAAAATGAGACTCACAATTTTTTTGCTTAGAAGATGGATCATGATTCTTGTGGTGTAACATCATCTTTCACATTAAAACAAAAAAAGTTGGGCTAACTACTGTTTCTCTCTTTTTTTTTTTTACTCATTGAAGTGTATTTTTCCCCAAAAAATTGTGTTTGAAAGACCGCTGGGCAAATACAGTGTGACATAAAATATTGGAGCAATTGCCATTTTATTCCCTAGGGTCTCTGCTAAAATATATTTACTGTTTGGGGGTTCCAAGTAATTTTTCTAGAAAAAAAATATTGATTTTAACTTAAGAAACAAGTGTCAGAAAAAGATTTAGACTTTAAGTGGTTAAACTTCCTGCATTTACACACTGCCCAGATTTTTTCTTTTTCTCTTTACAGAAGTTTATACCTCTAAGAAGGAAGTGTTAGTTACAATATTTCATGTTAAAAAACTTGGCACGCTTCCCAGATGTTTTCACATGTTTGATGGCTGAGTGATCAGATAAGTCTCTCCACTTGTTATATGAAAGAATGGCAAACTCTGCAATAGAGATCATCAGGGGGGTTGAATCGAGATCACGATTTTTTAACGATTAATTGTACAGCTCTAGTGGGACCCCACACCGTTTGTTTGTTTGTTTTTTCATTTGGCGTTTGGAGTTTTCCCTAAAGATTCATACCAGACACAAAGTGCCTGGCATTATCGGGATCAAAGTCGGATCCCTGTTCATTGAGGTGGGACGGATGTCGGACTTCAAGTCACAGGGCAAAGTCAGATCCACAGTTGTACGACTGGCGTGTCGTACCAGTGGGAACCCAGCCGTATTGTCAACACTTAATTGAACAAGCTGAGGTTAGAAGCTGATTGGCTACCAGGTACAGCTGCACCAGATTTTGCACTCTCCGGGTTTAGTAAATCAACCCCATTGGGTCTCTCCACGTTGAATATGAAATGAATAGATGATGGCACACCAAACATATCAATGCTATTTCTATATTGATGCCTCAAACATGGCCTAGCAATTACAGAAGTAATTCAAAGATTCATGGGCTCCAGACACACAAGCCTCACTGAAGTAAATAGATGAGATCTTCAGGCATTGGAATGGACATTCATATAGCATAAGAAGCTGTTGGAATGCATAACAGTCAAAAGCTAAGGAGGATGAACACAAACCTGGAGGAAGTGACAGACGATAGTGACTGCTAATAGAGTAGTGACAGAAAGCCCTTGAGAAGAGCCGCCCTACACAGTGACACATTACTGTAGGTCTAGCATAACTGTAATTACAGCAATGTATTACAATTTATGACAGATATTCCAATGTAACCAAATGTATTTACCAGGCCTTCTTACCCGTTTTGGCTTGCTCTTCTCCTGCCTTTTCTGCCTCTTCTAAGGCAAGGTCTACCTCCTGAGATTTCATCTGAAAGTTTGCAGAAAACCCATTAATAAAAATGAACATAACCCTCAAAATTAGAATCCAACTTTAGCTGTTTGCTTTTAAAAGATAAGTCATAGTTTTTTTTTTTCTACCAGACCTCTGCACAAGGGGAATGACCCAAAACATGAATGCTGAGGTGGTAGGTCTGGACATCCAAGATGGCGCCGCAGCACCCTAGCATGGTGCACACCACGCGCCCAGGAGAAGTGCAGAGATGGGGGAAGCAAAAAACACCCTCAAACACCAGGGTAAGGAACAGCCCAGAGATATGTTATATTATGCCCAAAAAATGTCAGGGAGTGTGGATACAGAGCGGGAGAAGGCTGCAGAATCTCTCTCCCAGCATGTGCAGGAGCAGCCTAAGAAGGCCATGATATGCAGTGCTTTTAGTGAGGATGTCACAGACCCATTAATCCCGCTGCCCTCAGACCCTGTGCTGGATGAGCAACCCACTTTGGCTGAAATATTGCGGGCAGTACATATGTGCACAGCCTCGGTCAACACGTTAAAAGATCAAATTTGGGGGCATGTGGTAAGAGATGTCGGTGCTATGACAAGACCTCCAAAAGATCTGGGAGCGGACAACTGCAGTGAAAAGCAGTCGGTGATATTGTAGATAAACTACCTCCAATGGTGCGGGAAGCCCACACAGCCCATCAACTAGCAAAGGAAACTAACAACAGGACGGATGATATGGGGAATTGTCTAGGCCGCAATAATGTCTGCATCATGGGCTCTAGAAATTCAATGCCTTTTGGCTGAAATTATTTTCCTCTCATGGGGAGATGGAGCGAAGCTAATTCTACTCTCCTTTAATGGGAGGCATTTAAAGCTTATCGGAGGGGACACCTCATTACAGAAATTACCAAAATGTAAAGGTCCTCTTCTGGATTACTAGAGGAACTTAAGTCTCAAGTTCATGACCTGGAGATGTGGTATGTACATGACTCCACTGACACCACCAGAAAGGCTTGGCAGTCGGCTCAGTCTGCATATAGGTGCGCCTGCTATCCTCCTCGGCAGAAAAGGTGGCTTTTCTCCAAATTAGCATTCTTTGAGGAAGGAGAATGCACAGGTGGCCTTCTAGCTAGGATTGCCAATTCTCAGCAGCGCTCCCTGTATTGGAGCGAATAGAGACCGGATGGGCCACCTAGTGCACTCCCCAGATCAAGTAATGCAAGAGCTGACAGTATTTTATGAGACACTGTACCTCCCCAATAGTGGTTATACTTCTTCAGTACTAGAGGAATATTTTAATGGAATTACATTTCCACAACTTACTTCTGTTGAAAAGAGGGAATTAGTCACTCTGCTTACATTGGAGGAGTTGCCAGTGGCACTGCTGCATTTCCTAACTGTAAGGCACCTGGGGAGGATGGTCTTCCATAGAGATATATAAACAGTACGCTGAGGTCCTATTGCCACAATTACAGAAGGTCTTTAATGCAGCCCGGGAGCAGGAAATGCTACCTCCTTCTATGATGAAGGCCAATACGGTTTTTATCTTAAAACCTGGGAAAGACCCGGGTTCATTATAGACCTCGTACTCCTAACAGAGTGATATTAAAAACTCTTGGCGAAGGTATTGGCAATCAGACTGAATGGGGTTAATACATTTGTTGTGCACTTGGAAAAAGACGGATTTATGGCCAGTAAATCCACTGTGGTGAATGTGGAAAGGTTGTTCCTTAATATGCAACCCCCAGCTGATAATGTGGGACATAGGGCCTTGCTCTCGCTAGATACTATGAAAGCCTCTGGGCGGTGCATAAATGGTTTGGCTTTGGTGAGACCTAGATCTCCTGGGTTACATTTCCTTGTATTGTCATCCACAGGCGGCCGTTAGAGCATCAGGTATAATGTCTCATACTTTCACATTTGGGCGGGGTCAAGGCAAGGGTGCTCATTGTCATCCTTGCAGTTTGTCCTAGCCATAGAGCCACTGGCAATTGAAATTAGGGATAATCTGAACATCACTGGTTTCTACTATGGCACTAGGCAGGAAAAATTGTGTTTGAGGCAAATTTTACGCAATGGAGTTTTGATGCCTTTTGAGGCTTTAAGGGAAGAATTTAATATACCACCTTCTATGTGCTTTTATTATATGCAATTGCGACATGCCATAGTGGCTCAGAGCAACATGTCTGAGTGGACTATGTCCTCAACGCCATTGTTTAATCTAATTAGGGAAGCTGCAACCACTAAGGGTATTATTTCACCATGCTACTTCAGACTTTTCTGAAGTGACACCCTTTCAGAGTGCTGGCTAAGTGGGATGGGGGTGTTGACCAACTCACTGGGGATCAATGGGGGACAGCCCTCCAGTCGGTAGTAACCTGCTCCCTAAATGTGTCACAGTGCTTGACTCAGTTGTAAATCCTGAAGGTGTACTACACTTTTCACAGATTGTGCACTATGGATCTTATATCTACGCCCGACTGCACGAGATGTAAGCATGATCACAGAGACCTAATCCACCTACTGTGAAGGTGCACAAAGCTCCACTCCCCTTGTGTGTGTGTGTGGGGGGGGGGGGGGGGGGGGGTGGTCGTAGTGAGTACTCTGAATAGGGTTTTCACGTTGTCTCCCTGTAGATCCCAAGCCATGCTTGTTGGGGTTGTTGGATGAATATGAATGGGATAAGTATACTAGGGAGGGGATTGGTAAGGCCCTATTTCTAGCTCGTAAATCAATAATGCTATATTGGAAGTTAGAAAGTCCTCCAACGGTTGGGGAATGGATGGCAGCCATCGATAATACATTGCGGATGGAAAAAATTATATATCAACATAGGGGGTGCTCAAGAAAATATGAAAAGTTATGGGATCCATGGCTAGATGTACTCGTACTTGCCCCGGTAGATCTGACCATGATTATTTATATATTGTTTTGGTTTCTGTATCTGCTTGACCTTTATATATTAACTGTGTACATGGTGGCATTTACGATTTTGATCGGTTTTATAATTTTTGAAAGCTTTAGGTGTACATTCTTGACTGTATTTTCAATAAAAACTTTTTCTGAAAAAAAAAATAAAAAAAGAAAGAAGGATGGTGTGGCTGTCAACAGGACCAAAGGACACAGAACAATAGAAACCTGACACACTACTAAAGAAATATTTGGTAGTGTTTTCTTCGTCTCACTTATTGCTCTTGAAAACACCAAGACCCCTTTCACACTGGGGCCACCCATGCATTCTCGGTAAAGCGCCACTCGTTTTAGGGGCGCATCCGCTATTTAAATAGCGCATTTGCACTGCTTTCTGGCCCCTAGTGTGGCGCTTTTAACACTGAAGAAGGGGTTAAAATCGCCCTTGTTGCGGCGCTTCAGAAGCACTGTTAATTCATTGCAATTTAGTATACAGCACTCCCAAACCGCCCCAAAGATGCTGCTTGCAGGACTTTTTCTAACATCCCGCAAGTGCATCGCCCAGGTGTGAAAGCACCCATTGCAATGAATGGTAGGCAGTTTTCATGCGCTTTACAGTTGCTATTTCTATTGCTAAAATGACAGAAAACTCCCTCGGGTGAAAGAGGTCTGAATTAAGAAACAGATAGCAATGCAAACAAAAGAAAAACCTAACAAAGGTTCTTCCCACCTCTGTACAAAACACTATTACAGACCTTGCATACACATCTGTAAATATTTTTTGCATCTCTAGAAATTTTTTAGGACTGAAGTGTTAGGGTTAGACAGAAAAGTTGATTATAAAGCTGCTCATTAGTTGGTTTATTTTCAGCTGGTACAACTGTTAGCTGCTAACAATATAATTACTATCACACTTAAATGAATGAATGACTTGTATAGCGTTACCTATACGAACTGAATCGCCTCAGGGAGCTTTTCTTGCCACCGGTGTCCATCTGCAGCTATTTATGCGGCCCTAAACCTATCCATTGTTTCTATACCACTAACATGGTTTCTATACCACCAACACTGCTACTAACATGGACAATGATCCCTTCCTATCTGAAAACAGTATATTTAGGCTCCCCAGCACAAGGTCCTGTCCTGAGGATATGTTAATAATAGCCTTACCTTTAACCCCTTAAGGGCCGCCATATAGCAGTTTTACTGCTACAGAAGAGGCACCTCTGTGCCAGGTCATGTATCTGGCTGTTCCCGGTAGGGGGTGTGGATGCGTGCCACCGCTGGCTTGCTCCTGCTACGATTATACACAGTGGGAGTCCAGTGGCAGGTACAGCGGACTCGATGTCTGCAGGCACCCACCGATCCTCCAGCAGAGAGGCAGAACAGTGGTTCGCTGCAGATCACTGTTCTGTCAATAGGGAAGGCATGGATCCTGCGTTCCTGCAAAGCAGGGACATGGATCCATGCTTTCCCCTAGTAAAATCACCTCCCACTGTACACAAACATACTAACTAGGCACACAGTTAACCCTTTGATCACCCTTGATGGTAACCCCTTCCCAGCCAGAGTCAGTGACAGAGTATTTTGTTTTAGTGTCACTGGTCCCCAAAGTGTCAGTTAGTGCCCGAATGTCCGCTGCAATATTGCAGTCCAGCTATAAGTCACTGATCATCACCATTACTAGTAAAAAAAAAAAAAAAAAAATATACCATATTTATCGGTGTATAACACACACTTTTTTTCCCCTGAAAACAGAGGACAAACAGTGCCTGCGTGTTATACGCCGATACTAGGTTTTACCAACGGGGGCAGGGATTGGGCGGTCCGCCCTGGGAACCACCCATTGGGGGGCGTCAGGCCGGCCGCCCCACCTTTCCCGGCCCTGAGACAGCGCTGCCTGCATAGTCTAAAGGAGCGAAAAAAAAGGGAAAAAAACTGCGCTACGGAATACAAATGGTATTGAACGGAAGCTGCAATTCAAATGTACACCAAGAATACACCAAACAGAAATAGAAAAAAGAAAGAACTGCGCTAACCACGAATACCCAATGTGAGTAGGGTATGTATATGTGCCAGACCCACGATATGGGTCTTAGTATCTTAATGTCTCCAAGACCACCTCCAAAATATAATGCAAACCATATACAAATAAGTGCAATTTAAATACAAAAACAAACCATAAATGCGTGTCAAGAGTGTGAGTTCCCCAAACACAATATGAGTATATCAAACTCAGTACATATACCTCTAGAAAATAAAAAATTAAAAAATAGAATAGAATATGAAAAAAATGTTTGCAATTTTTTACATAAATGAACTATCAAGAAAAAGATTGTATTTAGAGACACTCTATATAATGTCCATATAGTCATATGTCAAAAAATAATAATAGAATGTCCATATAGTAAACAAACACCAGTGAAGTAAAGCTTCAAGTGGAGTACAGCAGTGAAGGACAAACTTCAAACAGCTGAGTTATAAGTACACAAATTAAAATCTTCTCCAAAGATGTACTGTGCTTTTCCCAACACCGAATGAATGAATTGGCTCCTTACCAGATCCAAGCGACCCCCCGTTACAGAGGGTCACCACAGGCGACAATAGTCAAAGGATATCCGGATAGCGATTCCTCCTCAAGCGATCCTGAATCTTTCACGCGATAGGGTTATGGCTGTTATTCCACATATCACTCCCAACTCAACGTGGTATCACATAGGGAAAAACATAGGCTCCAGATAGTGTAAAACCAAATGACTTTAATTTGCAAAAACGAACGTATACACTTACATAAAAGACTTTAAAAGCAGGTTCAAAACAGA
This sequence comes from Lithobates pipiens, assembly GCF_037356315.1. NCBI lineage: Eukaryota > Metazoa > Chordata > Amphibia > Anura > Ranidae > Lithobates > Lithobates pipiens. The sequence continues at coordinate 261,034,873 of NW_027507903.1, read as the reverse complement.
AGCGTGCACCGGCCGGATGCACGCCAACGCAGAGACCGACCCGTCCTTCCTGGTCCAAAAAGAACGAACACGACTGGGGTGACGTCGACACGTTCGCACCGCCCTACGCGTTTCGTAATAATTTACGTCGTCCAGGGGCACGGGCGGCGTGCGACGTCACCCCTTTTATAACCATCAACTTAACAAAGCCTCGCTTTGGGTCAGCGGCCATCTTAGATATCGCTTAAGCATTAGGAATCAATGACCATGGGCCAAGCCTCACTATCAATCACGAACGTCAGATGTGCGTATCCGCAGCGAACGTCCTATGATTGTAGACCATACCTCGTTTCCATACGAACGTCATATGGTCATAAACCAAGCCTCACTTCCAGGTAATAACCCTATTGGAAGAGAGACGTGGCAAATGCCCTCATTTTAAAATACCCTTCCTATGTCCAGAAATAGGGCATAGTGTAGGTCAAAAAGGAGGGTAAACTAAAATAAAAAATCAATAAAATGAAGAATAATAATAAATAATAATAAAATAAGACAAAAGAATAAAATGAAGTAAAATATCGCAAAATTGGTATAGAGATACACCAAAAAATTATGCGTTTCTTGATGTATTTGTATGTCCATCAGATTCAGTTAAGAACTGGGGCTACTGTAAACATGTATTTCAAATACCTTACTGACTCGCGTATTCCCCAGAGATTAGCCTAGGGCATCCCAAACAAATATCAAGGAATGCAATTAAACGTGAGTCCCCACATCTAGAGGGCCGCCAAACCCAAAGCCAGGCCTGCCATCCAAAAGGGGCCAAAAAAGGAGAAAAACAAGGATATGTTCTACAATAATATGTACCAAAATAAAACAGCAAGAAAAAGTACAGTAAAATAGTATTTCACAGAAACTGATACAAGAACCATGGTAGAGAAGCATTATATCAAACAGGTCACCTCAAGAGTTATTAATAAAGGCATTTACATCGGTGTCCACATTAAGGCCAAACGGAACATATGTTTTTAATTTATGGATCCAGGCCATTTCGAGCTTGGATATTTCCCTAACCAGGGACCCTCCCCTCCAGTGGGGCCTATATTTGTCTATATTTGTCGACAAATAGGGTGCCTGATGGGTCTCTCTTATGTGTCTGGTCATAGTGTCTGGACACAGGGTATTTATCAAACCCACGTCTGATGTTGCCTATGTGTTCGTTCGTGATAAACACCCTGTGTCCAGACACTATGACCAGACACATAAGAGAGACCCATCAGGCACCCTATTTGTCGGTTTAGACAAATATAGGCCCCACTGGAGGGGAGGGTCCCTGGTTAGGGAAATATCCAAGCTCGAAATGGCCTGGATCCATAAATTAAAAACATATGTTCCGTTTGGCCTTAATGTGGACACCGATGTAAATGCCTTTATTAATAACTCTTGAGGTGACCTGTTTGATATAATGCTTCTCTACCATGGTTCTTGTATCAGTTTCTGTGAAATACTATTTTACTGTACTTTTTCTTGCTGTTTTATTTTGGTACATATTATTGTAGAACATATCCTTGTTTTTCTCCTTTTTTGGCCCCTTTTGGATGGCAGGCCTGGCTTTGGGTTTGGCGGCCCTCTAGATGTGGGGACTCACGTTTAATTGCATTCCTTGATATTTGTTTGGGATGCCCTAGGCTAATCTCTGGGGAATACGTGAGTCAGTAAGGTATTTGAAATACATGTTTACAGTAGCCCCAGTTCTTAACTGAATCTGATGGACATACAAATACATCAAGAAACGCATAATTTTTTGGTGTATCTCTATACCAATTTTGCGATATTTTACTTCATTTTATTCTTTTGTCTTATTTTATTATTATTTATTATTATTCTTCATTTTATTGATTTTTTATTTTAGTTTACCCTCCTTTTTGACCTACACTATGCCCTATTTCTGGACATAGGAAGGGTATTTTAAAATGAGGGCATTTGCCACGTCTCTCTTCCAATAGGGTTATTACCTGGAAGTGAGGCTTGGTTTATGACCATATGACGTTCGTATGGAAACGAGGTATGGTCTACAATCATAGGACGTTCGCTGCGGATACGCACATCTGACGTTCGTGATTGATAGTGAGGCTTGGCCCATGGTCATTGATTCCTAATGCTTAAGCGATATCTAAGATGGCCGCTGACCCAAAGCGAGGCTTGGTTAAGTTGATGGTTATAAAAGGGGTGACGTCGCACGCCGCCCGTGCCCCTGGACGACGTAAATTATTACGAAACGCGTAGGGCGGTGCGAACGTGTCGACGTCACCCCAGTCGTGTTCGTTCTTTTTGGACCAGGAAGGACGGGTCGGTCTCTGCGTTGGCGTGCATCCGGCCGGTGCACGCTTCTGTTTTGAACCTGCTTTTAAAGTCTTTTATGTAAGTGTATACGTTCGTTTTTGCAAATTAAAGTCATTTGGTTTTACACTATCTGGAGCCTATGTTTTTCCCTATGTGATACCACGTTGAGTTGGGAGTGATATGTGGAATAACAGCCATAACCCTATCACTCCCAACTCAACGTGGTATCACATAGGGAAAAACATAGGCTCCAGATAGTGTAAAACCAAATGACTTTAATTTGCAAAAACGAACGTATACACTTACATAAAAGACTTTAAAAGCAGGTTCAAAACAGAAGCGTGCACCGGCCGGATGCACGCCAACGCAGAGACCGACCCGTCCTTCCTGGTCCAAAAAGAACGAACACGACTGGGGTGACGTCGACACGTTCGCACCGCCCTACGCGTTTCGTAATAATTTACGTCGTCCAGGGGCACGGGCGGCGTGCGACGTCACCCCTTTTATAACCATCAACTTAACAAAGCCTCGCTTTGGGTCAGCGGCCATCTTAGATATCGCTTAAGCATTAGGAATCAATGACCATGGGCCAAGCCTCACTATCAATCACGAACGTCAGATGTGCGTATCCGCAGCGAACGTCCTATGATTGTAGACCATACCTCGTTTCCATACGAACGTCATATGGTCATAAACCAAGCCTCACTTCCAGGTAATAACCCTATTGGAAGAGAGACGTGGCAAATGCCCTCATTTTAAAATACCCTTCCTATGTCCAGAAATAGGGCATAGTGTAGGTCAAAAAGGAGGGTAAACTAAAATAAAAAATCAATAAAATGAAGAATAATAATAAATAATAATAAAATAAGACAAAAGAATAAAATGAAGTAAAATATCGCAAAATTGGTATAGAGATACACCAAAAAATTATGCGTTTCTTGATGTATTTGTATGTCCATCAGATTCAGTTAAGAACTGGGGCTACTGTAAACATGTATTTCAAATACCTTACTGACTCGCGTATTCCCCAGAGATTAGCCTAGGGCATCCCAAACAAATATCAAGGAATGCAATTAAACGTGAGTCCCCACATCTAGAGGGCCGCCAAACCCAAAGCCAGGCCTGCCATCCAAAAGGGGCCAAAAAAGGAGAAAAACAAGGATATGTTCTACAATAATATGTACCAAAATAAAACAGCAAGAAAAAGTACAGTAAAATAGTATTTCACAGAAACTGATACAAGAACCATGGTAGAGAAGCATTATATCAAACAGGTCACCTCAAGAGTTATTAATAAAGGCATTTACATCGGTGTCCACATTAAGGCCAAACGGAACATATGTTTTTAATTTATGGATCCAGGCCATTTCGAGCTTGGATATTTCCCTAACCAGGGACCCTCCCCTCCAGTGGGGCCTATATTTGTCTATATTTGTCGACAAATAGGGTGCCTGATGGGTCTCTCTTATGTGTCTGGTCATAGTGTCTGGACACAGGGTATTTATCAAACCCACGTCTGATGTTGCCTATGTGTTCGTTCGTGATAAACACCCTGTGTCCAGACACTATGACCAGACACATAAGAGAGACCCATCAGGCACCCTATTTGTCGGTTTAGACAAATATAGGCCCCACTGGAGGGGAGGGTCCCTGGTTAGGGAAATATCCAAGCTCGAAATGGCCTGGATCCATAAATTAAAAACATATGTTCCGTTTGGCCTTAATGTGGACACCGATGTAAATGCCTTTATTAATAACTCTTGAGGTGACCTGTTTGATATAATGCTTCTCTACCATGGTTCTTGTATCAGTTTCTGTGAAATACTATTTTACTGTACTTTTTCTTGCTGTTTTATTTTGGTACATATTATTGTAGAACATATCCTTGTTTTTCTCCTTTTTTGGCCCCTTTTGGATGGCAGGCCTGGCTTTGGGTTTGGCGGCCCTCTAGATGTGGGGACTCACGTTTAATTGCATTCCTTGATATTTGTTTGGGATGCCCTAGGCTAATCTCTGGGGAATACGCGAGTCAGTAAGGTATTTGAAATACATGTTTACAGTAGCCCCAGTTCTTAACTGAATCTGATGGACATACAAATACATCAAGAAACGCATAATTTTTTGGTGTATCTCTATACCAATTTTGCGATATTTTACTTCATTTTATTCTTTTGTCTTATTTTATTATTATTTATTATTATTCTTCATTTTATTGATTTTTTATTTTAGTTTACCCTCCTTTTTGACCTACACTATGCCCTATTTCTGGACATAGGAAGGGTATTTTAAAATGAGGGCATTTGCCACGTCTCTCTTCCAATAGGGTTATTACCTGGAAGTGAGGCTTGGTTTATGACCATATGACGTTCGTATGGAAACGAGGTATGGTCTACAATCATAGGACGTTCGCTGCGGATACGCACATCTGACGTTCGTGATTGATAGTGAGGCTTGGCCCATGGTCATTGATTCCTAATGCTTAAGCGATATCTAAGATGGCCGCTGACCCAAAGCGAGGCTTGGTTAAGTTGATGGTTATAAAAGGGGTGACGTCGCACGCCGCCCGTGCCCCTGGACGACGTAAATTATTACGAAACGCGTAGGGCGGTGCGAACGTGTCGACGTCACCCCAGTCGTGTTCGTTCTTTTTGGACCAGGAAGGACGGGTCGGTCTCTGCGTTGGCGTGCATCCGGCCGGTGCACGCTTCTGTTTTGAACCTGCTTTTAAAGTCTTTTATGTAAGTGTATACGTTCGTTTTTGCAAATTAAAGTCATTTGGTTTTACACTATCTGGAGCCTATGTTTTTCCCTATGTGATACCACGTTGAGTTGGGAGTGATATGTGGAATAACAGCCATAACCCTATCGCGTGAAAGATTCAGGATCGCTTGAGGAGGAATCGCTATCCGGATATCCTTTGACTATTGTCGCCTGTGGTGACCCTCTGTAACGGGGGGTCGCTTGGATCTGTTGGGAGTGATATGTGGAATAACAGCCATAACCCTATCGCGTGAAAGATTCAGGATCGCTTGAGGAGGAATCGCTATCCGGATATCCTTTGACTATTGTCGCCTGTGGTGACCCTCTGTAACGGGGGGTCGCTTGGATCTGGTAAGGAGCCAATTCATTCATTCGGTGTTGGGAAAAGCACAGTACATCTTTGGAGAAGATTTTAATTTGTGTACTTATAACTCAGCTGTTTGAAGTTTGTCCTTCACTGCTGTACTCCACTTGAAGCTTTACTTCACTGGTGTTTGTTTACTATATGGACATTCTATTATTATTTTTTGACATATGACTATATGGACATTATATAGAGTGTCTCTAAATACAATCTTTTTTCTTGATAGTTCATTTATGTAAAAAATTGCAAACATTTTTTTCATATTCTATTCTATTTTTTAATTTTTTATTTTCTAGAGGTATATGTACTGAGTTTGATATACTCATATTGTGTTTGGGGAACTCACACTCTTGACACGCATTTATGGTTTGTTTTTGTATTTAAATTGCACTTATTTGTATATGGTTTGCATTATATTTTGGAGGTGGTCTTGGAGACATTAAGATACTAAGACCCATATCGTGGGTCTGGCACATATACATACCCTACTCACATTGGGTATTCGTGGTTAGCGCAGTTCTTTCTTTTTTCTATGCATAGTCTAAAGTTGATAAAAAAATAAAAAATAAATAAATCACTTGCCAGCCCCTTCTCCTATACCGCTCCTCCTGTGTCAGTGTCATAAAACAAAGCTTGTAAATATCTCAACAGAACCGTTTTTTTCTGGCTGCTCTCCTCCTCTGAGTGTAGCTTTAGATTGGAGGAGGAGAGTGGTCACATGACCATCTATGTAGTGTCAGAGAGAGTAGTCATGTGACCAGGTCAGTGGGAAAAAAAAAAACTGAGCTATTGAGGTATATGGAAGCTTCATTTTACAATATGATCCACACAGGAAGAGCAGTGCGGAAAGGGCTGGCAGTGATTTTTCTCTTAACTGTAGAGAATGCTGGCAGCGCTGTCCCAGGAGACTGGGGGTCTCCTGGAAGTGCAGGGGGAGAGGTGCTGTATACTGGATGGGGGGGGGGGGGGGCTGTGTACTATGCACCGTAAAGGGGGCTGTGAAAGAAAAATTTCCTTAGACTTCCCTCTTAAAATTGGGTGCGGTAAATAAAAATATCCCATAGTTTGTAGATGCTGTAACTTTTGCGCAAAATAATTAATATACGCTTATTGGGATTTTTTTTTTTTTACCAACAATATGTAACAGAATACATATTGGCCTACACTTATGAAGAAATTCGATTTTTTGTTTTTATTGGATGGGTTTTATAGCAGAAAAAAATTATTATTTTTGTTGTGTTTTTTTAAATAGTAGCTTTTTTATTTATAGTGCAAACAATAAAAAAACACAGAGGTGATCAAATACCACCAAAAGAAAGCCATATTTGTGAAGAAAAAAAGGACATACATTTTATATGGATACAGCACTGCATGACCGTGCAATTGTCAGTTAAATTAACATAGTGCAGTTTCGTAAAAAAATGGCCTGGTGACGAAGTGGGTAAATCTTCCGGAGGTCAAGTGGTTAACAGCTACCAACAACACATTGCACAGCTGGTGGCTCTCCATCCCAGCTGGCAGAAACAGCTGCAGTCTCCACTGATGGTTGAAACTAATCAGAGTGGTTCCTGATTAGGGGGTCACCATGTCAGCTTTGGCATAGTGATAACAAGGCTTCTTGCTTGAATGTTAACAAAAGAAGGCATTAGCCCGAAGAGAACACTACTGCAACCTCAACACAAGAGAAGTTTAATACAGTAATTAATACAGTAAGTATTAGAGCTGCACGATTCTGGCCAAAATAAGAATCACAATTTTTTTGCTTAGAATAAAAAGATCACGATTCTCTCACAATTCTCACGACATTAAAATCTTTCAAGTAATACAAAAATAAAATGGGCTAACTTTACTGGTTAGGTTTTTTTTATTTTATTTTTTTATTCATTTAGGTAATTTAAAAAAATGTATTTGAAAAGCCGCTGCGCAAATACAGTGTGACATAAAATATTGCAACAACCACCATTTTATTCTCTAGGGCAGTGATGGCGAACCTTGGCACCCCAGATGTTTTGGAACTACATTTCCCATGATGCTCATGCACTCTGAAGTGTAGTGGAGCATCATGGGAAATGTAGTTCCAAAACATCTGGGGTACCAAGGTTCGCCATCACTGCTCTAGGGTGTCTACTAATATATATATATATAAATAAATAATGTTTGGGGGTTCCAAGTAATTTTCTAGCAAAAAAAAAAAAATGATTTTAACTTGAAACCAACATGTCAGAAAAAGGTTAAAGTGGTTAAACTTTTTTTCACTTACACACAAAGTCTATTCTATTCCATTGAAAAAATGGTTACAATGTTTATACTTAAAGTGGTTGTAAACTTTCCCCCACAACTTTGTCCCATGTAAATCAGCATAAAAATCCCTAATGAACACTGCTTGTAGATATCTCCTTACTTAGTATTGTTGTAATCCTTTTTGTTCTTTAGAATGAAGTCACTGAGCATGCCCAGATATCCCCTGATTTATGGCACACTCTCTATGTCTTATCTATCTGTTATCAGGACTTCCTAGGCACACCACTGAACTCCCAGGAGGCTTCATAATCACTCAGAGCTTCCTTCTACACACCATGTGACACATGCAGTGTACAGCAGGGCAAGGGACAGCATTACTGCATTCTTATCAGCTGATAGGACTCACACAGGCAAACACTAGATAAGCAGCACAAGTAAATACAGGGTTGCCATAGAAATGTTGGATTGAGAAGGAGGCTTGGTTAACGGTACAGGAAGTGCTCAATGTAAGGGCGGAAATACGCTCCACTGTGGACTCAGAAAACAATACTAAAGATGGTGCTGCCTAACCCCTGGAAACAAGTTTTTTATAGTTTCTTTAAACAGTAAGTAATATGTGATTTGGGCTGGATTACAGTGGCTATAGTCTGATAATTACTTATTATAATGGACTAAATGAAAAGCAGCATCAGAGTGGGAGAGTTTACTTCCTCTTTAACCACTAGGCGTCCGCTCTATAGCCCAGAGACGGCTGCAGAGCGGACGCCAATTGCCGTCCTGTTTACTTCCACAATGCACGCTCCCTCGAGCGCGCATCAGGGAAGTTCTGTGCTGGCCGTGTCCCCCGGACACAGCCAGTCACAGATCGCTGTAAAGGGCCAATCACAGCGGCCGTTTACAGCACGATCGGGATGCCCAATGAGAGATGATCTCATATGTAAACATATGAGATCATCTCTCAGCGCCGCTCTCCCTCCTCACACAGACAGTGTGTGAGGAGGGAGAGAGGAACGGCTGCAGCGGCCGTAAAAGTAATGTCCCAAGTGTGTCATCTGTCCCCAGTGTGCCACCTGTCAGTGCCATCTGTCCCCAGTGTGCCACCTGTCAGTGCCATCTGTCCCCAGTGTGCCACCTGTCAGTGCCATCTGTCCCCAGTGTGCCACCTGTCAGTGTCATCTGTCATCAGTGTCACGTGTCAGTGCCACATATTAGTGCCATCTGCCATCAGTGCCACGTATTAGTGGCATCTTTCATCAGTGCCACCTGTCATCAGTGCCACGTATTAGTGCCATCTGTCAGTGCCATGTATCATCAGTGCCACATATTAGTGCCATCTGTCATCAGTGTCACGTGTCATCAGTGCCACGTATCAGTGCCATCTGTCATCAGTGCCATGTCAGTGTCACTGTTCTGGTGCTCCAGGGCCTTCAAAAGTATAATAGGTAGTCAACAAGTTAGATGTGTAATTTATGCTCCTAGAACACGTGATGGCGCTCCCTGCATGTTGGGCCTCTGTATGTGGCCAGGCTGTGGAAAAGTCCCACACATGTGGTATCATAATACTCAGGAGGAGTAGCAGAATTTATTTTGGGGCATTATTTGTGGTATACACATGCCATGTGAGAGAAATAACCTATTACAATGACAATTTTGTGAAAAAAAAAAATCTTCACTTTGCAAAGAATTGTGGGAAAAAAAATGACAACACCAAAAAGCTCACCATTCCTCTTACTAAATACCTCGGAATGTCTACTTTCAAAAAAGGGGTCATTTGGGGGGTATTTGTACTTTCTTGGCTTGTTTGGGTCGCAAGAAATGAGATAGGCCACTAGTACATCAGATGTGATCGATTTTGTATGATTTGCACCACAGCTTGTAGACTCTCTAACTTTCACAAAGACCAAATAATATCCACAAATTTGGGTTATTTTTTACCAAAGATATGTAGCAGTATAAATTGTGGCCAAAATTCATGAAAAAAAAAAATTGCAAAATGTTATCACAGAAATGCATTTTTTTTTTTCAAAATTTTCGGTCTTTTTTCATTTATAGCGCAAAAAATAAAAAACCCAGAGGTGATCGAATACCACCAAAAGAAAGCTCTATTTGTGAGAAAACAAAGGACAAAAAAATGTATTTGGGTACAGTGTTGCATGACTGAGTAATTGTCATTCAAAGTGTGAGAGCACCGAAGGCTGAAAATTGGTCTGGGCAGGAGGGGGGCTTAATTGCCCAGTTGTCAAGTGGTTAAGTTCAACTGATAAAGAATGTTTTGATTCTTGGAAGACTGCCCAGTTTTTCTCTTCCTTTCTTTTGAAGGCTGAGGCTTCAGAAGAGCAGAGAGAATTATCTGAATAGAAAGAATTGTGAAACACTTTAGTCAAGATTGCGATAACGATTCTTGATAATTAATTGTGCAGCTCTAGTAAGTATTAAAAAAAAAAAAAAAAAAAAAAAAAAAAAAAAAAAAAAAGGGGGGGGGGGGGCGTGGCTAACCACCGAGCGGTATGGCAGCTTGATTCCTCAGCTCCTGCACCGAACGGAATAAACGGACTGATACAGCACCGATCGAGATACCGAAATGATCTCAGCGGATACTCACACCTGGGGGAACCCGACCGGAGGATCTCGGAAACGAAAGGACCTCAAACCACCGAAGAAACTGACCGAATTCTTTGCGCTCCCTCATGGAGAAAAGATCCAAGATGGCGCCCGCGGCGCCTCACAGCACGCAGGCTCACAACGTTCGGCGGCTTCTTACACAGACCTCCCGGACGCAACGGACGATCTCACGGCTCCTCCACGAGAATCTGCCAGTTCCCTGCCTTCTTCGGGGACATCTTCTACCTCAAACAGCCCTGCTAAATCGCGGATCCGTTTAGAACCTTCGGATCCGGACCTGGAGGTAAGGCCTTCCCAGGACCAACCACTGCCTTTACCCTCCCCTGCTTCCCCCATAGCTTCTTTCCCCACTTCTAATCAACCAGTCATAGATACTATGCTGAAAGAGATGCTGATCTCCCTGCACAGCTCCCTTCATCATGACATCTCCTCTATGTTCACTGCCTTTCAAACCGAACTGCTTCACACAGGCCGCAAGTTGGACAGAGTTGAAACCCAAATGGGAGCTATGACTGAAACGGTGAATGACCTAGTTGATGCCTACGATCACACGAAAGATGAGCAAAAATGGCTGCGGGCCAAAATGGCGGACCTCGAGGACCGCTCGAGGCGCAACAATGTAAAAATCAGAGGCATACCTGAATCCATACTTCCTACTGACCTGAATTCATATGCCCGGCAGCTCATTTCCACAATTTTGCCTGATCTACCACAGATTTAAACTATAGTCGATCGCATCCACCGCTTACCAAAACCGCCACACTTACCGCCTGAGGTACCTCGCGACACCTTGATGAGAATCCATTTTTATCATACTAAAGACATGCTACTTGCTCAATCCAGACGCATGGGTCAACTCCCACCCCCCTATGCGAAGCTCCAACTCTTTGCTGATATCTCCCAATATACTCGGCAGCAGAGACGACAACTTCAAACCATAACCAAACCACTCAACAATCACAGGATTCCCTATCAGTGGGGTTTCCCTACAAAGTTGGTGGTTACCAAAAATGGTACCCGCCACAACATCCACACAGTGGAAGAGGGCATCAAAACTGCTCCGCACCTGGGGCATACTCCCAGAGATCGCACCTACTGGCTCACAGACATCCGCACTGTTCCCTCAGAACTACAACGACCATCAACGATCCAACATGATCCAATGACTGCAAGATCGGTGCTGCACCACCTCTACTGGTTATTTGCAATCCGCTCGGTGCCTGCTCGTTGCACTTAGTTCACAGACTTTTCCCCCGGTTTGATCGGTAGTCCTAGTCACACTGCTGATCCCTCCCTACCTCCCCTCAGGTTTCACCACCGGTTATCTCTCCATCAGCTCATTCTTTGCCCTTAACCATCTCCTTTTTGTTTTTCTTTTTGTCTTCCACCCCCTCCTACCCGTTCTGTTGTATTAGCAAGACCATCTACCTTGAACCTCTACGAAGGACTACGTCCTCATCCTCTTTACGCAATCCGTGAGATCCAGGACCATTCTTACTAGTAACTGTAAGTACTGCTTTAATTGCATATACCACCACTCTCCCCCCACACTATGCCCAAATTTTTGTCCCTTAATGCTAAAGGCCTCAACCATCCGGCCAAAAGAAAGTCCCTCTGGCGCACGGCTCGAGACTCTCACTGTGATGTGCTTTGTGTTCAAGAAACACATTTCAAAAACTCTGCAGAACCTACTTGCTCCCACAGATCATTTCCCCACATCTTCAAGGCCTCTAGTCCTGGAAAAAGAAAAGGGGTGTTGATTGCCATCAATAACACTTGCTCATTTACCCTTCATGACACCATACAGGATCCAGACGGCAGATACCTCGCAATAGCTTGTGACTTAAACAACACCAGATGCACTATTGTTACTCTGTATGCTCCAAACAAACGACAAATCCGCTTCCTCTCTAAATTAATGAAGAAAATCAACAGATTCAAGCAAGGCCAGTTGATAATCTGTGGAGACTTCAATCTGGTACCCGACTCCTCCATAGACTCCTCTTCCCAATCCAACAGGTTGACCTCCCCTATGGGTTCATTTATTCGCTCCCCTGATCTTTTTGACGTCTGGCGATGCCATCACTCCACTGAAAGAGACTACTCTTATTTCTCCCCCCGTCACAACTCCTACACCAGGATTGATTATTTCCTAGTGGACAAATGGACCTTACCTAAAATTTCCTCATCTACAATAGACACCATTACGTGGTCAGATCACACACCAGTTACCATTTCCCTAGAAGACTCATCTTCACGCTCTTGAACCGGACTTTGGAGAGCTGACGTGGCGATCATCGCCCCTCCAACCCACTCCTCTTACATCAGAGACTGTCTAGTCGAATTCTTCAATAATAATGTTGGTACTGTTACTGATAATACTGTCCTTTGGAATGCCCATAAGGCATTCATTCGGGGTATACTCATACAAATAGGTGCTAGAGAGAGGAGGAAGAGATCACAGCGTCTAAGCCTACTCACTTCAGAAATTAGCAAGCTTGAACACCTAAACCAATCCGCTCCCTCCCCAACAACTAAAGCTAAATTAGATGCCCTCAGATTGGAGCTCAGATCCCACCTCCTACAGGCGTATGAGAAAGCCCACACTTATTTTAAAGCAACCCACTATTCTACGGGAAATAAAGCGGGCAAACTTATGGCAAATAGAATTAAGGGACACCATGCTAAATCCAAAATTACCCAACTATTCCACCCCACTTCCAAGCAAAAACTACTTGACCCCCAATCTATTGCAGATGCATTCAGTCACTATTACAATACCCTCTATAACTTAAAAGACGACGCCTCTGTTGTCCAACCCTCGCTGCCAGACATCCAATCCTTTCTTCAGGAAATTAACCTACCAAAATTATCACCAGACCAACTGGCTTCCTTAAATACCCCTTTCACAGCCTTGGAAGTCGAATCCGTGATCAAAGCTCTCTCGTCCAACAAATCACCTGGCCCAGATGGTCTTACTAGCAATTATTATAAACAATTTAGCTCCACTTTATCTCCCTTCCTAACTTTAGTATGTAATGACGCTGCCTCTTCCTCCTCCCTCCCACCAGAAATGTTACAAGCCTTAATTGTCACTATACCGAAGCCAGGCAAGGAACCAACCCAAGCTCAAAACTTCAGACCAATATCCCTTTTGAACATAGACACAAAAATTTACGCCAAGTTGATTGCCAACCGATTGTTAGAAGTTATGCCCCTCCTGATCCACCAGGACCAGTCTGGTTTCACCAAGGGCAGGCAGGCATCTGACGCCACAAGGAGAATTATCAATATAATTCACAAAGCCGAGACTAGTCGAACGCCTTCTCTGCTCCTTTCCTTGGATGCGGAGAAGGCGTTCGATAGGGTCCACTGGTTATATCTCCGAGCCACTCTATCTAAATTCGGATTTCAAGGTCCGATCCTCTCAGCCATTATGGCCCTGTACTCCACCCCCTCTGCACGGGTCTATACCTCTGAAATGCTATCCACACCCTTTTCCATTTCAAATGGCACACGCCAAGGCTGCCCACTATCCCCCTTCATCTTCAATCTAGCTATGGAACCCTTGGCGGAGCATGTCCGTCAAGCTCACTCCATCTCCGGTTTTAAAATTGGAGAAATCGAGCATAAGATAAACTTGTTTGCAGACGACGTAATATTGATGATCACGAACCCCCAATCCTCCCTGGCTTCGATTCAACTCCTTTTACACAGATTTAGTAATGTATCTTATTATAAGGTCAATGAACACAAATCCTACATACTGGACCTGGGCATAGATGCCATCACTAGCAATATCCTACGCAACATGTATCCTTATCCTTGGGCTGATAACGGTATCCCGTACTTAGGGATTACACTAACCAAATCCACTAGATCTCTCTTCTTGTCTAACTATACAGAAGCAAAACAAATTCTCCTCTCTGAATCCAACAAACTTACTAAATATGAATTCTCCTGGGCTGGCCGCCTGGCAGCATTTAAAATGATGGTCCTGCCAAGACTCCTCTACATCTTTAGGGTACTCCCCATCCCACTCTCAGCCTCATACCTTACATCCCTGCAATCTATCTTGAACCATTTTGTATGGCAAGGAAAGAACTCTAGATGCAACCTAGCTAAACTTATTAAACACAGATCTAAAGGTGGGATGGGATTCACAGATATAAAAGATTACTACTTGGCCACAATTTTATCTCAGATGAAAGATTGGCTGCTACCCTCCCCCACTACGCTTTGGGGATCCATTGAGAATGCAGACACACCAGGCCCGAACCTCCGAGATTGGCTATTTAGCACAACCTCCACTACTACCTTCTCACGACACTATTCCCCTCCTATTCAAGCTTCCATCAAAGCTTGGAAGATACTACATCTCACCACATGGTCCCAACTCCCGACCAAACAAATTCACATCCCTCTCAACACTCTAAAACACCTCACGCCAGACTTAATTCCAATAGAGGTTACATCTAAAATGTCCTCTACCCTGGAGCTTCACTTCGTACTACATAACAAATCTTTCCATCAAATTAGCTTAGCTCTCGGTGCCCCCACCAAGGATTTCCTGACATATCATAGGCTACGAACATGCCTTTTAACACATCCCTCACTAGAAGGAGCTATTCCTGTGAATATATGGAAATATTTTTTTTCTCCTAATTCCTCTACCAAGGGAGTCAACCTCATCTACTCCACACTGCAGGAAAAATGCACCTTTCACAAATTCAAACCCCTCCTTGACTGGGAATCTGACTTACAACTCCAATTCTCAGACCAACAATGGATTGCTGCAATAAATTCTGTATACAAGGCCACTTCATGCACCGCACTCTGGGAACTCTCCCAAAAAACACTTATAAGATGGTACCTGACCCCCCATAGAATTGCCAAATTCCACCAACCCACCTCCCCAAATTGTTGGAGAAACTGCGGTGACTCAGGCACCCTACTACACATTCTTTGGTCCTGTCCCCTAATTTGCACGCTCTGGGAAGACATTCAAGCCTTGCTCAGAGAACTTTTACACTTTTCTATTGTTTTATCTCCCCAACTAGCCATTCTTAACCTAACGATTGAAGACCTGACTCCAGCCCATCGACATGTGCTCACTCACGTCCTCTTAGCCACAAAACTCCTTCTGACTAGGAACTGGAAAACGAATAACACCCCACTCAGAGCCGAAGTTATCAATCTAGTCCAAACTCACTTTATATATGAAACCACTCTCGCCAAGTCTACGACCAAACACTCCTCTGTTACACACCTTTGGTTCCCATGGTCCTCCTGGTACAATGCAAACTGTAAATGTTGATGATTCAACTGTCTATTTCCTGATGATCTTGCTACTCTTCCCCCCCCCCCCACCTCCCCTATCTCCTTTTATTTATTTATTTATTTTTTTTACCCCCCTCCTCCCCGAGTTACCCCCTTGTCTTTCTTTATCCACCGTTGTCCACCAACGACACTCCTTCGAACTGTTGCTTCCTTTGAAGCTGTTCTTTATGATTTGCATTATTAGTTGTTATTTGAACTACACTTTCATTCCCTGTACGTACTGTTTTGGTTAACTGTGACTCATGTCATTCTTTTACGTACTTGCTATCTATAAATCTATTTCTCTGTCATTGTATAACTTGTACACTGTGAAAATTCTATAAAAATTTTGAAAAAAAAAAAAAAAAATAAATAAAAAAAATTAAAAAAAAGACGTTTTGGTTTATTTTTTAACAAAAAAGAAAAAAAAAGAAAACAAAGGAAGGTTTACTTAAAGTGGTTGTAAACCCTTACAACACACTTTGACCAAGATATTTCCAAGAAATATCTCCTAAACCTACACGGTTTAGGAGATATTTGCCAAAAGACAAGCACCGCTGTCTACGGCGCATGCGCCGTAGACAGCGGCGCGCAGGCGCACTGAGCGCGGCACCCGTCAACGGCGATATGCCGTGCGTGGCGGCTCCCGTGCGCATGCGCGGGAGTAACGTCATCGCGTCTTTGCCGAATGACAGCAGCGGAGCAGCGAAGACCCACCGAGAAGATGGATGCGCCGGACTACAGGGGACAGCGGTGACATCGCTGGCTCCTGTGTCAGGTAAGTGACACATAATGGACTACTATGCGATGTATAGCAGTCCATTATGCTTTACCTTTGCAGGGAATGAACATATTTGCACATATTTAGCAGTATTAAACAGATTCTTTAATAAACCCCTGAGATGAAAGATTTCACACAAACCTTCATTATAGATTGTGTAATTCGGAAAATCTGTATCAAATTTTCATTTGTCTCCCCTTTTAGGTCTGTGCTAGTCACCTGTAAAACAAAACAGTTGGACAGTTAATTACTACTCTGATGACCACTTGGAATTTAGACAGTGAAGAGACAGTGAAAAGAGTAAGTGAAAATATAAATTTGCAGGCTCAGATCCGTTTCAAGTGTAATCCACCTTGAATCGAAGGCAGCGCCTATAAATGAATGAATGCAGCCAACCTGCTAGGCTGAGATCACAAACCTGCGATAAGGTTTTCAACATCTTTTCTGCCAATCTTTCTTGATTAGGAAGAACATCTGGATCCACTTTCATGAGCTTCCCCCAGTCTAAAGCAGGAGCCATCTTTATTGGCTATCTTTCTAGAATAATAAATAAAAACATGAAGAACTGATTTACTACTTACAACAAGAGTCATATTTGTTAACCTCCCTGGCGGTACGATTATTTCAGATTTTAGGTGCTGAAAGCGGTACCATTATTTTGCATGGAAATGTGGCGTTTTACATTGTAGGCCTGCAATTCTTAGAAATAATTCACTTAAATCCATCCAAAACAGAGTCTAATAGACATCCCGGGTATGATAAAGTTTGAAATATTAAATCATATATATATATATATATATATATATATATATATATATATATATATATATATATATATATATATATATATATATATATATATATATATATATATATATATATTTTTTTTTTTTTAACAAATAATAATAAAAATTATTCAATAATGTAATCAAATCAAAAACACCGATGTGCTGAGTTGCAGAATTGTCGCGGTCATTTCTTTTAGTGTTTGATGATGAATTTCCCAACGAATCACTATCGCACAATTCTGCAAGTGATTATAATTTATTTTTGCTGTTTTCTAGCTGGTATATAAACACTTTTGATGTAAACTGACATTTTTTGCTATAGACAATCTCCAGTTTCCAGGCATAAAGAACTGTATTTATAATATAAAACTGCATGCAGGACACTGGACAAACCATTAGGGACAAAGGGGATGTGTAATTATTTGATACACTACTGTATCTATACAGTGTTTTTTCGTTTTTTTATTTGGCGCCAAACTCCGTTCCCGTGCGTCGCAACGCTCACAGGGGAACGGAGCTCGGCACTGTGACAGATCAAGTGAGACACAGCGGCTCGCAGGATCCTGGAGGCAAGGTAAGTAAACCTCTATATGGATCCTCCGATGCAATCCCGAGTCTGGCTCGGGAATACCGCTTTTGGTACTGAAATCTCACCCCGAGCCAGACTCGGGAATAACGGCAGGGAGGCTAAAAAGCAGTATAAGGCCCCTTTCACACAGGGCAGATCTACTCAGCGGAGTCCCCCAGGTCAGCGGGAGATCGCTCTATGGATCTCCACTGAGCCAGTGGATGACAGGTCCGTCTTTGTTCACTGAGCGGGGAGGGGCCTGTCAGAGCTCCACTGATTTCTATGGGGAGATCGGACAAAAACAGACAGCATGTCCGTTTTAATCAGATTCCATCCGATGCGATCCGCCAGACGGGTGGCAAACATATTGCTCATATGTCTGTTTTGACTGGATGGGATAGCAGACGGGTGTCAGCGGACACATCTGCCTGCCCATAGAAGTCAATGGGTGGCCTGCTCGGATCCGCCTGGAAAATGGACAGGCGGATCCGAGCGCGCTTATCGTGTGAAAGGGGCCTTAAACCCCAAACCAAAAATGTATAATATTGCAGCTTGCCAATCATTAGATTAGATCAGTGGCTTTATTCATTTTATTTTCTTTAGCTTTTTTTCCCTGGTGATCTGGCCAGTAACATACCGCCTGTATTAGTCAGACATCACTCCGGGTGAATGAGCACAGGAGGCACATCGGACAGCAGCATTGTCACTCTGGGGGAAGGGGTGTGTTAAAGGCTAAGTTCACCTTTAGGAGTTTGCTACACTCAAATCCACCTCCTGTTGCCAGCGCTCCCTACTCTGTGACAGCGGGCGGAGGATCTTGCCCCTTCTCTAAAACCCAATGTCGGCTGACGTCACAGAGCCGATCATGGCCCTGAAAAGATCCTGACCATATGATTGATACCGATCCAGAAGCCTGGATCGGCAGCTGGCTCCGTTTCTCAGCGATCCACCAAAAGCCCGAGGCATACTTATCTTTTAAAGCCAAACTTCAGCTAGTATTTTTAAAGCAGTTACAGAAAGACTTTTTAATGTACTCTTTTGTGATAAATGTTCAACATAAATAGATAAAAGTTGGTCATTGTAAGCACCCCTGTAAGTATTATATGGTTTGTTTCAATCTTCTAACTGCTACTTTGTCTGGACAGTTTGGTCTGTTAAAGGACATTTTAAAATAACAGACTTACAGATGAAAATAAAGACAAAAAGCAGGGTTGCACCGATACTGATATCAGTAATAATACTAAGCATTTGCACAAGTATCGGTACTCGTGCAAATACTTCAATATCTGCAACCAATAATTTCAGGCTGAGTTCTTTCAGCGGGATTCCCCCACTGACAGCTGAAATGTAAAAAAAAAAAAAAAAAAAAATCAGGTAATGATTATTAAAGGGGTTGTAATTATTATTATTTAGTTTTTTTAATAAACAAATATGTTATACTTACCTGCTCGGTGCAAGAGTTTTGCATAGAGTGGCCCCAATCCTCCTCTAGTGGAGTCCCCCAGCAGCACCCCTGTCTCCTCCCTGCATCGAGTGCCCCCTCGGAGCATTCCAAGGGGGCACCCGTGCAGGCACACTCCCGAGTTCTGTTACTGTGTCCATTGACACAGACAGCAGGGCTCGGGCCCTTGTCACTGGATTTTATTGACAGAAGCGGGAGCCAATGGCTGCTGCTGCTGTCAATCTATCCAATGAGGACCAGAGACAGCGGCTGCTGAACTTGTTCTCATGGCTGGAAAGATCAGGTTCAGGTAAGTAAAAGGGGGGCTGCTGCATTACAGAAGGCTTTTCACCTTAATGCATAAAATGCATTAAGGTGAAAAACCGTGAGGATTTACAACCCCTTTAAGGAGCGGAGTCCTCGTGTCCTTAAGAAGCGATGACTCATTCAGCTGTCAGTGGGGTTCCCCTATTGACAGCTGAAGTGTAAACCAAGTCCTGGTAATTGGAGCTGTCAAAAAAAAAAAAAAAAAGTTATCAACAACATTGTTCAGCCGCTGAAATAGAAAGGTAAAAAAAAACATCTTTCTGTATCTTCATCTACAGATCAAAGGGATCAACTTAGATCTGCAGATAAAACCAGTATAAAGCAACCTGTCAAGTAAAATATTTGTTGTTGTTTTTTGTATGTTCTTCTGTTCTTACCCCTTATTAACCCTTAATTTACTCTAATCAGCCTCTAATTAATTCCTTATTCTCCTTCTCCATTTAATTATTATTTTGCGTTTTTTTTTTTTTTTTTTCACTTTTCATTGTATAAACTATTGTAGCACCAGTATTCCTGAAGAGTACGTGCTATGTCTGTAAATTTAGTTTTTTCCCAAGACTATAGTTGAGACTTGGAGTTAATTTCCCTAAATTGTGGTTTTGGTATCAGTTTGGCTGGGCTGTACTAATGTTCTGCCTGGTCATAGGTGTAGGTAGCACCTTTGACGGGCATTGGAACGCAGTCTGGTTGGAAGCATTGGGTACCAGTCTCTCTCTCTGAGCCAATCAGTGGGTGCGTTGTCTCGCTGTGTATTCCGGGAGAGGGTACTTCAGGTGCTGAAGTCACGTGGTTCTGGGTTCCGGTCCAGAAGTATGTTCTGACTCCATGGTCCTGGTCCTCCTGACCAGTCCCCAGGGGCCCTCACGGTCTGGGGTGCGGATCCATTTGTTTCCGAGTCTCATAACTGGCTAGTTCAAGGCACAGTAACTGGAAGGAGGATTCTAAAGTGGTCCGGTGCTGTCTTGGGTTTTGGAGTGGCCCAGCAACTCGTCATGCAACCAGGGGAGGACTCTTCGGAAGAGGGCCACGCACGAGGCTGGCTGCTTGGTAAGAGCCTGGATGCTGAGCTGTATGGACACTAATTGAATCCGCATTTCTTACGGTATCGCCGGAACGGCTGCAAGATACTGGTACTGTAAAAAAGTTCCTATTTTCATCCTTCGGTTACAACTAAGTTCCTGTGAGAGACTTTCTGTGTTCATCTAAAGTTTGCAACTAAGTCTGTGGCAGAGACTTTGCCAAGTCATTTGTCGGCTGCTAAGTCCATAAACCAGGATTTATCGGTCAGTGGAAATATCCAGTTGCGAGTGGCTATTCCCTGGATTTTGTAGAGCAGGGATATGCAATTAGTGGACCTCCAGCTGTTGCAAAACTACAACTCCCATCATGCCTCTACCTCTGGGTGTCATTGTTGTGGCTGTCAGTCTTGCTATGCATCATGGGACTTGTAGTTCTGCAACAGCTGGAGGTCTGATAATTGCATATCCCTGACGTAGTGAGAGACATTTATTAAGTGTCAGCAGTTTTCAAAGTGCCTGAGCTTCCATACCTATACCCTCTATTCCCAAATTAGATACTGTTTCTGTTCAACGTTTTAAGCAAATAAAAATTCCTAAAGGAATTCAAGTGTCAGTATCTGCAGTTATTGGGCCATCAACCTCGGGAACCCCTAGACAAGAACGACGAGCTACAAGGCAGAGGAGGTAAACGGTAAGCCCAAGAAAACCAGCCACTCCTTCGGGGGTCAGTGCTACACTATGAAAACATTTTTATTTTTTATTGTTTGCTTGGTTTGTTAATATTTTTACACCTTTAACATATATTTACACGTTTCACATTGAAAAAAGCGCAAAATTTAAAAAAAAATGTATTTCATTTGTAAACAAATTGTCAATGCTGTGTACTATTGATGACAGCTGATGTGTAAACAAAACAGTAGGTATTGGTAATTTGTATCGGCAAGTACTAAAAAAAAGTTTCAATACCTGTAAAAAAAAAAAAATGGTGCATCCCTAACAAAAAGCCTAAAAATAGAAAACGATTGCAACCATCACATCTAAATGTTGGTCAGCTGCAATATATTACATTTAAGAAGGATCTTCCCACATATGGCCAGCCTGAGATTTAGGGTAGCTCAGCCAAAGGATTACCGGACCTTTGGCATTTCATTCACTTCTATAGATAAGGTGATCCCTTCTGCTTCTCCAGTGTATTATCACTATTGGAGACAGACAAAAGATGCATTCAGGGGTAGTGTATATACAACATTGTATACTCAACTCTATCCGAATTAGCTAGAAACAGATCTGGCTCTCCAGATGATTGAATCCCTAAACAAAAGCTTAGCAGGCACAAATCTCCTTCTGACATTTAGCTCTGTCATTTCGCAATCCGGAGTAAATAGTGCTGAAACCAGCAGCCAGACTTCAATGGCCTCATCACAGCACTGAATAAACATTCTCACATCTATTGCTCTCTGCAAGTGAGTGTGCTCAATAGACATCCCCAGAGCAACGCTCATTATGGAGAACAAATGCATCTACCCAGAGAAACAATACAAAGTGTCCTTTACAGACTATGGGCTCTTTCCCACTAGCGGAGTCTCTCCACTGATCCGGCGGATGACAGGTCCATGCCTGCTCCGCTAATGCAGAGCCGACACGGACACAATCCACTTTTCTGTAAGGGCGTTCTGATGTAAAACAGACCGCTTGTAGTGTACATCCGACAGTCATATGATCCAATAGATAGAAGATCCCCCATTGGTTTTTGCAAGATAGGATCAAATCAGATGTTGGCGAGTGCCAGACGCATGTCCATTGACATCCGCTGCTCCATAGAGAGCAATGGATCATCTGATTGGGTCTAAAAAACAGGCAGACGCAATCAGTGAAAGGGGCTTATAGGGTCCATGCATACTAGGAGGAGAAAAAAAAATCCCAGAACCTCTGGCAGACAAAGCGGCATAAAAAAATGCTCAGAGTTAAGTTCCATACACACGATCGGACTTTGTACAAACTTTCCCGTGGATTTCTGTACAAAGGGCGTTGGCCCGTGAACTTGTTAAAGCGGGAGTACACCTGCTGACTTTTTTTTTCAGACCTGCAAGGGAAAAGGCATAAAGAGCTAATATGCACCGCATACTAGCTCATTATGAAATACCTACCTTAGAACGAGGCCCCGACATCTGGCCCGATCCACGCTGAGGGAGCTGACATGTTCCCTCGGTGTGTCTTCCGGGTATCGCGGCTCCAGCGCTGTGAGTGGCCAGAGCCGCGATATAGTCACTCCCTCGCATGCGCACGGGACATTTCTTTCCGGCAGGGTCCGGCGTCTGCCGGGCTTTCCGCCGAGAATCCCCTGTGCGCTTGCACTGCTGCAGTCAGCGGCTAGTTGCGAGAGGAATATCTCTAAACCTGTATGGTTTAGGAGATATTTTTTTACCTTATTATAGGCTTACCTGTAGGTAAAAGTTTTTTAAGCTACACACGATCAGACTTTTTCAGCCAACTTTCACCAAATCACGTGGTTTTTCTGCTCTTTACCGCCACCTTTGGTCAACTTCTGTATTGTCTGATCTTTTGCATTCGTTGTGAGTAAGGATGAGCTCCAGCGTGTTCGCATACTCCATGTGCAGAGCCCGCCAGGAAGTGGGCACAGCACTGCGCTAATCCCAGGCAGTGAGACATTCCCCCGATGCGCAGCTGCAGAGATCGGGCAATGTCTCACCGCCTGTGATTAGCGCAGCGCTGCGCCCACTTCCTGGCGGGCTCTGCACGTGGAGTATGCAAACACGTCTGAGCTCATCCCTAGTTCTGAGCATGTGTGTTTGTAAAGTCTGATGGTTTTCTGCGCACACGATCGGACGTTGCTCCATCGGACTTATGTTGTTGAAAAGTTTGTCTGTTTGCACAGCCAACAAAAGTCCGATGAAAGTTTGACCGATGGAGCGTACAAACGGTCGGATGTTGCCTCAAAACAGCTAATTTGCATGTTTGTTGTCAAAAAGTCAGACCTTGTGTACGGGCCTTTAGAGTTGCACCAATATCGGAATCTGTGCTGATACTAAGCATTTACAATAGTACTCGTGCAAATGCTCTGATACTTGAAACCGATAAATTTGCGGTGTGATTTGAGCCCATACAAAATTAATTGGCGGTCACGCGATCGAAAAACTCCTGATCGCAAGCTTTTCGTTAGCCACTGGTCACTGTGTGCTTTGGCACAGCCCTGTTGGCGCTACTACACGCAAATATGCAGCTGATGGGCGCTGAGAGGCCAGATATTTGCGTGCTCTGGATGGCAACAGGTTAAGGCCTTTATTACATGAGCAGCCAGGTGGCTTTATCACCCCCTGACCAATGGCATGCAGCCACCCAGGGCTACACACATGTTGCAGCCGCAGCGGCATGACGTATTTGTCGGGGGGGGGGGGATTATCAGTGCCTAATGCAAATCTATGGGGCCACCCTGAAAAAACCTGCAATGTAGGTCATTGAGTGCAGTGGAGTGAGAATTAAAGGGTTAAATCAGGCATCACATTTTCAAGGGGTAGCAGGGGCATATGTGAACAAGCCCATAGTCCAGCCATTCATGGATTGCAATTCAGCCGATCCCTGGCAGGGAGGTTGTACAGAAAATGATCTATTTATTTGACATTGGTACAACTGCCCTGTTGGAAAAAGCTCAACCGATCAGGGCTGCTGGCTATAGCCTGCAATGCTAATCAGTGTTACAAAGGCACAGCGGAGAAGTGTGCATCTGGGGGGGGGGGGATCAGTTTGGGGGGGGGGGGGGGGTTTGTTTAACCTGATAGAAAGAAAAAAAAAAAAGAAAGGGAGAATCATCAACGGCAATGGTGCTCAACCTGTAGCCTCCAGATGTTGCAGAACTACAAGTCCCATGAGCATTGCAAGGTTGACAGGTACAAGCATGACTCCCAAAAGGCAGAGGCATGATGGGACTTGTAGTTCCACAACAGCTGGAGTCCACAGGCTGAGCACTGTTGATCTAAGACAGGGATATGCAATTAGCTAACCTCCAGCTGTTGTAAAACTACAAGTCCCATCATGCCTCTGGGTGTCATGCTTGTGGCTGTCAGTCTCGCTATGCCTCATGGGACTTGTAGTTCTACAACATCTGGAGGTCTGCTAATTGCCTATCCCTGATCTATGGGCTGCCTTAGTCATGTCCATCTAAATCTTCCAGTTCATAAAAGAATCCCTTTTACCCAGAATTACAGCACTGCTGCCCTAGGGTGTCTCCATTGCTCCTCCAGTAGAGTGGGGGCGCTCTAATAAAGGAGGTGTGTTACTGGACAGATCCCTAGGTGAACACAGAGGATAAAAAGTCTAAAAAAAATAAAAGTAAAACAAATGAAGCCGCCACATCTAATGATCGCTCAGCTGCAATATGTGACATTTGTGTCAGTGCTAAATAAAAAGAAGTAGGTGGGTGTGTGGGCACAGGGGATGTAATGAGAACTCACCTCCCTAGGAGGGGTCAGCAGTGTGAGAGGGATGTTGCAGGCACACAATGGAGAGATTACAGGCTGTGGGGTGTTGTCATACTCTGCACGCACAGCACTGGCCGCACACTCATAACTAGCTGGGTCCCATAACACCGAGCAGCATGTTGTCTTGTCTTCCCAGCGGACTGCTCAGGCTGAACAGGTGACGGATGCGCTATGTACAACACACAGCTTCTCCTACAACCACAGGTACCACAGCGCCAACACCGCGGGGACAGCCGGGAAAGCGTTGCTAAGAAACCCCATTAAACACTGATTAGCCCCCGGAACAGGAAGACCCCGCCCACTCGTACTTCGTAGGCTTCCAGAAATCAAGGCTCCAGGCTCTGTGTAGTGACGGCTCGGGCCGTCTATAGGTGGCGCTGTGGGGATGGAGCTATGGCTGAGTCACTGGAGAGTAAGGGAGCCCCGAGGATTCTCCCGCACTGACTCCTCCCAGGCACGCTCCAGAGCGCCATGCTGGGAAACATGGATGTGACCTCATATCCGGCTAAGAGAATCATGGAGGAGGGGCCGGCTTACCTCCCTGTCATGGCGGCTTCCACAGCTCGGAACTAATTCCATTGAAGCGAGCTGGGCTGTCCACCATCAGTGGAGCCTTCTCTGGGATAGTACTACTCAGTGATCACTGGAGGAAGAAGCGCAGTGTGCACCGCTAGGGGGTGTTATCAGAGCAACCATCCTCCCCATACAGGAGACAGTAAGACATCTCTCAGACTGTCATGTGTGTCTATGGATATCTGCTTATCAGGTGCCTTCTGTGTAGGAATATCTGTGTTCTGGGGGTCTGCTGGGTATGGACATCTGCTTTCTTGGTGTCTTGTCTGTATGGGTATCTACTATCTGGCTACCTTTTTGTTTATGGGTATCTGCTCACTGTGTACTGGCTGGGCGTGTATGAGTGCTTGATCGCGGGCCATGTATGTGTGACTGGCATGTATGGGCACCTGCTCACTGGGCTTGTATGGGTGCTTGCATCCCTGGGCGACTGGCGTGTATGGGCACTTGATCGCTGGACGTGTTGGGCACTTGATCGCTGGGCGACTGGCGTGTATGGGCACTTTATCGCTGGACGTGTATGGGCGCCTGCATCCCTGGGCGACTGGCGTGTGTGGGCACTTGATCACTGGGCGTGTATGGGTGCCTGCATCCCTGGGCAACTGGCGTGTATGGGCACTTGATCGCTGGACGTGTATGGGCACTTGATCGCTGGGCGACTGGCGTGTATGGGCACTTGATCGCTGGACGTGTATGGGCGCCTGCATCCCTGGGCGACTGGCGTGTGTGGGCACTTGATCGCTGGGCGACTGGCGTGTGTGGGCACTTGATCGCTGGACGTGTATGGGCGCCTGCATCCCTGGGCGACTGGCGTGTGTGGGCACTTGATCACTGGACGTGTATGGGCGCCTGCATCCCTGGGAGACTGGCGTGTATGGGCACTTGATCGCTGGACGTGTATGGGCACTTGATCGCTGGACATGTATGGGAGACTGGCGTGTATGGGCACTTGATCGCTGGACGTGTATGGGAGACTGGCGTGTATGGGCACTTGATCGCTGGACGTGTATGGGAGACTGGCGTGTATGGGCACTTGATCGCTGGACGTGTATGGGAGACTGGCGTGTATGGGCACTTGATCGCTGGACGTGTATGGGAGACTGGCGTGTATGGGCACTTGATCGCTGGACGTGTATGGGAGACTGGCGTGTATGGGCACTTGATCGCTGGACGTGTATGTGCGACTGGCGTGTATGGGCACTTGATCGCTGGACGTGTATGGGCGCATGCGTCCCTGAGCAACTGGCGTGTATGGGCACTTGATCGCTGGACATGTATGTGCGACTGGCGTGTATGAGCACTTGATCGCTGGACGTGTATGGGCGCCTGCATCCCTGGGCGACTGGAGTGTATGGACACTTGATCGCTGAACGTGTATGGGCGCCTGGCGTGTATGAGCACTTGATCGCTGGACGTGTATGGGCGCCTGCATCCCTGGGCGACTGGCGTGTATGGACACTTGATCGTTGGACGTGTATGGGCGCCTGCATCCCTGGGCGACTGGCGTGTATGGACACTTGATCGTTGGACGTGTATGGGCGCCTGCATCCCTGGGCGACTGGCGTGTATGGACACTTGATCGTTGGACGTGTATGGGCGCCTGCATCCCTGGGCGACTGGCGTGTATGGACACTTGATCGTTGGACGTGTATGTGCGCCTGCATCCCTGGGCGACTGGCGTGTATGGACACTTGATCGTTGGACGTGTATGGGCGCCTGCATCCCTGGGCGACTGGCGTGTATGGACACTTGATCGTTGGACGTGTATGGGCACCTGCATCCCTGGGCGACTGGCGTGTATGGACACTTGATCGTTGGACGTGTATGGGCGCCTGCATCCCTGGGCGACTGGCGTGTATGGACACTTGATCGTTGGACGTGTATGGGCGCCTGCATCCCTGGGCGACTGGCGTGTATGGACACTTGATCGTTGGACGTGTATGGGCGCCTGCATCCCTGGGCGACTGGCGTGTATGGACACTTGATCGTTGGACGTGTATGGGCACCTGCATCCCTGGGCGACTGGCGTGTATGGACACTTGATCGTTGGACGTGTATGGGGCCTGCATCCCTGGGCGACTGGCGTGTATGGGCACTTGATCACTGGACGTGTATGGGCACCTGCATCCCTGGGAGACTGGCGTGTATGGGCACTTGATCGCTGGACGTGCATGTGCAACTGGCATGTATGGGCACCTGCTCACTGGGCGTGTATGGGCGCCTGCATCCCTGGGCGACTGGCGTGTATGGGCGCCTGCATCCCTGGGCGACTGGCATGTATGGGCGCCTGCATCCCTGGGCGACTGGCATGTATGGGCGCCTGCATCCCTGGGCGACTGGCATGTATGGGCGCCTGCATCCCTGGGCGACTGGCATGTATGGGCGCCTGCATCCCTGGGCGACTGGCGTGTATGGGCGGCTGGACGTGTATGGGTGCCTGCATCCCCGGGGCGACTGGCATGTATGGGTGCCTGCATCCCCGGGGCGACTGGCATGTATGGGCGCCTGCATCCCTGGGCGACTGGCATGTATGGGCGCCTGCATCCCTGGGCGACTGGCATGTATGGGCGCCTGCATCCCTGGGTGACTGGCGTGGTATGGGTGCCTAGCATGTATGGGCGCCTGCTTGCTGTGTGTGTATGGGCGCCTGCTCGCTGGGAAACTGGAGTGTATGAGCGCCTGCTTGCTAAGTGTGTATGGGTGCCTGGCATGTATGTGGAGCGTCTGCTTGCTGGGTGTGTATGGGCGCCTGGCATGTATTGGCGACTGCTCGCTGGGTGTGTACGGGCACCTGGCATGTATGGGCGCCTGCTCACTGGGAGTGTACGGGTGCCTGGCATGTATGGGCATTCACTTACTGAGCATGTATGGGTGTCTGCTCGCTGGGCGTGTACGGGCACCTGGCATGTATGGGCATTCGCTCGCTGGGCGTGTACGGGCGCCTGCACACTACTGATCTGTATGTGAGGAAAAGAGAGATCTTCTGTTTCAGCTGAGCTGAAACACAATCTCTGTTTTCTTCCAATGTGTCCACTCCCCCCACAGTTCGCCCCCTGGTGTTAACCCCTTCCTTGCCAGTGTCATTTATTCAGGGATCGGTACATGGTGGTTTTATTCTTATAATTATTTATTTTTATTTTTATTTTTTTAAGCACTGATCTCCAAAAAGTGTCTGCTTTTCACGCAGGCTTTCCAATCAGTTTTTTCAGGCGGACCTGGACGCTCCATGCACCTCTATGGAGCTGTGGATGTCATGACATGTCCGCTGACATCCACTGCTGTTCGAGCTGATCCTGTCCATGAAATCCAGACAGATGCAAACCCTATTTTCCATCCGTCTGGACAGGCGGTTTGTTTTCATCCTTTCTCCATAGAGGACAGCGGGGCTTTGACATAGTGGGCAGAGACGGACCTGTCAGCGGAGCGATCCTTGCTGAGCAAAGCGGAATCTGTACACGGACAAGCCCGTGTGAAAGGGCCCTTTGGGTCAGATTTGTCCGCCACAATGTCGTCCCGCTAAAGATCGCTGCCATTACTAGTAAAAAAATAAAAATAAGTGCCGTAAATTTTAACCCATAGTTTGTAGACGCGATAATGTTTGCTCAAACCAATCAATAAATGCTTCTTGGGATTTTTTTTTTTTTTTTTTTTTAATCAAAAATATATAGCAGAGAATACATATTGGCCTAATGAAGAAATTATATATTTTTATTTTTTTTGTTCAAAAAAACTGGATTTTATTTTTATAGCAGAAAATAAAGAATATTGTTTTTTGAGAACCGAGCTGCTGTAACCTCCTCTTGAAAATTGCTGCTTTTTTTTTTGATTTGTTTAAAGTGCAAAAAATAACCACAGAGGTGATCAAATACCACCAGAAGAAAGCTCTATTTGTGGGAAAAAGGACATCATTTTTATTTGGGTACAACATCGCACGACAGCGCAATTGTCAGGTAAAGCAAAGCAGTGCCGTATTGCTAAAAATAGCCTGGTCAGGAAGTGGATTCCTCCCGGGGCTGAAGTGGCTAAAGTGGGGTGCCCCTAAAAATTTAAAAGTCAGCAGCTACAAATACTGCAGCTGCTGACTTTTAATAATCAGACACTTACCTGTCCCAGGGTCCAGCGATGAGGGGAACGAAGCCCCCTCGTTCTCCGCTTGCGGCGCCGTCATTCGTACTGTGGGCACCCGGCTGTGGCTTCACAGCCGGGCACCCACTGCGCATGAGGGGAAGTTATGTCACCAGCCCGGGCAAGGAAGAAGGCAGACTATGAGGGACCCCCTAGCAACAGGTATTTAGAGGTGAGTAAATTATAATTTTTTTTTTTTTTTTTTTATTATTTTTTTTTTTAAAGAATTTAAAAAAATATATATTTTTTTTGGTGGCAACACAACTTTAAAAAAAAAAATCATGTTTGCAGAAAAAAAAAAAAATTGGAAAAAAATGTGTTTTTATTTTTTCTCACCTCTAAATGGTTGTTGCTAGGGGGTCCCCCCTAGTCTGCCTCCTTCAGTGCCTGGGCTCCTGACATCACTTCCCCTCGGCACAGGAGGGACCCAGCTCTGCCCCCTCCAGGTCCCCGATGATTGCGCGGCCAATCACGGTGTGCGGTGGTGCTCGCGCATGCACAGTGGGTGCCCGGCTGTGAAGCCACAGTCGGGCGCCCACAGTTACAATGCTGCCACCGCCAAACGGAGGCGGAGAAGAGTGGGGCTTTGATCCCCCGCATCGCTGGACCCTGGGATAGGCAAGTGTCCGATTATTAAAAGTCAGCAGCTGCAGTATTTGTAGCTGCTGACTTTTTTTTTATTTTTTTTATGAGAACCCCGCTAAGTTAAGATGCACTTCTGTGCACTTTGAGAAGGACTGCACATTCTAACATGTTGCAAGAAATCAGAGTGTGAACGTGACCTAAAAGTGGAACTGAATGCAAACTTTTTTTTTGTTTGGTCGGATGAATCTGAATGGACCTGGATGTGGGCAGATTATAGGCGGACGTATGGTTGCTTACATCCACCAAGACATAGAGATACATCAGAGTCTGTTTTTTGATCCATGTACAGTAACAATGGGTCAAATGCAGACTGCCAAAATGCCTTTATGAAATCGGCCATGGGAAGGGTGAGTGGGCCACTTGGGGGGACTTAGGGCTCATTTACACTCGCTTTGACTTAAACACACATTAACCATTTTTATACCAGGCACTTTCACCCCCTTCCTGCCCAGTCCACTTTTCAGAGTTTGTTATAACATTTTGCCAAAAATAAAATAAAATAATGTTTTTTCTCCTTCACTGATGTGCACCGATGGGGCTACACGGGGAGTTGTGTGTGGATTCTGCACTGCATACAAATCACAACTTGTTCATGCGACTCAATGAGGGTGTGTATGTTAACGACACCCCAAAATCAGTTCACAAAGCGCAGTGCGATTTACAAAATCTGATCGCATGGGTGCGATCTGATTCTGGTGCTCCCAGAAAAAAAGGGGGGGGGTGCTGCACGTTTTTGGTGTGATTTAAGCCATACAGAATAATGGCTCAAAGCACACTGATGAAGATTCACATTTGATTTGAACTGGAATGCAGTGCGATTCCTGTTCGAAAAAAAAAATGCAGTTTCCAGCACCACATATTGTGAACTGGAGCTCAGAGCGCTTTAAAAAAGCACCTCCAATTTTGAAGCCCTTAGTAACCAGGTAAAACTAGAGTCAAAGGGTGAACAGTAAAATCTTTTACAGGTTTAATCCTTGGGTGACATGCTGCTTGTTTTCTTTAGGATAAGTAATAACACATTCTGTGCACTATTAATCCCATCACAGAAGGTAACACAACCCTGGTTTAAAGCTGTACTCTGTGTTGCCACCAGTTAGCTGAAGTGTTTATCGGCAGTCAGACTTGTTCTATAAAGTCATCGCTTGCCAACGCAAACACTACCTCGCCCAATGACATTGCTTATTTTTCACTTGCTCTGTAATATTTAGTAACCTTGTTCATTGGTGGATGCTTATTTATCCACATTACTGAAGAGGTTACAGCAGCTCGGTTCTTACAGTGTAGAATGGACTCCGTGTTAAAAAGCAACCCTGAATTTCCACCAACTAGAGAAGTTATGACTTTTTTGAAATGGCAGAGAGGGGAGGACACAAGGAGGATTATACAGACAGTGGAGGAGGGTAAACTTCCCCGGTTGGAAGGGAATATGAAAAGAAATGGATATAACATAGGCAACTTCAAGAATATATCATTGCCCTCAAGAAAATGGGGACATTATATAGAGAACCAACTATACTGGAACTATTATTTTTGCAAGAACAGAAACCAATACATAATTTATCCAATGTATATAAATATTTAATATGGAATAATAGGGAGCCAGAGCTGAGCTACATAAAAAAGTGGGGAAAAGAACTAAGGATGGATATCCCTAAAGATAAGTGGGAGACGGCAATTATATTAACACATAAGATGTCGGTTTCTAGTAGGCATCAAGAAAGAAATTACAAACTATTAGTGAGGTGGTATAGATGTCCAATAGATATGCATAGAATTAACTCAGAGAATAATGACACCTGTTGGAGGTGCCAAGGAGAAGTAGGTACAGTGTCACACATTTTGGTATTTTTGCCCAGAGATCCAGATATTTTGGAAAAAAATATATAAAATATACCGGGACGTGACGGGGGTTAATAAACAACCAGACGTATTGATCTCTAGGGGCCCAAGGGATCTTGGTGCTTGGGTATTTAGACGACCTTCTGCTCAAAGATCACTCTCTACACTGTAATGAGGCTCTAGAACAGAGCATAACATACACAGTGCGGTATTTGAAAAGCTTTTTGAACAGACTTGGACACATACAATCACACCAAAGTCTGACGGGTTCGACCGTGATGACTAAAATAATGAAGTTCATAGCCAATAGCTGTCCTAGCTTCGGTTTTCGTCTGTCAAACTAGCATACAGACAACCTGATTTTTTTTTTTTGACGGGACTCAAAAGTCCATTGGAAAGATTTGAAACGTTCTAAATCTAAAGTCCGTCTGATTTTTGGACAACAAAGGTCAGATGAAGCCCACACACGATCAAATTGTTCGATGGATTTGTTCCGTCGGACCTTTGCTGTCAAAGTCCGGCCGTGTGTACACGGCATTAGGAGGATAGTAGCCTCCTTTGAGGCGGTGCCCTATGCCCAGTTCCATTCCAGGCCTCTACAACAAGACATCTTGTTGGCTTGGAACAGGAGAGGACAAGCCCTAGATTATCCAATGTTCTTATCTCCTCGGGCAGGCTTAAGCCTAAATTGGTGGTTCCAGGATCAGAACCTGAGGGAAGATCCTTCCTCCTGTTAACTTGGAGAGTACAGACTACAGATGCCATTCTCTCAGGCTGGGGAGCGACCCTAGAAGGGCTCACAGCTCAAGGGAAATTGTCAAGGACAGAACAGATCCTGCCCATCAATGTCCTGGAATTACAGGCAGTACGACTGGCCCTACGGTCATTGACGGTGGAGCTTCAGGACTGCTCTATCGGAGTTCAGTCCGATAGTGCCACTGCAGTGGCCTTTATAAACCACCAAGGCGGTACCAGCTCTGAAGGAGGTGAACCACATACTAGCCTGCACAGAGGAACATGCGCCAATTCTATCAGCAGTCCATATCCTGGAAGTAGAGAACTCTGAGGTAGATTATCTCAGCCGCCAGCAGATCTCCCCAGGGAAATGGTCCCTACACCCAGGGGTGTTCCAGGAAATTTGCCAATGTTGGGGATGACCAGAATTTGACCTACTGGCATCCAGGTTCAACAACAAGCTACAGCAGTTTGTGTCCCGAACAAGCGATCCTCTGGCAATCGGAGCAGATGCTCTGGTAGTTCCATGGAGCCAGTACTCCCTGGTTTATGCTTTCCCTCCGATCCCTTTTGCTTCCATATATGTGGCCCAGAAGGCCTTGGTTCCCGGAGATTGTGAGACTGACAATAGAGGGGCCATGGACGCTTCCATGTCAACCTATTCTTTAACACCCTGGCGTCAATAGCCATGTCATCAAAGGACCATGGCATCTCAGGACCAGTGGTGTCTATCCTAGTGAAAGCTAGAAAAGCTGTCACTAGGCAGAGCCATCATAAGGTCTGGAAGACTTTTATTGATCGGTGTGAAGCCAAAAAAATGGCATCCTCAGAAATAAGTGATTGGGAGAATTGTCTCTTTTCTACAGTCAGCTGTGACTGTAGAAAAGAGACAATTCCCCCAACCACCCCCCCCCCCCCCCCCCCTCCATTAGGTCAACTGTGTCCTTGGGACTTGAACATGGTGCTGTCTGTGTTAAAGAAACAACCATTGGAACCTATCAAAGAAATTCCTTTAGACTTGCTGTCAGGAAAGCTAGCTTTCCTGGCGGCTATCACCTCGGCTAGAAGGGTGTCAGAGTTGGCGGCCCTTTCATGCAGGGAGCCATACTAGAACCTTCACCACGACAAGGTCGTGTTAAGACCTGTTCCATCCTTTTTGCCAAAAGTGGTGTGAAGTATTAGCCTGACTCTGTGTCCCATGATGTACTCAAAGAAAAGGATATTACAGGTAAGTATGATGGAAAAAAAAACATATTTTTTGTACAGTTGTGCAATGGGGATAGTACCTTCTATGGGTAGGTTCAACTAAACACTTAGTCCCCACATTTCTCCTTTTTATATTCCAAGTAACCTCTCCCATCTATCCATGTCTTCATGCTTTATTTTAATTTTTTTGAGAAATTACTTTTAATAACACCTCCATAGCGTCTCTAGCAGGGTCGGACTGGCCTACCGGGATACTGGGAAATTTACCAGTAGGCTGCCTGCCCTGGCTGTGGCTGCAGCGCTCCCCCCTCCCTCCTCTTGTATACACACACACACACACACACACACACACACACACACCCCGACCGTATAACTGGACTCAGTCTGAAATGTTTGGCCGCGATGTGGCAAAAGTCTAACCCTCCTAGACCTGCAAATGTGATAGACCTAGTGTTCTGTCTATAACACGAGCTGGTCTAGGAGGAGAGCGTAACTTTTGTCACAGTGCGGCCAAACATTTCAGACTGAGCTTCGTGATGCAACTGGAGATGCCCGCTGTGTGTAATCCAAGTACTGACTGGTGAGGCTGCGTGGATTGACACGGTGTGGCTACATGGATCTCTTGTACCATGTCGTCTGCAGCCTCTGACCATCTCTTGTACCATGTCGTCTGCAGCCTCTGACCATCTCTTGTATCATATTATGTCTGGAGAGGAGTTAAGAGTGGGAGTGCCGCCCGGATGGGGATCGTGGAATCAGTCTGTGTGGAGTGGAGACTATATATATAATATTTTTTTTTTTCACATTTTTGTAAATATTTTATTATATCTTTTCATGTGACAACACTGAATGTTACTTTACTACAATGTAAATTATTCAGTGTGCAGCTTGTATAACAGTGTAAATTTGTTGTCCCCTCAAAATATAGCCATTAATGTCTAAACCGCTGGCAACAAAAGTGAGTACACCCCTAAGTGAAAATGTCCAAATTGGGGACAAAGTATCAATATTTTGTGTGGCTGCCATTATGTTCCAACACTGCCTTAACCCTCTTGGGTACAGAGTTCACCAGAGTTTCACAGGTTGCCGTTGGAGTCCTCTTCCACTCCTCCATAACGACATCACAGAGCTGGTGGATGTTAGAGACCTTGCACTTCTCCTCCCTCTGTTTGAGAATGCCTCACAGATGCTCAACAGTTTTTATTTCTGGAGACATGCTTGGTCAGTCCATCACCTTTACTATCAGCTTCTTCAGCAAGGCAGTGGTCGTCTTGGAGGGGTGTTTGGGGTCCTTATCAAGTTGGAATACTGCCCTGCGGCCCAGTCTTTGAAGAGGGGGGATCATGCTCTGCTTCAGTATGTCAAAGTACATAAAAAAAGAGGGGCGGGGTTTTTGGGACTTTACATGAGGCAACAAATGGATAGGTTCATCTGCCTCCATCCCTATTATATGCCAAAAATTACAGCAAGGCGAAAAATTGGGACTTTACACGAAGCACAGCTTAAGAGCATAAAAAAGTAGAATCACATGGTCATGGACTCCGAAAACATGAGCATTAACTCAAAAGAATAACATGATATAATTAGATACAATCTAGACAATTTATTATACATGATATTGGCATAATTCATAAAAAAAATGAACAATAAATATATTGGTAAAAATTTATAAAAAATATACTGATTCATAAACAATATGGTTGAGTTGATGATGGTATAATTAAAAAACAGTCTATGGGTAATAGAAACATTGGTACACAGTAGTGCAATTATGCTAATTCATAAACGACAACAATCATATAAAAATAATTATGCATTAATGAATAATAATAGTGAAAATAATATCACTTATTACGGAGTCTCAAGATCACATGGTTTGAAGATGGAGCATAAGGCTAAGGCTCTATGCATTTCGTGGGAACCCCCACTCATCAGGAGCAATTGCAAGTAACACACACACACACACACACACACACACACACACACCCCCACCCCTTCAACTTCTGCAGCAATGCTGGCAGCAGTCAAAGGTCTATTTCCCAAAGACAACCTCTGCATAGCAATGTGAGCATGTGCAGTCAACTTCTTTGGTCGACCGTGGCGAGGCCTGTTCTGAGTGGAACCTGTCCTGTTAAACCGCTGTTTGGTCTTGGCCACTTTGCTTCAGTTTAGTTTCAGGGTTTTGGCAATCTTCTTATACCCTAGGCTATCTTTATAATGAGCAACAATTCTTTTTCTCAGATCCTCAGAGAGTTCTGTGCCATCTTGAACTTCCAGTGACCAGTGTGAGAGTGGTAACGCCAAATTTAACACACCTGCTCCCCATTCACACCTGAGACAGTGTAACACTAACAAGTCACATGACACCGGGGAGGGAAAATGGCTAATTGGGCCCAATTTGTACATTTTTACTTAGGGGTGTACTCACTTTAGTTGAGAGATTATCTAAAAATATTAGGGGTCAGAGACTGCGGACATGGCACAGGAGATCAATGCAGCCTCACCAGTGCTCGTCAGATGCAGCCAACCTATGCAGAGGAAGAGAGAGGACAGCCGCCGCCAGGTTGATTAGAGCCCCAGGAACATCACGGCTTTCGTTTCAATAGCTGTATGTTCCCCGCCACGCGCCCATCACATACAGCCCATCCCCCTTGTCCATAGAACTTTGATAGACAGATCACCTGTCACAGGATTGGACGGGTGATCTGTCTTTCAAAGAGCCCGGGCAATAGTTCCTCTTTGTGTATGGTATGTGTGTCTGACAGCTGTCTGCTTTAAAGATTTTAGAAAAAGGGAATAATACAAGTCAACCTGTGAATAATTTGCTTCTTCCTTCCTCTTTTTTTATTTTTATTTTCCTTTTTTATTTTATTTTTGTTATTTTTTTTATTTAGTTTTGTGTACCAGTATATAAAAAGCTTACATATCCACATGTCTTTTGTCAAGAAAAAGAGATAGAGCAGTGTTCATTACAAACTAGTACACCCAATATTAAAACGTACTGTTGTCTCTGGGACTGCATGTGAAAGGGAATTTCCACAATGGTACAAAGACCACAGAAAAAAATCAACCAGGCAGGGGCTTTAACCAGTGGCGGCTGGTGCTCAATATTTTGAGGTGTGAGTGCCCCCCTCACTCACACTTAAACTGTTTTTTAAATTGTCATACAAATATATATTTGAAATCAACTCTTTATTTTTTTGGTGTGGGCACATTCTGCCAGTCACATGTTGTCACCCCCCTCCAGCCTCTGTCTTTGAATAAGAGGGAGGTGAAGCCACCATTCATCTATATGTAATATCTTGCCTCCATTGTGTTTAGCTAGTTAGTAGGCAAGGAGGAGGTTGTCATTTACCACTGTGTATATGCCCACATGTGTGACTTTATAGTCACATGGACTGCTCAGATGTGATAGGGAGGAAATGCTCCACATAGAAACTCACTGAAAACTGAGCATGTGCAGAGTGGCCACCACAGCTGCAAGCTGGATTGGAGGCATGAACAGAAGGTGGTGATGAAGAGCAGCAGGATCAACCAGGTGTTTTGTTTTCTGTAAAAAAAAATAAAAAATCTCTTAGGGATTGAGTATCAACAGCATGTAATACACCATTTATTTATTGATAGTTAGTTATTTTTATTTTTTTATGATGTAGGTTTAGTGACCCACGATAAGTGGATTGCCAGTGCAAAGCCGATTTCTCCAGCCCCTGTTCCTTGACGTGCCAATGTAATAAATTACAGGAGTCGGATGGGAGAAGAACCCCAGTGATCCTTTCAGTGGGGGGCAGCGGTAGACTCTGACCAAGTTTTAATGTTACACCTTAATAAAGACATATGGGTTTGCTTTTTTTTTTTCCCCTAGTCATACTTGCTTAGGTGGATGCAGCATCAGTCTCCCGTCGCCTCTTCACTGAGAATCGAGCGATCGAACATTGCTGATGGCTCGTTTCTCATAGCTCCCCGAGCGGAGAGCTGCTGACTGTCAGTCAGCTCACTGGAGCGCTGAACTGTGGAGGGGCTTGAAGCAGCCATCTTAGCGGCTCACTGAGACTGCCATCAGTCTAAGCACCTGTCGAATCCAGACTTCCAAAGTTGGGATGACGCAGTGCCTGGACTTATCTCGGTGACATCAGCGGAGATCGGATTTTAGTCCGCTCTCTGCTGAAAATGTGTCACAAGACTGCCAAAAGAATTGCACTTCTGTGACCCAGAGGTGAAGCCCAGCCAAATGAGGCCTCATTGTTGGTATCAGTGGATAAAATGGAGCCCTAAGGGCCAGGTAAAAGGAAGCTAAGTGCCGCAGTTTGGAGACCCCTGTGA
Organism: Lithobates pipiens; assembly: GCF_037356315.1. Classification (NCBI taxonomy): domain Eukaryota; kingdom Metazoa; phylum Chordata; class Amphibia; order Anura; family Ranidae; genus Lithobates; species Lithobates pipiens. The sequence continues at coordinate 260,996,382 of NW_027507903.1, read as the reverse complement.
ATACAGCATGTGAGGCACTTTAGTTTGCACCATTGTCAATATCCTTACATTTTATACTAATATACATTTTTTTTTTTTTTTTTTTTTTTTTGCAGTGTTGTGCTTATCTTTTGAAAGACAAATGATGCATATATGGCCACAAATGGCATTCTGAATCTCGAGGAACTTCAGCATGTTATTCCTTTCATGGTAAGAAATGTTTTATGACTAATATTGACTCCCTTGTAAGCCTATTTCCTACAGGTTGTGGTATTCTGGTGAAGCATTTTAAAATAGCACTCTAGATTCTACTTGTGCATGTACACAATGCACAGAGCCAATCTGAGTGGCTCTGTGTTTTGTCATTGCTGTTATGGCCAATGCCCAGTACGTAGGGCAGTGTTAAAGCTGATCCTGTATCAAAATTACTGGGTCTGCTTTTTATGTGTGGCCCTTCCCCACCTAAATGAAACCTGGAAACCTGTAGGAAAAAAGTTACTTAACATAATTGTCTTTCCACTGACTGCAGCCCATAGTGCCTAGCCTAGTGTGATGTCACCCTCCTTCTAGGGAATGCTGAGTAGCCCAGATCTGTAAGAAGTTCATTCTGCACTGGGCTGCCATGTCTTCATGCCAGATTTGGAGTATTTAGCAATACCAGGGTCTTCTTTTGCAGATTGATTAGGTTACCCCCTGGATTAAGAAAGTTCAGGAAAGATAAATATGTTATGTGATTTCTTCCCATTTTGTTTTTTTCTGTGACCGGGGCAGGGGGCCACTCTCTTATTTTTTTATTTTAATTTTTTTCTTTAAATACCTCAATTCTTTCTTTGCATTCAGGTAACCCTAAACACTTACCTGTGCCCTGTAACATTTTCAGTGCTGTCCCCTGAGTGATTGGGAACATAAATGTCGTGCAGCCACCCAGCTTGCTAAGGTGGCACCGTTGGATGAAGGCTCTGACAGCACTGGTGGGGAGCCACCAAAGAGGAGATAAGGGTTCGCTCTGTGCAATATCGCTAAGTAGTATCCCTCCTCTTCCCCCCCTTTATTTTTTTTTTTTTTTTTTTTTTTTACTAAAATAATCACATGATTGCAGATTCTACAAAAAATACCTTATTTATTTGTGGAGCAAGATGTATAAATAGAGCTCTGGTGTGCATGCCTTTTTATATGTGTTTCTAACATTGAATGAACTAATTTGATCACCATATCTGTGATGAACAGTGAACTGTAACTATGCCTAATTACAGTGTTATGCACGTTAATACATTTGAATAAAAAATACATTTATTTTCTTCTAGTGACTGAAGTCTAGCAAACAGTTCATAGGAATATGGCAGAGATTAATCTAAAGGAAGCTGGGATTTTATTATGTGTCGTGATAGGGTGCTATTGGAACAGTCTTTACTGTGGTTTTGTTTTTGACGATGTGTCTGCAATTTTGGATAATAAAGATCTGCATCCTTCAACGCCAATTAAAAAGCTCTTCCAAAATGACTTCTGGGGGACACCGATGTCAGAGGCAAGTGCTTTTAAATGTTCTTACATTTTTGTACTTGTTAAAACTATCTCCCCAGCTCAGTTTGAATGCATGTTATAGGACTAAAGGTAAAGTGATTGTAAAGTCTTGTCTTTTTTTTTTTTTTTTTTCCATAAAAATAACAAAAATGTTATACTTACCTGCTCTGTGTAGTGGATTTGCAGAGCGGCCCTTCCCTCCTGTTCAGTGCCCCCACAGCAATCAACTTGCTAGGGAGCTGTGACTCAGCTCGGATGTCCAGACACAGAGCCCTGACCCCACTCCCTCTCTCTCCCCTGGATGACAGCAGCAGGAGCCAGTGGCACCGCTGCTGTGTCTCTGCCAATCGGGAAGGGGATTCTTGGACGGCTTAGACACTTGTAGACATCGCTGCACAGAGAGGGACCTCAGGTAAGTGTTGGGGGGGCTGCTGCACATAGGCTTTTTATCTTAATGCATTTTACATAGAGCTTTACGATTTTTTTGCTTAGAAGATCACGATTCTCGCGGTGTAACATCACCTTTCACATTAAAGCCAAAAGATTGGGTTAACTTTACTATATATATATATATATATATATATATATATATATATATATATATATATTTATATATATATATATATATATATATATTTTTTTTTTTTTTTTTATTATTATTCATTGAAGTGTATTTTTTACCCAAAAATTGCATTTGAAAGACCGCTGGGTAAATACAGTGTGACATAAAATATTGCAGCAATTGCCATTTTTTTTCCCTAGGGTCTCTGCTAAAATATATATAATGTTTAGGGGTTCCAAGTAATTTTCTAGCAAGAAATATTGATTTTAACTTAAAGCGGAGGGCCGTTTAAGAAAAAAAAAAAAAAAGTCAGCAGCTGCAAACACTGCAGCTGCTGACTTAATCAGCCCACTTACCTGTCCAGGGCGCCCGCGATGTCGGCCACCCGAGGCCGACCCATCCCTCGGCTCTCGGGTCCCGGCGTCGCCATTCCTTGTAAGGGAAACAGGCAGTGGAGCCTTATGGTTTCACTGCCCGTTTCCTACTGCGCATGCGCGAGTCACGCAGCGCTTTGTGAATGAGACGCGCTGTGTTCTGGAACACACAGTTCCCAGAACACAGCGCGACCCATTACCCAGAAGACGCCGCACGGAGGAGAGAAGACAGAAGATCTCCGCGGAGGAGAAAGAGGCAGATTAGGGTTATGTGCCTAGCAACAGGCACTTCTGGTAAGTAAAAAAAAAAAAAAATTTTTAATTTTTTTTTTTTTTAGATTTTTTTTTTTAATTTTTAATATATATATATTTTTTTTCAGGCTGGCCCTCCACTTTAAGTGTCAGAAAAAGATTTAGACTTTAAGTGGTTAAACTTTCTGCATTTACACCTTGTTGAAAACTTGACAGTCTGCCCAGATTATTTATTTTATTTATTTTATTTATCCCTTTGATCTAAGAAGGAAGCTTACTTACAATGTTTCAAGTTAAAGACTTGGCAGACTGCCTGGATGTTTTCTTTTGAGCAGATAGTCTCTCCACTTGTTTATATGAAAGAATCGGAGATCGAATTGGAGATCTCGGGATCACGATTTTTTTAACTATTAATTGTGCAGCTCTACCTTTACAACCTTTTTTCACCTGGTGATGCAGCCAGTAACACACCTCCAGTATTACACACTGGATGAAGGCGCCACAGAGACACCTGGGGGGGATTAGATGGACTAGCAAATTTAAACGAACTCCAACTAACATGAGTGGACCATGATCTCCCTCCACACTTTGACACCTTCTTAATTCTCTTAATGTCCTTGAATCCGTTACGCCCTATTTAACCGTTTCAGTACAGGGCACGTTCATCCCCTTCCTGCCCAGGCCAATTTTCAGCTTTCAGCACTGTTACACTTTGAATGACACGGTCATGCAACGCTGTATCCAAATAAAATTTTTTTTGCAGCAATTACAGACTTGGAGTGAAATCAATCGATCCTCAACAATTAGCAAAGACAGGTAAATTTAGGAGCAACATTGCCTAAACACCAGGGTGCTACAAATAAATTATTCAAAGCTGACCATTGTAAGTAGCCCTGTCAGTGGTAAATGGTTTGTCTTAACCCTCTAGCTGCCACTTTGTCTGGCAAGCTTGGTCTGTTAAATTTAAAACAAAATATAACACTTCCTAGCCAGATCAAGGATAAAGTTCTTTAGTGAGGAGGTAAGTAAATTGCCTTTAGTTCTGCTTTAGCGAACCAAGCTGTCCAGACAAAGTAACAGAGGGTTAAGACAAACTGTTTATCACTTACAGGGGGCTTACAATTGTCAGCTTTTCATTATTTAGTTAAAACCTTTATCCCAAAAGGGGAGAGAAAAAAACTCTTGCTGGAACTTTTAGGTGCACTCCAGAGTGGGGCGGGCTCAGCTTCCTTACATGATTTGATTGAAAGCAGTGGGAGCGAGTGGAAGTTTTGCTGACCAGATCACCAGGTAAAGATTATGGAAAAGAACATAAGGTTTTGTTTAGATATACAAAGCAGAAGAGAAGACTCTTCTAAGGGCAGTATAAAAAGACTTTAATGACAAGGAAGGGTTAAAAACACTTACAAGATGGGAGTGAAAAAGGCATATAAATCAATCCATAACGTTCAGCGGGATTCCTCCTGGGAGTAAAGACAGCTGCAGGTGGAAGTTCCAGCCGACCAGCGGTGGGAAACACTGTAGCTCTGATCCAAGATAGAGAGCCATGCTCATTGGATCAAAGACACACTGGGGTTGATTTACTAAAGGCCAAAAGACTGTGCACTTTGCAAAGTACAGTTGCACTCTGAAAGTGCAGTTGCTCCAGAGCTTAGTAAATGAGGTAAAGCTTGCAAAGAATACCCAATCACGTGCAAGGAAAATAAAAATAAATGCATTTTTGCTTGCGCTTGATTGGATGATGGAAGTCAGCAGAGCTTTTACTCATTTACTGAGCTCTGGAGCAACTACTCTTGCAAAGTGCAACTGCACAGTGTATTTGCCTTTTGGTAAATCTACCCCACTGTTTCCCACCGCTGGTCGGCTGGAACATCCACCTGCAGCTGTCTTTACTCCCAGGAGGCATCCCACTGGATTTTATGGATTCATTGATAGGCCAGTTTTTTTTCACGAAGTTTTTTTAACTCTTCCTTGTCATTAAAGTCTTTTATTACTGCACTTAGAAGTACCTTCTCTTCTGCTTTGTTTTTCCTAAAGAGTGTTCTTCCCTCGTCTTCCCTCTTCTGAAGTGCTGCTGTCGTGCTTTATTCACATTTCAAGAGGCGGTCATGTACTGTATGTTAAAGTCTCCATGCTATCCAGAATGCCCTATTCTCTACACTCCTTTGTATAAATATACAGCTATCATTGCCGCACCTCCTGGATTTCATGGTTCCATGGCCCCATTCATTCGGTGTCGGTACTGCCTGGCAAATGCAACACGGTATATTTTTTGCCATAGCCCTGAAGCTAGTCCATTGCATATGTACATCTCCTGCCTTTTCATCTTAAAGAGGGGCATTTAGGGGGTGGTAAAAACGGGCAATTAAACCCTCAAACACAAGAGTAAACAATCCCTAACAGCAAAAGCGAATGCAGCTACAATATGTTAAAGTTTGGTAAGCTGCAATTTTTAATTTTTTATTTTTATTTTTTTGAGCTGAATACTGCTTTTAAAATTTTATTTTTTATTTTTTCTATTTTTTTCATGGGAGTGAAAATACTTTTTAGATATGTGGAAATGGTGCATGGAAAGCTAGGATATTTTGCCAGAAATGAACAATACTTGAACTTAACAAGTTCAAGTATTCAGTTCATTAGACCCTGATGGGAGTGGAAGTTCTGCAATATTCAGAAGTTTCTTTACAAGACCAGATGCAGTATAATGCGTTACTCTTTGGCTTGTCACAAATGACTACCCAATTACTTGGAAATAATGATTTGGTTTTTATTCCAGAGATTCAGCTTCGTCTTATGAATCTGTTCATGCTTTACTGAACCACAGCATCTTCCAAAACATAAAAATAAACTTTTTAAGCTTTGAGGACTAAACACATTGATGGAAATTTGACTTTGTTCCATGGAAAACTAATGTTTGAACATCTTTCTCATAACCTCCTGATCTTTCAAAACGTTTTTCAGATGCGAATGTAAACTATCGCTGTTCTAATTTAAAGCCTCCAAAGATTTATGCACTGTCTACATGGAGTGTAAATGAGAATAAATCAATCTTTAGTGTAAAAATGTTAGATAATTTGAGCATTAATAAGGAATCTTCTTACGCAAATACACACATAACCATCCAGTATACATAATGCAAACTGACCTCCAAAGTGCGCCGACAGCACCGCCATACGATGCTTTTAACATTTTCTTCAGCCGCTAGTGGCGGTTAAAAGTGGCCACAAAGTGGCGCTATAACGGCATTAAAGTGGCACTAAAACTAGTGGGAGTTTTACTGCTAACACACACCTTCTCCAGTGTGAAAGTACCCTAATGCATACCTTTTTTCTGAGGCCGGTCTGGTCCTGTCACACGCTGAGCTGTCAGCTTCTGTATGTGAGAGTGTGCAGAAGGGGCATAGTAAATATGGGTGGCTTCACTTCCCAGCCATTGTCGCTGTCTCCTACACACAGCATCTACCCAGACCGGCTTTAGAAAAGGTATCTGTGACAGACCTAGCTGGGACCAAGGCTTTTGGAGGGGACTGAATGCGAGCCTCTTGCTCACCGATTATGGGCCCTGGCATTTGGGGGAATGGTGCTCTTTGTGAGCTGTATGCCTGGGGACCCCTGAGGTGGTGTTACTTGGATTCAGGTCCATGTCCTCCCCAAGACACACAGACTCTGGATATGTATATGCCATGTTAGCAATAGACTGAATCACCCTGTTGGAAAACAAAATGTTAGATGCTAATGTCATCAACTCCAGCCACCTGTCTGTTGTCTTGTATAATGTAGAGTCTAGTCTGGCTTGACACAGATTCTAAAGAGTATTTCACCTATTGTTTGTGCTAATTAACCCTGCAATTAAATGAAGGAGTCCAGTCTTGATTAGATAATTAGCTCATGCTAATTAGGTTCGGTTTTAGTCATCTTGCTGTATATATTTGTGGGAGATCTCAAATAAAGGACTATTCCTGATGTACTCCAAGACAAGTATTGTCTAGTTCTTGGGGGTTCCTATAGCCAGATCCATTGGACTCGTGTTCCAGGACTTGGGAAGTGGTATACTGATGGAAGCACTCAAGCGGAGTGTGGGGGATAGGTTCCGTCACAGTATCTATATCGATTATTGCTTTACAGGGTTGCCTTGGTTAGTCTTAGAATGTGGATTTAGAGATAGAGTAGATTTAGAGATAGTTTAGTTTTAGGCTGAACTTCCACTTTAAGGGCTCGTTCACATAGATTATATAGAAATGTTATCATGGAAATGAACTGCAGGTTAAAGAAAACATTTTTTTTTTTTCTTACAAGATCATTACTATGGTAACAATCACACTACTTGTAACAGATGTCTCCAGCTTGCTAGAAAATGTATTTGTAGAAGCTGAGTTTCCTATCGCTTTGTTTGTGATCCTAGCTTCTAACATTCTGTGTAGCCGGAGAAAACGGGTAAATCGAGATCAGTATTTCTGTGTCCCCCCAATGTTTTATTTTACTATTGCTTAATGCAGAAAAAAAGACTACTATTGCAATAAAAAATAAAAAAAGTAATAGTTTTTATCACTGGTTTTGTTTTAATTGCTGTTACAGCACTCTCGTACATAATGATCACCAGCTGGACTTGGCTAAGAAAGATATTTTCTACAGCAAAGCAATCGTTTTAGACATGTATTTTATGTTGTATTTCTATACCTGACATACCTGTATGTCATTTATTTTCTTCACTGTATCTTTTTAGGAGAGAAGTCATAAATCATATCGCCCCCTCACAGTCCTGACCTTTCGTCTGAACTATTTGTTCAGTGAATTAAATGCAGTCTCTTACCATCTTCTAAATCTGCTCCTCCATGCTGTGGTGTGCGTCATTTTCTTGAAGGTTTGCAAACTGTTCTTGGACCACCAAACCAGCCTGGTTGCAGCTCTCTTGTTTGCCGTTCATCCAATACATACTGAAGCTGTAAGTATTTTTTATTTTTTTTCCTTTCTTTCTTTTAGTAGTATTTTTATTTATTCACATTTAACTAAACGTGTTCTGTAATGTTGAAAACATTACATAGCCCATCTTCAGTGCTAATCGGCGTGAAGAATATATCCAAACATGTATATCTCTACACAGGTAGCACAAATGCCTTAATCCAATTATGATGGCGTCTGTCATGGCAGATATTGATTATCCAAGAGCAGAAGAGTTGTGAGAGTTGTGGAACCACCCTGTTCTGGTTACACAATCCCATATCTTGTTTCTGGAATCTTGCATAGGTGCTAATCCTTCAATTCCCATGGCTTAAGGTTTGAATTGTCAGATTGGCAGGATAGAGATTTGAAATAGTATTATACTGCATGTGGAAGATGAATGGTGCTGAAGGCCCCCACCCTTGTTCAGTGATTCAGTTTGAAATAGATGGCTTCTTTTACACCTTGCAAAACGGTGGTCCCCTCTGTCAAAAATGGGCACTCCAGTGTTCTCTCAAAAAGAAAAAAGTTTTTTTTCCCTTGAAAGGATAAGTGAAGGGTGAAATGTATAACATACACAATTAACGCACAAGCCATGTTGCAATTTAATGTTATTAAAAATACTTTTCCTTTTCAATCAGCTGCTGTAGTTTTCTTTGTAAAAATCAAGGCAATTCTACGTGATTGTCTCACTGGTTTTCTCGGAAGTCTGCTCTAAGGCTTCATGTACACGGGACGTTTTTACAACCTTTCCTGATCAATTTAACTTGACACATAGTAACCCACGTTTTAAACATTAGTTTTGCCATGTTTACATGCTGCGTTTAGTGGGGTTTTGACACGTTTTGTGTTTTAAAAGCGTTCATTTTTAAATAGCCAAAAAATGAAAAACACCTGTAAACGAAATGCGGCTAAACATGAGTTCCCGTGGTTAGAAGCATTTGGCGCTTGACATGCCTGTAAACTCAGCTTCTGATTGCATTTTTTTTTTGCGTTCCAAAAATACCTCTTAAACTCAACTGCCTAGAAATGACTGTAAACAACCCTGTGTACATGTACTTTGTACATAAAAGTATGTATTGTACTGTTCCCTTATAGCTGATTAGTCAGCACAGTGCTTTTCCTCTCTAAGCTGTAAAAAAACAAAAAAAAAAAAAAACAGTTGATCCTGCCAGTTCCTGTGTGCTGACCACGATAATCATGGCTGCATGTTTTTTTTTTTATGTGCCTCCATCATCCGCAGCTCTCTCCTCTCTCCCCCCTTCCTGCCGCTATACTAAAGAAAAGTTTAAAAATTTCATTGCCAGACCCTTTCTTATCCAGCCTTAATGCACAGTGTGTGTGTGTGTGTGTGTGTGTGTGTGTTTTTATTTATTTATTTTTTATTTCAGATGGCTTCAGGCCAAACATGTAACTCCTGGCCACTTTCCTCCTCCGATCCAGAGCTACAGTGGGAGGGGCAGAGCAGCCAGCGTGGCAATCGCATGACCTCTGCGGCTCAGAGGGAAATCTTGGCCTCACCCGTTGTAGCCCTGGATCAGAGGAGGAGAGCAGCCAAGAGATATGTTACGGGCCTGACTATATCTGAAAAAAATAGTATTTAGAGGCATTGTTTTAAAAAAAAAAAAAAAACACTGTGCATTATGGCTAAAGAAAATAGAAGGGCTGTCAGTGATTTGCTTTTTAAAGGTAACAACCACTTTAAAGACCATTTTTGGAATTTATTTTTTTATTTATATTTTTTCCAATAACAATATTTCCTGAGGGCCGGTTCACACTGCAGGCGAAACGAGGCGACTCCGACTTGCCTCGCCGCGACCTGCCGCGGCCTCAGCGGCGACTTGCAAATGACTTCTGTATAGAAGTCAATGCAAGTCGCCCCGAGGTCGCCCAAAAGTAGTACAGGAATCTTTTTTCTGAGTCGGAGCGACTCGAGTCGCTCCTCTCAGAACGGTTCCATTGTACAGAATGGGGGCGACTTGCGAGAGCGAGGCGAGTCGTGTCGCCTCGCATCGCCCGCTGTGTGAACCGGCTCTGATTAAACTGTGGCCACAACTCTCTTAAGTGCTACAAAAACATTTAGAAAGTGCAGGCAGAGGAGTGACTTGAATGAATTCAAGGTTAGTTAAATACTCTTGGCTTTTCAAAGGTTGGCGTCAGAAATAAGGAAACCGCATTTGTAAAGTTGTTTAATTTAAGATGCCAATGTTTGACTTTTTTTCCAGAAACACATTTGTGAGGTCAGGCACTGATGTTGCGCAAGAAGGCCCGGCTCACAGTCTCCATTCTAATTCATCCCAAAGGTGTTCTAGCGGGTTGATGTCTGGACTCTGTGCAGGCCAGTCAAGTTCTTCCACACCAAACTCGTTCATCCATGTCTCAACCGAATAGAACACGTTTGGGATGAATTAGTGCGGTGACTGCAAGCCAGGCCTTCTTGTCCAACATCGGTGCCTGACCTCACAAATGTGCTTCTGGAAGAATGGTCAAACATTCCCATAGATACCTCTAAACCTTGTGGACAGCCTTCTCAGAAGAGTTGAAGCTGTTATAGCTGCTATGGGTGGGCCAACTCCATATTGAACCCTATGGATTAAGACTGGGATGCCATTAAAGTTCACGTGTGTGTGTGTGTGTGTGTGTGTGTATGTATATGTGTATATATATATATATACATATATATAATTAAAATCTCACAAAAGTGAGTAGACCCCTCACATTTTTTTTTTTTTTTTTTTTTTTTTTTTTTTATGTTTTCATGTGACATGAGAGCGATAACACCAAATTTAGCACAGCTGCTCCCCATTCACACCTGAGACCTTGTAACACTGAGTCAAATGGCAAATTGGGCCCAATTTGGACATTTACACTTAGGGGTGTACTCACTTTTGTTGCCAGCGGTGTAGGCATTAATGGCTGTGTGTTGTTATTTTGAGGGGACAGCAAATTTACGCTGTTATACAAGCTGTACCCTCATTACTTTACATTGTAGCAAAGTGTCATTTCCAGTGTATATTCCAAATTGTAGATAATCATACAGTGAATCTGCATGCACATTTGTTCTGTGCAAATTAGGCAAAAGCTAATGTTTAGGCAATTTGCTCTTCTAAATGTGTGTGTATTTATTTTTGTAGGCAATAGTAAAATAATGAATTACAGCCACTAGATGGAGCTAGACGAATAGCTAATACATTCTTCCTTTTTTTTTTTTTTTTTTTTTTTTCCATTTTATGAATTGACCCCTTAGTGTTGTGCTGTTTGGTTTGAGTAGCTTTTGGTAAATTCAGTAGTTGATAGACACCTTACAACAGAACAACCACCAGACTCTTCATCTTCAACACTTTGCTGTTGATAGATAAAACATCACAGTGCACGTTCGGTGTTTAGTGTTCAGTGTTGATAAGGCTAGTATTCATTTTAAGGGCCTGTCAGGTGGCTATGGCTGGTTAGGAACTCCAGCCGAGCCTCTTAGGTGCACAGTTGAAATAAATTTCAACTATTGTAAGACCTTTGTATAGCCATATTTCAGACTACCGTATATTCAATTTTTGTTAGTTTTAAAGAAATTTGTGTAACGCATACTATATTCAGCAAATAACTTTTATCTAGGTGGTTTCAAAAATTGTTGAAAGGCTTACTGTCCACACCTGTTTGTCATCACTGGTGAATGTTGGAGTTTATGGCTCATGTCAGTTACTTCAAGTGTCACTAAACACTCATCATAAAAACTATCAATAAGTTCTGTATTACATGCTGTTCATACTCGACTTGGTCACTATGAGCGGTTTTCTGCAAAACTTGGTTGATCCTGCAGCTCTTTATCTCCACCTTCTGTTAATGTCCCCAATGCAGCTATGGATTTTGCAGCTGTGGTGGCAACCCTGCACATGCTCAGTTTTCAGTGAGTTTCTATGCTGAGTATTTACTCCTCTATTGCATCTGAGCAGCCCATGTGACTATAGAGTCACACATGTGGTCGTATACACAGTGGTTAATGACAGCCCACTCCTTCCCTACCACCTCCACGCCCACCAACCAGCTAAACACAATGGGGGTGGGATATAGCATGTAGATTAATGGTGGCTTCACCTCCCTCTTATTCTAGATCTCAGGCTGGAAGGACATGGCAGAGCCCATGACTATCAGAAATCCACCCACGCCGTTATTTCCACAAAATAATAAAAACTGGATTTTAATATATGTCTGACAATTTAATTTTATTGATTTTATTTATTTTTACTCTATATTCCAATGATGTATATCGATTAGGAAAAAGATCAATTTAGATCATTTTTATTAAAAAAAATTTTTTTTTTTTAAATCAGTGCTGTCATCCACATATAGAAATAGAAGGGAAAATGTAAATTTAACAGTGTGTGTGTTTAGTACCACTTTAAATCTTCCTGGGGAAACTTCTAGCACTCCCACTCATTTTCACTAAATTTCTTTGATCTCAGCCTTCTTTGCCACCACTAGTTGAGCAGGACACTAGCATTTCTACAGCTGTCCTCCGTGCATCTTCACCTTCCAAAGCCCTGCATTGTTGGTGTGTGATTTCACGAGGAGTTCCAGGTATGCACACAGTCAAGCCAGCCACTAGAGGCCAATCTGATAGATAAGCCGGCAGCTCAAAAAGGCCATGGCATATGCAAAGACTGTTAACTTTTTTTTTTTTCTTGGGAGGTGTTGAAGGATAATAGGAATACGGTGCCTTGAAAAAGTATTCATACCCCATTGACATGTTCCACATTTTTGTCATGTTACAACCAAAAAAATGCAAATGTATTTTATAGGGATTTGATGTGGTAGACCAACACAAAGTGGCACATAATTGTGAAGTGAGAGGAAAATGCTAAATGTTTTTCATGTTATTATGACATGCATTTGTATTCAGCCCCTTTACTCTGATACCCCTAAGTAAAGTCTAGTGAAACCAATTACCTTCAGAAGTCAACTAATTAGTAAATAGAGTCCACCTATGTGTTATTTAATCTCAGTATAAATATGGCTGTTCTGTGAAGCCCTCTTAGGTTTGTTAGATAACCTTCGGGAACAATCAGCATTATGATGGCCAAGGAACCTGCCAGACAGGTCAGGGATAAAGTTGTACAGAAGTTTAAAGCAGGGTTAGGTTATTAAAATATAAAAAATAAAAAATTCCACGCTTTGAACATCTCACAGAGCTCTGTTCAATCCATCATCCAAAAATGGAAAGAGTATGGCACAACTCCAAACTGACCATGACATGGCCGTCCACCTAAACTGACAGGCTGGGCAAGGACCGCATTAATAAGAGAAGCAGCCAAGAAGCCCATGGTAACTCTGGAGGACCTGCCGAGATCCACAGCTCTTTCACACGTGCGGACCGTTCCGATCCACCTGTCGGTTTTTACAGGCGGTCCTGAACGGTCGCTCTATACATCTCTATGGAGTGGCGGATGTCAGCGATGACATATCTCCGCTGACATCCGATCAGCATAATCAAGACGGATGGATGTCCTATGATCCATCCGTCTATCAAATGAAAACGGACAGGTGGTCCGTGTCCATCAGATTCCCTCCCCCCATAGAGGAGAGTGGAGGTCTGGTAGGTCAGAAGGACTTGTCATCTGCCAGCTCAGCGGGAATCAATGGAGCAATCCCCGCTGAACAAGCGGATGGCTGAATACGGATCCGCACATGTGAAAGGGGTACACTCCACAAATTGCGCCTTTTATACAGGATTGGCAAGAAGAAAGACGTTGTTGAAAGACCCTTTTGCAGTTTGCGAGAAGCCATGTGGGGGACACCGCAAACATGGAAGAAGGTACTCTGGTCAGATGAGACCAAAATTAAAAGCATAACGCTATGGGTGGCAGAAAATTAACACTGCACCACCCCCCACCGTGAAACATAGTGGTGGCAGCATCATGTTGTGGGGAGATTTTTCATCACCAGGGACAGGGAAGCTGGTCAGAGTTGATGGGAAGATGGATGGAGCCAAATATAGTACAATCTTGGAAGAAAACCTGTTGTAGTCTTGAGACGGTGGCAGGGATTCATCTTCCAGCAGGACAACAACCCTAAGGCTACTTTCACAATGGGCCAGGCGGGCGTCAGTGGTAAAGTGGCTATATTTTTAGCGTTGTTTTAGCTGCGTTATTCAGCCAATAGCGGGGTGCTTTTAACCCCCGCTAGCGGCTGTAAAAGGGTTAAAATGCCGCTGCCCCATTGATTTCAGTGGGCAGGGGTGCTTTAGGAGCAGTGTATACACCACTCCTACAGCACTGCAAAGATGCTGCTTGCAGGACTTTTTTTTTTTTTTTTTTTTTTTTTTTTTTCACCGCTCCGGTATGAAAGCCCTTGGGATTTGAAAATTGTTGTTCCCAGATGCTCTCCATCCAATCTGACAGCTTGAGCTATTTTAAAAAGAATGGGCAAAAATGTCACTTTCTACATATTCAAAGCTGGTAGAGACACCCCCAAAAAGACTTGCAGCTGTAATTGCAGCAAAAGATGGTTCTACAAAATATTGGCTCAGGGGGGCAGAATACAAATGCACACCACACTTTTCACATATTTTTTTATTTTTAAAAAAATTTTGAAAACCATTTATCATTTTCCTACCACTTCACAATTATGTGCCAACTATGTGTTGGTCTATCACATAAAATCCCAATAAAATACATTTATGGTTTTGGTTGTAACATGACAAAATGTGGACAATTTCAAGGGGTATGAATACTTTTTCAAGGCACTGTATGTAGGGTGTGCAAAGCATAGGTCACACGATTTAACTGAATCCCTTTTTTGCTTTTTGTGCTTCCTAGTACTTCTAATTTCAGATGTTTCCATTTTATGTAGATTTAGGGAAATACATAGCATATGTAACTAGGTGATAGATGGGGAGGTCTACAGATATTTAACTTCAAAAAGGTTTGCCTTGAACATGTACTATGATTGTACAAAGGAATATAACATGTGTTCACCACAGTATTGGGCAAATCCAAGTAAAGAGGTAACGTACTTTTCTCAAAACCTACAGCTGGGACTTATTTTAACGCAAGCACACATTCTTTGACTCCTTCGGTGCTGCTGGCTCTTTAAATAGAATTGACTGACTTTTGAGTTTTACATTTTCATAGCTGTGTTTCAGATACCTTAAAACATATGTCCTGTCACTTTGTTAACCTCTTGTTGAATAGCTATACTACCTCTTGCTTTCATTATATTTAGTTAAAAATGAAGTACCTTGGATGCATAATTTTTAACTTGAAATTTGGCATCCTCTTTTGCTTGGCTGTCACCTTTCCTTTTACGTAAAACGGCTTTCAGGAGGAAGTTAAATAAATGTTTTAATTAACCAGCTTGTGGAATTCCAAAGCACCTCTCTATGTTCCCTGCAGTCTCCTATTCTAGGAAGAAATGTGGGTTAAGACAAAGGATAGCAGTTTGGGACATTGTCAATCAGCCTTGCTGAAGTGGAGTTTTAATCATGTGGGTAAAATGTCTCCAGATGTGCTTACCTTTCTTCAGTACATGTAGGATGATGCCTCGCCACAGAGCCTGACATACTGTAGCACTTAGAGCGAAGATCTAACATAACGTGGAACTTATTGCTAGATCTTTAGCGGCATTGATGACTGCTGCCTGGAAGTAGAACATCAATCGGTTTTGGCCATATTTCCAATAACGCACTTCAAGGGGCTACACTAATTTCTTCACTGTATCTATGGGGGAGCCATTGTTGCCTCTACCGCCTCTCCTTTCCTGGCTGGTCTTCAAATATGTCTGCCTTTATTTATCTCTACTACATGTAGACTGATAGGACTAGTAGATTTCATAACAAAGATGAGATTGTTTTGCATTCTGTGATATTGGGGGAAGCCTAGTTCAGTGGTAGATGCGTTTTCAGTGAGTTGACAGCCAACAGTAACTTCAGTTTAAGGGCGTGGTAGCCCACTTTTATTGAAGGTAACAAAAATGTAAGCTCATACATGCATGGGTTGCCAACACAGGGGTTCTTCTCCAAAAAATTACAACACAAACTATAAAACAAGCTAAGCCACCTGGCTCTCAAGACTCACTCAGCTGTGGTCACAGTACAAAGCTGTGCAGGCCCACTCCTGGCCTTTAGGATGGGGTTCTCCTGACACTCCAGGCTTTCACACTCCTCCAAGACTCACAGTCCCCTCTGGTCCCCAGGACTCCCTCTTCCAGTTGGCTCAGCTATGGTCTCCCGACTATCTCAGCTGGCCCAACTCTGTCAATCCACTGACCTGGAACCTCTTCTACACGGAGTGCCATCTCAGGGCTATTGCCTGGGTTCCTAAATGGTAGCACACCTCCCTCCTGGCTGCAGCAACTGCTCCAACACTAACTCTTCTGAGCTATGCTCAGATCTGCCTCATAATGAATGTGCGCACCTGGACACATACAACCTGAAGAACGTCTGGAAAGCCCGGACTCAAGACTGAAGACTCCATTCCTCCCAATGTTCCTTGAAGTCTTCAAGTTTCCAGACTTACAAAACCCAGTGAAGATTTAAAGCATAGTTTTCTCTGCTCACCAATCTTCTGCTGGAACTTCTCAAACTTCCTCTTTGGGAGTCCTGTGTCAATTTTACACAATTTTTTACTCTCCCATTTCTAATGAGCTGACATGGAAGTGACATGGAATCCACATCCTCTGGGAAAAAAACTAAAGCAGCCAACACATCTAAAGACTGGTAGGCTGCAATATAAAAATCGTTGGTCTTGGGTTTAGTTGTCTGTAAACGATGAACACTAGGCAGATATCAAAACGCCAATTGTTACATCTGTACAGTTAAAAAAAAAAAAAAAAAAAAAAATCACTAATGCAGTTTCAAACGCAGTACCCCTGTATACTCTTTCACAGCAGTTTGGGAGGCTGAGAACCAGCCCTAGAAATCAGCTGGGGTCTGCTGCAGTCCACATGTGCTAATGGGCTCCTTTTAGACAGGCGGACCCCGGGAATGGATCTACCTGTTAAGCGGGAAATTAGTTCTTTGATCCCTGCTGAGCAGGCGGATGACAGGTCCACGATCACTCCGCTTATGCTTTCCTGAATGGGCGGTCATATAGAAACGGACCGTCTGTCCAATTGATCCACCAAACATATGGGCAACAGATTGCCCCATCCGTTTTTTTTAGTGGACAGGATTGGATATCCACTGATATCCAACGCTTCATAGAGGGCAATGGGTGGTCCCTTTGGGTCCACCTGAAAAAATGACAGGGGCCACAGGGAGCATACAAACTATAGGCAAGAGCAGAGTTAACAGAGGAATGACCTATTGGCGTGCTGCTGCTCTTTAATTTTTCATTCTGTAGGAAAGCTTAGTGTGCTGCTACTGGTAAATGTTCAAGACTTGTGTATGATGTCTGGGAAAAATACTTTGATCACAAGATGGGCCAAAAACAATTACAGATCTTTTAACAGGTAGAACAGTTTACATATGAATAGCTGTGCAATAAGCCATGTCTCCTGAATTTCTGCTTTGAAACCCAAATGCAGGCACAATAAAACTTAACAGTGCTCAAGCAGTTATACATTGTTCCCTAAAAAGCCATCTCCTTATGCAGATTTATCTTAGAAGAGTCTTCTTATTTACAAGCCATGGGCAATAGTTACCACTGTCCTTTCAGCCTGCTCGTATATGGAAGCTCCGCACACCCCCGGCTTCATTTTGTGAATGGCAAGTTGGAGAGGAAGGATGAGAAACAACCCTAGTGTTGAGGTCTTGGAGACTTGCAGCAGATACATCCAAGCAAACCAGAAGTTCAACTGCCCCTGACATTTTAAACAAGATTTACCTCATGTAAAATAGCCTTCATGATGGGGTAGTGTCTTTTCAGAAAACAGAATGTTTTACTTTTATACCTGCATTTTGTGGTGTGAAGAGGGCACATAGAGAACAATTTAGTTCCAGTGAAGGGAACTCTTAAGTCGTCAGAATACCAAGACATTTTGGACCATTTCATGCTCCCAACTTTGTGGGAACAGTTTGGGGGTGGCCAATTCCTGTTCCAATGCATCAGTGCACAAAGAAAGGTCCATAAAGACATGGATGAGCGAGTTTAGCCTGATCTGTGCCCATCTGCAGCTTCAATGCAGCCTGATCTGTGCTCCTCTGCAGCCCATCTCTCAATGCAGCTTCCTGATTAATGCCCATCTGCAGCCTCACCATCTCTCATCAGGGCAGTGCAGGAACTCACGAGCCGCCATCTCCTGTTTACTCGGCTCTCAGTCAGCAGTCACATACAGTCCTGCCTCCGCCATCTCCTGGACCAGCTCCTGTGATAGACAGAACACTGGTCCAATGCCGGTGAAGGAGGCGGGACTGTTCGTGTGACGCGAGAGTGGAGTAAACGGGAGATGATGGCTCTGTGAATTCCGGCGGCGCTTGTCCCCTTCCTTCCCCCTCCAAGGTAAACTAACGGCATATAACACGCACCCGTGATTTCCCCCCATGTTATAATCCGATAAGTATGGTATATCTTAGTGAGACTAAGCCTCCTTCTAATCTCTTTCTATGTAGGATTATTTTTTTTATTAAGAAAAATGTTATGAGGATATATTTTAAATATGTATAATATTGATACATTGGTGATGGTTGTTTTATATCACTGTCATTTTTTTTTACAATAGGTCTTTATTGGGATGCATGTGAAGTGCTGTTGGATTGTACCCATTTATTTCAGTCATCTCATTGCCATTGATTAATTAAAGACATTTTGCTGATGTGGTTTCAGATGATTGTCTAAACGAATCGATTACAAGTGTTTATGATATGTATATAAATATCTGTATATGCTTTGGAGATTTTGATGTGTTCCTATCTGAAGAAGGGCATTATCTTGATAACCCGAAACTTCGAATTCATTTTTTTGTATGTCCTTTTATTTGAATACATTTTTTTTTTTTTTTAAACGAATTCATCTTTATTAGAAAAATTTTCTCTATACATAATAACAATAATTTCCACAATTCATAGAGATCATCATCTCATACAAAAATAATACAGTGGCGTGGGCGCTCCCGACCCGCACATCACGCCGGGCTCACCCTCTACCCCCTCCACCCCCCCCCTCTTCGAGCACACACTGTTAGTACCAGCCCTGCCAATAATGGTCGGCTGGTTGGGAAGTAATGGACACATGTTGATATGGGAAGAGATAAAAGGGGAAACCAGAGAGGGAGAGCCGTCGCCGCCAGCCATCCAGGCAAATGCTAGGCCGCCCTCACAATAGCCTCCCCTAGGGGGTAGCCCATACCGATCAGCCACGGGTTCCATATTGCCCCAAATTTTTTTAAATTGTTTTGTTTTATAAACATTGCTCTCTCACACCAAATGGTAGAGTTGATTGCGTTAACCCAATGTTCAATTGTCGGGGGATTTTTGGCTTGCCAATTTATAGCTATCAGCCGTCTGACCTGGTACAAACATCTCAGGACAGACAGCTTGATTACAGGAGAGATTCTATCCTCCTCAAAAATCCCCAATAAACAAATCCTGGCCTCTGGTTTCAGGGTGATCTTAAAAATCCTATTTATTCTAAGTACTATTTCTAACCAGTACCCATACAATTTTGGGCATTTCCATACCATATGAAAAAGGTCCCCCAATGCCCCACATCTGGGGCAGCTATCATTAGATTTCCTGCCCATTTTCCACAACTTATAGGGGGTATAATATGCCCTATATATAAGGAACAAATGTGACACACGCTGCGATGGGGATATAGAGACCAATCTCCCCTGTTCAAGAGTCTTATCCCATTGTTCCTGAGTTATCGGGCCCACATCTCCTATCCACCCCCTCCTGCTCTTATCCGGGCCCTCTCCCTTCAGGGTCCTTCCCCTAATCTTTGTGTATAATCTGGAGATCTGGCCTTTTACTTGCCTGCGGTCCATGAGTCCCTGGAGTAGGGGAATTTCGGTCCGTTCAATCTCAAATGACCCATATTGAGCTTGAATACCATGTCTCAGCTGTAGGTATTTGTAAAACGTCTTATTAGAGACATCAAATTCCTGTCTAAGGGCTTCAAAGGATTTCATTACATTCCCTTCATATAGTTGCACCAACCTATTAATTCCCTGCCTGTCCCATTCTAAAGATCTGTCTATATTGTTTAGTTCGCATAGATATCGATTGTGCCATAGGGGCGTGTAGATAGTTACCCCCACATATTCCATAGTTTGCTTTGCATTATGCCATACCTTCCTCATTAGTATATTAGTAGGGCATCTATGGACGAATGAATTAGCCTCCAAAGCTTCAGCCAGTAGCTTATGGGGTACCCCAACCATCATCAATTTATGGTTTGGGGAACCCTCCCTCTTGGAGCCCTGCCCCTTCTAAGTGCTGAAGTTGGGCAGCTAAAAAATATGCTCTCAGATGGGGTATGGCCAATCCTCCCTCCGCTACGGGAAGCTGCATCGTCTGCAGCCCAATCCGGGCATGCCCCTTTTTCCAGATTAGGTCTCGAATAAGAGAATCCATTTTTTTGAACCATTTCTGGTTAATCCAGATTGGGGAATTATGTAGGATATATAATATTTGTGGCTGCCAAATCATTTTTAAGTTACAGCGTCCCGCCACGGAGAGAGGAAGGCCACACCACCTATTAAGTTTCTGCTTCAATTTCGTTAACAGTGGTACTAAGTTCTCCTTAACATACTGATTCACTTCCCCAGAGATCCAGATGCCCAGGTACTTCAGTCTAGACACTGTCTCTAGACCTGTAATCACCGGCGACGCCCATTGATCCCCAGGTCTGGTCAATGGCAGGAGAGCTGATTTACTCCAGTTAATTACAAGACCAGATTGCTGACCAAACTCCCCCATCATCTGCACTACCCTGCTCAGGGTTGAGTCCATGTCCCCAATAAAGAACAGGACATCGTCCGCGAACAGGGCGATTTTATCTTCCCCCTACTCCGCGCCGGAATCCCTGGATGTCCGGGCATGATCTTGCCAGGACAGCCAGGGGCTCCATGGCTAATACGAACAAGAGGGGTGACAGTGGGCACCCCTGTCTTGTACCTCTCTCCAGCTGAAAAGCCTCCGAAAATTCAGTTCCCATCTTGATTTTTGCCCTGGGCCTATTATAGAGTAGTTTTATCCATTGGATAAATTGAGGGCCAAAGCCAAACCTCTCCAACACTCCCCACAAGTAGCCCCATTCCAGACTGTCGAAAGCCTTAGTCGCGTCTAAGGCCAAAATAGCTCCCGGCCTGTCGTTGTCCCTGGGTGTTTGAATATTAAGGAAAACTCTTCTGATATTGGTACTGGTTGTCCTACCCGGAATAAAACCCGACTGGTCTGGATGTATTAGTTTATGAATATACTTATTTAAACGGGTTGCTAGGGCCTTAGCTAGAATTTTAATGTCCGAACACAGCAGGGATATTGGCCGATATGATGAGACTTCCTGTTGGTCCTTCCCCTCCTTGAGTATTAGAGTTATATTAGCTTCCAGCATCGAGGCGAGAAGTTCGCCCACCTCTATTTGAATACATTTTTAGTGCAGCAATCCTCTGAACTTTTTTCTATATCTGGCCAGTGGAATGGCCTGATTGCATTGTACATAGAGGTTACTGAAGTGCTGTTCACCCCATCTGTTTTTGGATATAGATATATGTGTATAGATCGATTTTTATTACGAAAAGTATTGAGATACCTTCCTTTTACACCAGGGGTTCTAAATCTTTCTAGTGCCGTGACCCCTTCATAAAATTTCCCAAGTTGTGGGTATAACTGCTTCAACTCTTCTGGGAAGGCTGTCCACAAGGTTTAGGAGTATCTATGGCAGTGATGGTGAACCTTGGCACTCCAAAAGTTTTGGAACTACATTTCCCATGATGCTCCACTACACTGCAGAGTGGATGAGCATCATGGGAAATGTAGTTCCAAAACATCTGGGGTGCCAAGGTTCGCCATCACTGATCTATGGGAATGTTTGACCATTCTTCCAGGAACGCATTTGTGAGGTCAGGCACTGATTTTGGACAAGAAGGCCTGGTTTGCAGTGCCGTCCAGTCACGTTCCTCCACCCCAAATTTTCTCATCCATGTGTTTATGAACCTTGGTTTGTGCCCTGGTGCAAATTATTTGGTGGGGGGGTCTGGGTCATTATGGTCTGGGGTTGTTTTTTTCAAGTTCAGGACTTGGCCTCTTGGTTCCAGTGAAGGGGAATGCTTAAGGCGTCAGCATACCAAGACATTTTGGACAATTTCATGCTCCCAACTTTGGGGGAACAGTTTGGGAATGGCCAATTTTTGTTCTAATGCATCAGTGCTCAAAGAAAGGTCCATAAAGACATGGGTGAGTGAGTTTGGGGTGAAGGAACTTGACTGACCTGATCTCAACCCGATGGAACACCTTTGGGATGAATTTTAGTAGAGACTGCAAGCCAGGCCTTCTCGTCCGCTTCTGGAAGAATTGTCAAACCTTCCCATAGACACATTCCTAAATCTTGTGGACAGTCTTCCCAGAAGAGTTGAAGCTGTTATAGCTGCAGTGTGTGTACCAATGCAATATTGAACTCTATGGACTAAGAACGGGATGCCATTAAAGTTCATGTACCTGTAAAGGCAGGCATCTCATTTATTTTTAGTAATTGTGTGTGTTTTTTGCCTTTTCATTTCTATTTGAAACTGTGTTGTTTTTACAAGATGAGGGTTCACATATGCTTTATATGCACCCCTAAACTGGGGTATATATTGTATAGCAGTAATTGAAAGCAGGTATATGTTTGAGACAGCATAATGCTTTGTAAAACACTAGAAGCCCAGGCTTACCCAAGACCAGAATGTATAATGCATTCACATCCCGTCATTTCTTTTATTTATTATTTTTGATGTTCATTATTTTCCTAATCCCTCTATCAATTAAAACAAATTGAGAAGTTAAGCAAATATTTCTTCTTTGGGAAGTTTACTGTTGTAAGAAACCCACAGCGGAAGGCAAAAGGTTTTTATTAATTTTTGTTTACTCCCTATATACAGTGATCTCATCTGTGCAACTGGTGAAAGTTCTTGCATTTGAGATTAGTTAACATAGTCTGGCTTTTAGCCAACTTCTTCCAGCTGTGGCTCTTTGAGAGTCAAAAAAAAAAAATGGTGCGGAAGATGCCACTCTAAGAAAATATGCATTTTCACTGCTTTGAGATCTCCATTTTAAAACTATGTTGTCTACTGGTTTATGTCTGTGTCAGAGCGGTTTAATGATACGCTTCACCACATGGGGGCATATAAAGACTTCCTCGTTCTATGAAATCATCACAACTTGGTTCTTTCAAGCTTCTAAGCATTGGTTTATCGTAAAGGAAAATTGGCATGTAAATCTTTATGCTGTGATTCACATTTCCATATGGCAAGTGTTAAATTTGAAGGAGGCCTAGCGAAATATGCATGAAATCTTACCACTGGAAGAAAAAGGATTGTATTATTGAGCCACACTCAACTAGGGCTCATAGTAACACTTTGTAGAAAACCTTTATGGGAATGCTGTAATGGAGTTTGGCAGTTCCCAACTCTTGCAGCAATGTCACTCTTTGTGAAGAAGAATCGCATTGGCTTCCCTGCTCAAAAACTAGTATGCCATTACTTCTGATTGGAGGTTGGAATGCCAGTTCTACTTTATTTTTTTTTATAAAATACATACATACATACAAAGGGGGTCCCCGGGTTACAAACAAGATGGGGTCTGTAGGTTTGTTCTTAAGTTGAATCTGCTTGTAAGTCAGAACAAGTAAATTTTTTTTAAGTGTAGCTTCAAGCAAAAAAATCTATTTTTATTAAGCTTTTTGATGGCATGGGCAAGGGCTATCACCCCTATAACACTTGATTTGCTGTCTGTGCCCCTTTTCAGAAGATTTCACCTCACTTTCTGTCCCAAGGACAATTGGATGTTGAAAATTTTGTGTGTGTGTGTGTGTGTGTGTGTGTGTGTGTGTATATATATATATATATATATATATATATATATATATATATATATATATATATATATATATATATATATATATATATAATATTTATTATGGTTTCTATAACAATAATTTGCTCTCTTGTACGTTTTCATTAATGTTGAATCAAATCATTTGATGTTGAATTACAAAAGTCCCTGGTAGCTCACCCATAGCAAGGTATACTCGCCCACCTGCACTGGCTCCCTCAATGCCTTCACCCTCCGTTGTGGCCCTCACTTATTTGCCTTTATGGAACGGGGCTTACTGGTGTAGGGGAGCCCCATGTAACTGCTCAGGCTATAGTGACCAATTAACTATGCAAAAAAAAATGGCAACTACCCCAACCTATAACCAGCCTTTGCAGGCAAGGAGTATATGGAAGGGTGATGCACATCGCAAACAAAAGATTTCCCAGCATACTTGCAAGTCGGCCTGTAAAACAACCAAATTGACCCTGTCTAACAGTATGCATTAAAAACCGAAAGATTTTTGTTTTTTTTGCAGATATATGCGTAAGCCGCAGTGCCCATGACAAGGGATCTCTCTATTTACTGCAGTTCCAATTCTAAATTTCCATAGTGGGAGCATATATAACCATAGATAGGTTAAGGGCAGGTGTGCCTGGAGGGAGCCCACCCCTTCTTCAAGGCACAGGGATGCACTTGATGCCCTGCAAAAGCACACTAGCAGCGACGGCTTCAACTGCATCCCTGCACCCAATTTAAGCAACTGTTAAAAATAAAAAGGGCATCCATGTCAACCTAATAAGTAGACTTTATGGTAAGGTGCACAGAAAAGGCAACGCACATCGCAAACGTACACAAGATTTCACAGCACACTTGCCAGCATGCAAAACAACCAAATTGACCCTGTCTATCCATTTTCATTAAAAACACAGCCGGAGTGCCCACTACAAGGGGACCTCTGTATATAAGGTATAGAGTGACCAATCGCCAAGCCTAAACATTGTCACTTGAGGGGAAGGTTTGTGTGATCTCATCTAGGTAATTTCCAATACTCATTAGAGTATAGCCAGGGACAACCTCTACAGCAAGGAGACGGCTAGCAAGCACAGATGGGTATATCTTGACTTACCAGTTGTTTGATTGTATTCAGAAAATATGTTGGTGCTACGTTATCTCAAAATATCTGTTCTTCTGGAATTATTCTCTTAGACACCAAGGCGGCCTTTAATTATATACAGCAGTTGTCATGTCTGTAGGAGTCAGATATCTGCTCTTTTCTGGTTGTCTATATAATAAAAATGACAATGCTGGTCTATTGTGCTTTACCCACAGGTTACAGGAGTTGTTGGTAGAGCTGAACTTTTGTCCTCCATTTTCCTACTTGCTGCATTTCTTTCCTATACCAAATCTAAGGGCCCAGACAATTCAATAGGTATGTATTAAAAATATTTGGTTTATTCATGTTCTTCAGTGCAAGTAAATCTGAAACAAAGTGGTTACATTGGTATATGCCATCTATTGTCAAAAATATTGGGACACCTGCTTTTAGAACACTTTTACAATTAATTGGAACGGAGATTGCAAGCCATGCCTAATTGTCTAACATCAGCGCCTGACCTCACACATGTGCTTCTGGAAGAATGGTTTTGTTCAAACGTTCCCATAGACACACTCCTAAACCTTGTGGACAGCCTTTCCAGAAGAGTTGAAACTGTTATAGCTGCCAAGGATGGGCCAACTCAATATTGAACCCAATAGACTAAGACTGGGCTGCATTAGAGTTCTTGTAAAGGTAGGTGTCACAATATTTTTGACGATCTAGTGTACATGGATTTCCATCCAGTGCTCTGGAGGTATATGCAGGATTTCCCCCTACTCTATGGTGATGGCCATGCGCACATACAACTCGGGTACTCCTTTATTTATTACAGCTACTTATGACGCATCGACAATTTATGCAGCACTTTGATATTGTACATTCATATCAGTCCCTGCCCTCAGGGAGCTTACAATCCAAGGTTCCTAATGCCTTGTACACATGGGAGTTTTTTTTTGTTTTTGTTTAACCCAGCAGGCTGAATGAAAAAAAAATTACAGATCGCTGTATTAGCACAAGCAATGTTAGTAAAGTGATCTCCCCACTGAGCTATTGTCCTGTCGGGGGGACTTCCCAAACTGCAGAGATGTATTCTTAATATCATTGCCAGCCTGCATTTGCCATGCACCTAGGTGGTAAATGTCTTGCACACTGTATTAAACTTTGGAAAATGCAGTAGTCCTGCTGTTAAAATAAAGTCCAACTCCATTGACAATTTTTGATTGGATGAACAGAGAAGGGTTTGTACTTCTGTAAGGATTTTACCTTTGTGTTCCCACTGAGATTTTCTTTTACTTCTGGTCCTGCTGACACCTATCATTTGGGCAAGAAATGGATGTAAACTTCCCTGTGAAGACAGACCACAATAAAAACCTTGCACAGGTGATGAAGCTTGCTGTCCTAGTCATTACAGTGCCTTGAAAAAGTATTCCCACCCCTTGAAATATTCCACATTTTGTCATGTTACAACCAAAAACATAATTTTTTATGTGATAGACCAACACAAAGTAGCACATAATTAAGTGGAAAGAAAATCGATAAATGATTTCCTTTTTTTTTTTTTTTTTTTTTTTTTTTTTTTTTTTTTTTTTTACAAATCAATATGGGAAAAGTGTGGTGTGCATTTGTATTCAGCCCTCTTTACTCCGATACCCCCAACTATAAAATCTAGTGGAAACAATTGCCCTCAGAATTCACTTAATTTAGTAAATATAGTCCACTTGTGTGCAATTTATTCTCAGTGTAAATACTGCTGTTCTGTGAAGCCCTCAGAGATTTGTTAGAGAACCTTAGTGAACAAACGGCTTTGTGAAGGACAAGGTACACACCAGACAAGTCGGGGTTAAAATTGTGGAGAAGTTTAAAGCGGGGTTAGGTTTTAAAAAAATATCCCAGGCTTGGAACATCTCACGGAGCTCTGTTCAATCCATCATCCAAAATGGAAAGAATATGTCACAACTGCAAACCTACCAAGAGATGGCCGTCCGCCTAAACTGCCAGGTAAAGAGCATTAATCAGAGAAGCAGCCAAGAGGCGCATGGTAACTCTGGTGGAGCTGCAGAGATCCACAGTTCAGGTGGTAGAATCTGTCCACAGGACAATTATTAGTCATGCACTCCACAAATCTGGCCTTTATGGAAGAGTGGCAAGAAGAAAGCTATTGAAAGAAAGCCATAAGAAGTCCCATTTGCACTTTGCGAGAAGCTATGTGGAGGACACGGCAAACAAGTGGAAGAAACTGACAGGCCGAGCCAGGGGAGCATTAATCAGAGAAGCGGCCAAGAGGCCCATAGTAAATCTGAAGGAGCTGCAGAGATCCACAGCTCAGGTGGGAGAATCTGTCCACAGGACAACTATCAGGCGTGAATGCCACAAATCTTTCCTTTTTATAGAAGAGTGACAAGAAGAAAGCCATTTTGAAAGAAAGCCATAAGAAGTCCCGTTTGCAGTTTGTGAGAACTCATGTGAGGGTACAGCAAGCATGTGGAAGGAGGTGCTGTGGTCAGATGAGACCAAAATTGTAGCAAAACGCTGTGTGGTAGAAAAATAAACTGCACATCACCCTGAACACACCATCTCCACTGTGAAGCATGGTGGTGTGAGCATCATGTTGTGGGGAGGCTTTTCTTCAACAGGGACAGGGAGGCTTGTCAGAGTTGATGGGAAGATGAATTGATAGCAAATACAGGGCAATCTCGGAAGAAAACCTGTTAGTCTGCAAAAGACTTGAGACTGGGGCAGAGGTTCGCCTTCTAGCAGGACAATGACCCTAAACATACAGCCATTACTTCAATGGAATGGTTTAGATCAGGGATATGCAATTAGCGGACCTCCAGCTATTGCAGAACTACGAATCCCATGAGGCATAGCAAGACTCTGACAGGCACAAGCATGAAACCCAGAGGCATGGTGGGACTTGTAGTTTTGCAACAGCTGGAGGTCCGCTAATTGCAGATCCCTGGTTTAGATGAAAGCACATTCATGTGTTTGAATGGCCCAGTCAAAGTCCAGACCTAAATCCAATTGAGAATCTATGGCAAGACTTAAAAATTGCTGTTCACAGATGTTCTTAATGGAATCTGAAAGGGCTTGAGCTATTTTGAAAAGAATGGGCAAAAATGTCACTCTCTAGATGTGCAAAGCTATTAGACATCCCCAAAATGACTTGCAGCTGTAATTGCAGCAAAAGGTGGTTCTACAAAGTATTTGCCGCGGGGGGGGGGTCACGCCACACTTTTCACATTTATTTGTAAAACATTTTGAAAATCATTTATCATTTTTCCTTCCACTTCACAATTTTTTGCCACTTTTTGTATTGGTCTATCCCATAAAATCCCAATAAAATGAATTTACGCTTTTGGTTGTAACATGACAAAATGTGGAAAATTTCAAGGGGGTATGAATACTTTTTCAAGGCACTGTAATATTGCTTTATTTCTGTCTGTGGCCCATTTGGAGAGATTTCTCTAAGATGAAACTGAAAATGGGAGCAATCTCCCAAATGAGGACACAGCATTAAACACCTGATTGGAGGATCTAACTCTTGTCCATGATATCCAAAACCTTTTTTGATATCCAAAATGGTTTTGCCTGGAGTTGGGCTTTCATGTCAAATTGTAGGAAATGCATTCATTTATTTACATACATGACGCACACAAAGACATGATTGACACATATTATGGCTTACCCGTTTTGATTTGATATTTCTCATGTTTACAGAACCATTATTTTTTTTATTTTTTTTTTATTTGAACTACAAACTTATGAAGCTTATCTGATTTTGTTTTTGCAGTTTGGACTCCAATTGCTGCTGCTGTGTTTCTTGTTGCGGTTGCAACTCTGTGTAAAGAGCAGGGAATTACTGTTGTTGGGATTTGTTGTGTCTATGAAGTCTTTATTGCACAAGGGGTAAGAATGCTTTGATTATTTTTAAGACCGTGTAATATGATTCCACATGTGTAATGTCTTAATGTGAATCTGCCTTGGGGGGAAAAATACAGCTTCTTCTGAAAATGCTAGCTGCTTGGCTCTTAGGTTTACCCTTAAAGTGGTGTTGCTACCAAAAAAGAAGTGTTTAAAAATAAATAATAATTGAAAAAAAAAACAATTTTTACTCACCTCTAAATACCTGTTGTTAGGGGGTCCCTCGTAGTCTGCCTTCTTCCTTGCCCGGGCTGGTGACATCACTTGCCCTTATGCCGCACAGTCATCTGGGACCTGTCACGTGTCCCAGATGACTGTGCGGTGTATCACGGCGCCCTGCACCTCTCGCGCATGTGCAGTGGGTGCCCGGCTGTGAATCCACAGTCGGGTGCCCACAGTACGAATGACGGCGCTGCAAGCAGAGTGGGGAACAAGGGGGGGCTTCATTCCCCCGCATCGCTGGACCCTGGGACAGGCAAGTGTGCGATTATTAAAAGTCAGCAGCTGCAGTATTTGTAGCTGCTGACTTTAAAAAAAAAATTATTTTTTTTTTTTTATTTTTATTTTTTTTGGGGGCACCCCACATTAAGCTACACTCTCAGATGGAACAACTGTGTAGATCAGAAAAATCGAAAGTCCTTCTTTGCAATTTTTTTTTCCAATCGTTTTTTGTAAGATTTAAAGCCAGAGGGTCAGCATGAAAATTGAATGCTAGCATTATGTAGTGATAGAATCCATGTTTGTCTCCTGAGAGATTTTTTTTTTTTTTTTTTTTTTTTTTTTTTAAATGGATCATATGATAATATAGGATACCTTTTAATAAAAGTTTGCTTTGTAACCAGGGTGAAAATTAAGCTAAACTAAGTTCAAAAGAGGAAGAGGAACCTTATCTTAAATTTGGATTTGATTTACCATATTGCCGATGTCTTCTGTAGACAGTCACTGGTCTTGAAGATGCTGAGCATGCAACTCGTACATATTGTTAGGTATATTAGGCAGTACTTTCAAATATAATTGGTTTGCTTAGAGTAGTGTGAAGAGGCAAGCTAAATGAATGTGAAAAACCCAATAGATGTTCCTCCACTATGGGAAAGCCTGTGGATGGGGGTCAAACCAGGATTATAGGACTCAGAATACCAGAGGCTTTTTAATGTTTATAAGTGTGGATGATGCTATATGCAGGTAACCTATACCTGCATATTTTAAATATTATTCATATTTTAAATATTGTGTGTAAAGAGCCACTGGGATGGAATCGGAAATAACTTTTTAATAGTTTTCCCAGTTTAACCAGAGTTGGTTCCTCAAGTGACTTGTAGATGCAAAGTACAAATTGTATTCCCTGGTTTGTCCCATTTATAATATTTGCCTCTGGTTGAAAAATTGTAGTTTTTAAAGTTGAAACTTTAAGATTTTACAAGTGAAATGACTGGGGCTAAGGGTAGAAGGATAAGACTGAAGTAAAAAAAAGAACGTTTGTTCTTTTATTAAACAAAAAAAAACAAAATAAGGTAAATGTCAAATGTCTAGGTTTACATGGTGAACTTTAGCTCCTGCAAAGGTCAGGACCACGGCTGTTAAAATATATTTAAACCCATGCATTAGGCAAAGCATTGGTGTATAGATAAAAAATAACATTGGAAATCAGTACATCACGGGTGCAGTGTCAGGCTCCTGCGGACACTCAATATAGCTATCTGCCTGCACCTCCCTTATGGGTAGACAGTTACTGGAGAGCAAGAAGATCCATGAACTACGAGAGCGCTTACAAGCACCCTTGCAGTTCATTGAGAACTACAATCCATCTGCTGTGATGGAAGTTGTAGTTTATTCATTTACAGAACTCTGTGAATGAATGATGCAGCTGTGTGGGCGGAGCCCTGCTGTTTTAAAATTGTAGCAGTGACTATGGGGAGAAGAATCCCCACCCGCTGTCATGGGAGAGGATCAGAGTGCTATGGGGGCCACTGCTAGAGTATATTACACCCTAAATATGGGGGTAACGTGTAACATGCTCCCAAAAGTGAACTCAGCCTTTCAGCTAACTGGGTTCTTTCAATTGTGGACCCAGCTGGGGAATAGTGCTGGATGTTTACAAAGAAGCCTTTGTTACTTATATGACACTTTCCACTATTTTGTGTACTTGGAGAGTTTATAAAGCGTGTTAATTTGTGTTTTTTTGTTTTGTTTTTTGTTTTCAGTACACGTTACCTGTGTTGTGGGACACCGCTGTACAGATTTTGTTGGGTAAAGGTAGCATACCCTACTCACTACTTCAAACACTCCTTAAGCTTGTTGTTCTGATGTTCAGCACACTGCTTCTTGTTGTAGTCCGTGTACAGGTCATACAGTCACAGCTTCCGGTTTTCACAAGGTGAGACTGATTCTTACCTATCTGTTTACATTTTAAGCAAAACACTGTACTGCTACTTCACGGGAGTGAATTCTAAATACATTGTTTTGTGCAGGTTACTGTTTAGGGCATTTACTAGTTGGGTTAATTTAAAAGCCAAAGAAATTGTTTAAAAACGGATGGATGGAATGGAATTGCTGGTAGTCCATCTTTGAAGGAGAAATGCTTATTCACAATAAACGCTTCTTTTTTTCTGTATTGTTGTGCAAGCTTTATGGCAGGGGTTGACAAATTTGCTTGGAATCTAGGAGCCAGCTAAAAAAAGTTAGGAGCCAGGTCCGTGACGGCAATCTGGGCCTGTCCCTGGCCTGACATGGAGACGAGTGAGGGGAAGATAGCCCCCAGCCCCCCACCTGTCTCCAAGTCATTGCCCATAGCTCTAAGCCCTTGTACACACGGTCGGAGATTCCGACAACCAAATCCGTCGGATTTTGTCCATCGGATCTTGTCCGAAACTGTTGCATACACACGGTCGGACAAAGTTGTCGAAAAATCCGATCTTTCAGAACGTGATGACGTAATTTCGTTACGATGGGACTACGTTCACGCTAGTAGCCAATATCTTTGATGTAGGAATTTGATCTGAGCATGCGTGGCACTTTGTCCGATCGGAATTCTCTACACATGATCGGAGTATGTCCTATCTGACCAGTTTGTCGGAAAATATTTCCAGCAAGTTGGAAAATTTTGTCCGACGGATATTCCGACGGAAACAGTCCGATGCATACCACACACAGTCTGATTATCCGACAACACGGTCCGATAGGACACATTCCGACGGATTCTACGACCGTGTGTACAAGGGCTTAGAGGGACATTTTATTTATTTTATTTTTTTCAGATGACGAATTTTTTTTTTAAATTGCATTTTAGTGTAAATATGAGATGTGAGGTCTCTCTGACCCCAGATCTCATATATAAGAGGACCTGTAATGCTTTTTTCTATTACAAGGGATTTTTACATTCCTTGTAATAGGAATAAAAGTGACACACTTTTTTTTTTTTTTTTTTTTTTTTTAAAGAACAGTGAAAAAACTAAAAATAAAAGTTTATAAGGGAAAAAAAAAAATTTAAACGCGCCCCATCCCACCAAGCTTGCGTGCAGAAGCGAACGCATATGAAAGCAGTGTTCAAACCGAACATGTGAGGTATCGCTGCGATCGGAAGAGTGAGAGCAATAATTCTAGCACTAAACCTCCTCTGTAACTTAAAAAGTTCAACCTGTAGAATTTTTTAAATGTCATATGGAGATTTTAAAGGGTAAAAGTTTGTTGCCATTCTATGAGAGGGCGCAATTTTGAAGCATGACATGTTGGGTATCGATTTACTCGGCGTAACATTATCTTTCACAATATAAAAAAAATTGGGCTAACTTTACTGTTGTCTTATTTTTTTAATTAAATAAATTATTTTTCCCCAAAAAAGTGCGCTTGTAAGTCCGCTAAGCAAATACGATGTGACAGACAGTATTGCAACGACCACCATTTTATTCTCTAGGGTGTTAGAATAAAAAATATATATCATGTTTAGGAGTTCTAAGTAAAGGGAAGGAGATAGGCTGGCAGGCAGGGTAAGCTCCATTAGCATTGCTGGTTGTCATTCCAACGGCCACCACAAGAGGGCGCCAGATTCCAGAAGGAACCATACGATCGCAGAAGGCCTCAAAGCCGGGGGCTCAATTACCGGCCGGCGGCCCGACGCGATCACGCCGGGGGGGGGGGGGTCCACGGAGGCAGGATACCCCCAGCTGTGCTGCCCCAGGCACCAGGTCCCTAAATCTAGTCGCAAATGCGACCTGGCGCCCGGGTTTTGTCGAGCCCTGCTTTATGGGAAAATTAAATAAGTGCTTAACACTGAACAGAAATTGACTTGCCCTTTTGAACTGTAGCACATTTAACTAAAGCTTGTTATTGGAGTTCCCTGATGCCTCAAGCCTATGCAGATGTGCTAACTACTTTAACATATTTAGGGAGAATGGATGCATTAATAGCACAAACAGAAAATAACTGTGTCTTTTGCTTTTCCCATCACTATCATTTTATAATTTTTTTAATAGCCTGCAGCAGGTTCTGCTATGTTCTTTCAGTGTGAATGATTACAGATATTAAGCTAACCCATTATGCTTTGGGAATCCTTTTGTCGTGTATTAACTGTTTGTGTCTTTTTGTCCTTTTTCACACATTAAATGTTTGTGTATACCCAATATTTGATTTTATAAATTTATACAGCGAAAAAAAGATATGAAACAGTTTAAACATTTTTATAAACTTTGCTATGTCCACCTCCTGTCGCCACAGCAAAAATTAAAAGCCAGCAGCTGCACATACTGCAGCTGCTGACTTTGAATAATAGGACACTTACCTGTCCTGGAGTCCAGCGATGTCGGCACCGCAGCTGATGTTTCCATCAGCTGTCAGGTGCATGCCGCCTCCATTGCGAGTAAGGGAACCCAGAAGTGAAGTCTTACGGCATGCCGGGAACCCTACTGCGCATGTGCGAGGCTCCCCTCTCTCCTACTGGGCTGGGGAAGGAGAGACCCCGCGACTGAGGCTCCCGGAAGTGGGAACAGGCTACCTGTAAAAGACAGGTGTCCTGCCTCCCCTCCACCCCCCACCCCCCCCCAAAGGTGCCAAATGTGGCACCTGAGGGGGGGGGGGGGGAGGAGTACAATGAACAGAAGTTCCACTTTTGGTTGGAACTCCGCTTTAACACCCAAAATGGCCACTAACATTTACTCCAAACCATTACCATTTTGAGGAAGACTGAGCAGACCTTCTTACAGTTTTATTGTTTCCAGTTGGCAGTAGTTTTCTGATAGTAGTTTTCTGATTTTTACTTTACAATGCTTTTTTTTTTTTTCCATTAAATATGTATACCACGCTAAATGCCAGCCTCCCTCATATGGGCCTAGATCTGTTTTTGTTGCGGTTGGTGAACAGCACATCCTATATGTTTTCACCTTACTGTTGAAACAAAATAGCATGCAGTGCTTCTATGAGCCCTCTGCAGTTTCTAAAGCCCACACATTGCATGATAACTGCACAACCACTTGTGGTCGTTCAAGACATTTCATATATTGTGCTTAGGATTATTTTATTAAAGGAAATGGTAACCATATAATAACTTTTCATTTTACCTTTCATTAATCACTCTTTTTCACTCTGTAGAGACAGATACAATTACAGTTTTACTATACAGGACTGGTGTATGCCCTACAGTAAAAGAGTTTTCAGCTTAATTTGTGCTCTTGTTGATGTCAAGTAATAAGATATATCAAATACTTTTATATTTTTAGGTTTGATAACCCAGCAGCTGTCAGCTCAACACCTGCAAGACAGTTAACTTTTAATTACCTCCTCCCTGTGAATGCTTGGCTTCTCTTAAATCCATCTGAGCTGTGCTGTGATTGGACGATGGGAACTATTCCATTGGTTGAAAGTTTTGTGGATATCAGGAACTTGGCTACCCTAGCATTTTTCTGTCTACTTGGCTCTTTGGTGGTGTTCAGTATTAGATACTCAGGGGATTCATCCAAGACTGTGCTTATGGTAAGTTTCCTCTATGGTGTGACTGCAGATGGTCTATCTAGTTTGATGGATTCCTTTTGTGACTGCTTTTCTCCATTAATTACAAAAGGTGTACTTTTTGATCCTCTATTGAGTGTACAGATGGGGATTTCTTTCATTTTTCTTATAAGGATCCAACAGCGAAATAGGACTGTCAAAAAGATTTTTGTCTAAAATATAAAGCTTTACTAGTTTAAAATTGTCACCACACACCATGTCACTTTCAGTTAGGTATTTGCGTTTCCTTCCCCAACTCTTCAGATGATTGTTTAAAAGGAGGGTGACCCAATCACATGATTGCCCACTGCTCTGCGGTAGTTAACATTTAGTGCGATTTCAGATGCGTCTTGAATCGCACGATAATGGACATCACATCATTTTCAACGGTGCCCATTCATATCAATGAATCTCAGCAAAGCGCAATTTTGGAAAAGTTTCTGTACTACTTTTGTGCGATTTCAGCATGATCTTGGACCCATAGAGCATGCAAACCATTTCAAAGTGGCATCCAAGTTGCACTACATAATCTCACTGAACGTCAGATTATAATCATATCGCAGCACCGTGAACCTAGCCTAAGCAGCGAGTACTCTTGTGACCTACCGCAAGCTTCACTGCACATCCTACATTTCTTTATCGTATATCATAGGACACAGAGCCTCAAGTATTTACTTAGTGGGTTATGGGCCTACCTTCAGGTGTTGACACTGGTAATAACCAATACAGGAAGTTGAATCCCCTATATAACCCCTCCTCCTTCCAGGAGTACCTCCGTTTTTCCGCCAGTGTCTAAAGGTGTTGTTCACGAGTGAAGATGTGCTCTGAGGTGCTCCAGGGAGGGATCCATGCTGGATTTAAAAAACCTCAACAACCGGATCCATCCTCGCCACTAAGGCTATAGGATGGTGCCTGGACCTCAATTCAAGAGCGAGGTTTTGCCTGTAACCTGGACCCTAGGAACCAGGACTCTTTTTCGTCTTGCTACATTACATAAAGCTTTTCCTGAGGGATGCTATACAGGTCCAAAGGAGTGGAACCCCTATTCAACAGAGACCCGGTCTTTGAAGGTTTAACTGCGCTGCCCGCCATGATGGGTGAAATTTTGATCTGTCTGTTAAATCAGCAGTATCCTGCAGCAAGGAAAAGGTATGGAAAGCAGATAGGAACTGTAAAAAGGTGCCTATGCTTTCCTTCCATATTAGTGTATTCCTTTAAAATGTCTCCTCTAGAAGGAGTAAATTACACATACCTTAATGTGATGCCTCAGCAGCATTATCAGCATTTTTGATTCTATGGTGACATTGTTTTCTTGTTAAAACTGTTGTCAAAGCAAATAATATATATATTACCTCTGCTTTTGTGCTTTGCACTATGATTTCCAAAGCTACTGTTAAAGCACCTAAGCCACCCCCAGGCGCTGGGAACCCCAGACTGTCATCCTCTCCAGAAATACCAGACATGGCAAGCCAGGGTGAGTCATTGAAAGCTAGCGGTGGTCCAACTGCTTTACACACTTCAGCCCCTGTATACGTGACTGAAGATGCATTTTCCTCAGCCCTGCAGGGCTTAGAAGGAAGATTAGTGGCTTTAATCGCATCCTCCATCCAGTTGGATATGAAGCATCCTAGATCCCCCTCCACCACCTTAAACTCTTTACAGACAGTGGAAGGTCCAAGGGATTTGTGGGAACAAGATAAGGTATTACACTCATATAATCCAGTGTAAAGACAAGCCGGCTATTCCTCTGCAGAGGAAACAATACTTGATGATTTGGCTTCACAAACAAAGTACAGAGCCTTACTGAATTGGTTCGCTCTGCTTTCGTTTCAATATATTTTATTTGCATCAATAAAATGTAACAGAGACATTGTAGAGAATACTAAAACACAGCAAAAGGTAATACAGAAATGTAACCATTCATAGACCTGAATCGCCTAGAGAGTGTACAGACAATCAATATAATTGGAAAAGAACCATGAGCTCATAAAAAGTAAAGGTTATAGGGAGTACAAACTTAAACATCTGAAAAAGTCAACAGCCTCCAACAGGCCAGAGCTAACTAATACATTTGTGCAGAATCCTAGTGATAAGAAATGTCCAGGAAGAAGGTAGAGTCCTCCACCACCCCATAAGGGCTCTTGCTGTGGCCGAGAACCCCCCACCCCCCGCCGTAACTCAGATCAGAGAAGACCAGGATCATGCACATCATAGGTATTGAACTACTCAAAGAAACCAAAATGGTAAACCCAAACAAATTGTATCTGGGGGTCCAACCTAACTAGTTAGGTGTAAAGGAGCCCAGGTTCCCGGAGACCGAGAACAACAAACTGAGGTCTACATGGTAGGGCAAGGGCAGCCATTGAGTTCAATTGACTTGACCTCGCTCCACAATGAAGCGCCCATTGCAGAATGTACCCCTCTAGGCTTCATAGAAAAAGGCTAAAAGTGGGGGAAAAGAAAGAGAACGGAGAAGAGGGAATAAGAAAGAAAAGAAAAGGAAAAATAAAGAAAAAAAGATGAAGGACATCTACCAGCAGGAGTCGACCGTGGGGGGATAAGATCATATCCAGGATCCAGATCCTAGAGCAATTATGGGGAAAGGGCAACTCCCACGAAGCTTGCCCAGGGCTCCCAGATGGCCCTGAATTTGTCTGAGCGGTCCAGGAGTACGCTTGCCGATTTTTCTTGGAGCATGATCCAGGACACTTTTCTCTTGGCCAATACAGTGGAAATAGTGGGAGTTTTCCATGCCTTGGCAAGAGTAAGCTTAGCTCCTAACAAAATAAAAGTGATGAGGCGTTGCGTATTCCTGGAGGCTCCCTCTACAGGGAAATTGAGGAGCGCCACCAGAGGAGACATCTGAACCGGTGTGGTAGAAATTTTGGAGATCCAGGTAAAAATCCTGTACCAGAACTGCCGTATTCTAGGGCAAGTCCACCAGGTATGTATCATGTCACCTCGTAGGCCGCAACCCCGGAAACACAGAGGGGAAGTGGATGGAAACATTTTAGCTAATTTCGAAGGAACCAGGTACCATCTTGTTAGCACCTTGACACCGGCTTCTATCATACTCGTGTTAAGAATGCCTTTGAAGGATTTGATAAAAAGCCCTTGCCATAAGTCAATGCTCCAGGATTGGTTAAGATCCTCTTCCCATGCCAGCATGTAAGTTGTTTTGGAGCGTGTGGAAGAGAGTGCCCTGTAAACAACTGAAATCCCCCCCCTCTGCTCGCCGGACTGACCGCACCATGTTTCATATGGAGTCACTTGGGGACCACTAGGAAGATGTCTACATTTATTGTGCAGGAAATTCGTAATCTGAGTGAAACGAAAGAGCTCAGTAGAGGGCATGTCAAGTTTGCTGATACAATAGGCTTTAGAAACAGGGCCCAAAGGTCTAAGGAAGTGACCTATTCTATACATCCCCTTGTCCAGCCACCATTGAAAGGCTTTAATGTCCCGTCCCGGAGGAAATTCTGGGTTATGAAAGAGGTGGGACAAAGGTTTTAACGGGGAAATAAGGCAACAATTATTTTTTAGACCATCCCAAACTGAAAAGGAGTGGGAAAGAGTTGGGGACAGTATCGGGGGCCTCATTTTTTTGGGGCACCACATAAGAAAGTCCAGTGTGTGTCTAGGAACCGCCTGTCTCTCGATCTGTATCCAGTCAGGCTTCTCCCATCTAGAATAGATAGCTGATAACTGTGCCAGCTGGGCTGCTTGGTAGTATAGACGTAAATTTGGTAGACCCAAACCTCCTTCCGATTTGGATCTGAACAAAATGGATTTAGAGAATCTATGTCCTCCCTTTCCCCAAACAAATTTAACAACTTTAGCTTGAAAACGTTCTAAGCGCACCCTGTCTACTGGGATGGGAAGAGCTCTGAAATGATACAGAATACGAGGGAGCAGCGTCATCTTAATGGTGTTGATTCTACCTAGCCAGCCCAGGGACAGCCCAGA
The DNA here is from genome assembly GCF_037356315.1 of Lithobates pipiens. Taxonomy (NCBI): domain Eukaryota; kingdom Metazoa; phylum Chordata; class Amphibia; order Anura; family Ranidae; genus Lithobates; species Lithobates pipiens. The sequence goes on along the minus strand of NW_027507903.1, from coordinate 260,957,852 downwards.
CCACCTGTTTAGATCCTCCTCCAGTTTGTGAAATAATGGTGGATAATTAGCTTGATGGAGGAGATCAATCCTGGAGGTTAATTTGATCCCCAGGTATGATATCGTAGTATCACTCCAGGTGAATTTAAAGCTGTCCCTGAGCCTTTCCATGAGTGGACCAGGGATATTAACATTGAGAGCCTGAGATTTATGATAATTGACCCTGAGACCTGATACTAAACCAAATTCCGTAAGGAGACTGCAAATGTTGGGCAACGAGGTCAGGGGAGACGAGACGAACATCAGAATGTCGTCTGCAAATAAGGCACATTTGTGCTGTTGAGAACCACAATGAATACCTTGAATATTTGGATTATGCCTAATGGCTATAGCCAAAGATTCGATTGCTATTGCAAAAACCAAAGGGGATAGCGGACAACCCTGTCTGGTACCTCTTGATATGGGGAAAGATTCTGAGTAAAATCCCTGCATACGAACCTGGGCTGTAGGAGACGAGTATAGGGCACGCAAAACATTGAGGAAGGAATCGCCAAAACCCCAACGTTGTAACGTCGTAAAAATATATGACCAGTGCACAGAGTCGAACGCTTTTTGGAGATCTAAAGACAAAAGGCAACCCTGCCTGGCAGAATTCCCGTCCCAATTGGAATTAAGAAGCGACACGATGTCTATGGCCCTACGCGTTTGATCAGGGCCCTGTCGTCCCGGAATGAATCCTACTTGATCTTTGTGTATGTATAAACTAATGAAGGAAGCCAGACGGTCCGCAAGGATTTTGGTCAGAATCTTCAAATCATTGTTGATGAGGGAAATCGGTCTGTAATTACTGACTGAACTAGCATCTTTATTTGGTTTAGGGAGGACCGTGATATAAGCCTCATTAAGAGAGGAATCAAGACTTCCCCCCCTACGGAGGTTGTTGAAGAAACGGGCCATGTATGGTGCAAGAGTGGGGGCAAACGTTTTATAGTATGGTATCGAAAAGCCGTCCGGTCCAGGGGCCGAATGCATTTTCAAATGTTTAATCACTGCACACACCTCATCTGCTGAGATGGGCGAATCCAGCCTAGCTTTGTGTCTATCCTCCAATGAGGGGATCGGGAGGGTGTCAAGGAATTTGTTGATGTCCGCAGGGGACGGGCTGTGGGTACCACTGTATAATGATGTGTAGAAGTCACGGAATTCGTGCATGATGCGTTGAGGGTTTTGGGACATGGAGCCGCCTTGGATTCTAATTTTAGGGAAGGCCTGGGCTCGGAATTTAGGTGTTAGTCTCTTGGCCAGCATAGAACCAATATTATCGCCCTGATAGTAAAATCTGGCTCTGTTCCAGCGCAACCATTTTTCGGCTTTGGTGGTCAGGGCCAGGTTCAAAGCTAATTTAGCAGCATCCAGTTTGGAGACTGGAACAGAACTTGGGTTCTTTTTATGTTGTTTGGTTAGCTTTGTGTATTCCCTGTCTAAATTATCAATATTAGTTTTGTTGGTTTTGTTAATTTGGGATGAAATTTGAATAAGATGACCCCTAATTACTGCCTTATGGGCTGCCCACAGACAGGTATCATCTATGTCGGGAGTATCATTAGTAGCAAAGTATTGTAGGATACTTTGTTCGATTTCCTGAGCTCTAGCAGGATCACTCAAAATAGACTCGTTGAGTCGCCAACGTCTACTTGGTCTGTGGCAAGCAGGACGAGAGAGAGTCAAGACAACCATTGAGTGATCCGACCAGACCACTTCCTTAATACTAGCCCTTTGAGCAAGAGAAATGGAAGCAGATTCAACAAGAATGTGGTCTATCCGGGAGAAGGAACCGTGAGGGTTAGAATAGTGTGTAAAGTCTCTTAAAGTCGGGTTAACCTCTCTCCAGACATCAACCAGACCTTGCTGGAAAAGCAGCTTGGCTATGCGTAAGCTTTGATTAGTGGGTCTAGTCAGGCGTTTGCCCAAGGGGCGTGATGTGTCCAAACCCTGGTCAAACGCGGTGTTGGAGTCCCCTCCAAAAAGTACTGTACCCTCAAGTAACGGTGTTAAGGTGGAGAGCATACGGTTGAAAAAAGCCAACTGGCCCTTGTTGGGGGCATAGTAAGATACAAAGGAGTATAGTTTACCATCAAGCTCACCCACTAATAACAAAAACCTACCCTCCGCATCCTTGAATTCAGATTTCAGTGTGAATTTGCATCTATTAGAGATAAATATGCCCACTCCCCTAGTTTTATCTTCTGCGTTGGCCAGAAAAAATAGGGGAAATTTGGAGTGGATAAAGGAGGGGTTATATCTTTTAGGGAAGTGTGTTTCCTGAAGCAGAGCTACATCCACCCCATGTTTGTGTAGATACTGAAATACTTTGCGCCGTTTAAGGGGAGAGTTTAGACCTTGGGAATTGTGGGAAATTATTTTGAGAGGAGTTAGTGGAGATAAGGTCGCGTCAGTCATTGAGCAGAGAGGGAGGACCGCCAGCAAAAACAAAAGCACTTACTCTGCAATATCCACTATTTCCAAACCAACTTACATTCCATAGAGGAGGACCCTGATGAGGAAAAGCGCTGCTCCGAAAGGTCCCCCCGGCTACTCCTGCAATGATAATGATAAGAGAATAATTAGTACAGATGGAAGGAAGAAAGGGAATAGGAAAGAAGAGAAAGACGGGTGACAAGAGAGTCATCCGTAGAGTGGAGGGGACAGAGTCCTCCACCTGTGAGGATAAATCAATCAAACAACCCAACCCTACTAAAAGTAGGGATAAGGTTTGTCCAGTTACCAGGACCAAAAAGTCCCAGTGAGCCAGACAAATGGGGGGTACATGAGCACCGCCCCAGCAGGAAGGCCTCAACAATTATGGAAAACCATAATACATAGAAAAATAATCTTGAACTTAAACACGGCACCCATAGAGCGATGGCCCTCGTGTCTCCTTCAATGGCAAAAAATTGGGATAAGCTAAAAATGACATAAGGAAGGAGGACCGAGAGCCCATTAAGTGACAATAAATGTAATACATATGAACAGAACTATATATAACACCTGAAACTTAGGGGAAGCAAAAGTCTCGGATATTTGGCAGGGGAATCGGTGAAAAACAACAATAAGGGGTGGCAGGGAGAGGGGTCCCCGGGACCACCCCCAGAGACATCACAGGAGAAAAAGAAAAGAACCAATCTTCTTCACCCTCCCCACCCCCTGAAAAAAAAAAAAAAAAAAAAAAAATTATTAGGATTAGATGGGGCATTGTAAGCAACAATGGAAAGTACCAGAAGGGTAGCACAGCCTAGATACCCTCCAATGCCCTCCGCACCATCTCTGTAGATGGGTATTATAATAGAGGACAGAGGAAAGGCCCAGGGTCCAAGGCACAAGAAAGGTGGTAATTGTTCCCAGGGAGCATCTGAGAGGTTGCAAAATACTCGAAGGTCCTGTGGTTGATACACTCAGGGGGGTCCAGTTTCCTTAGATTTCTTGGATCGTACAGTCTCCCATACTGGAGGAAGGGGGCTGGTGGGCAGTTGACGTTTAGCTGACTGGAACGTGTTTCCTTGAGGAGTAGGATTTGGAATTTGGCTGATAAGGCCTAGCTGCAGCAGGAGTTTTTCCCCTTCATGTAGGGATCCAAAAGTGTAGGCTTTGCCACGCAACATGAATTTGAGCTGGAAAGGAAAAAGCCACCAGTACTTAATTTCTTTGTCCAGCAAAACTTGAAGCAGGGGTTTCAGGGCTCTTCTTTTTTGGATAGTGGACGGGGATAAGTCTGCAAAGATCTGTAAAAGATGCCCTTGGAAAATGATCTTTGGTAGGGATCTTGATTTGCGCATTATTTCCTCTTTGACTGAAAAAAAGTGGGGCTTAACCACAATGTCACGGGGGAGCCCATCTGCTCTGGGGGGCCTGAGAGCCCTGTGAGCTCTGTCTAGTTCCAGTCGGTGGTGCGGGATATCCGGAATGAGTGTTTTTATGAGAGATGAGACCGTTTCAGGAACATCCTTGTAGGATTCAGGGAGCCCCCTGATCCTAAAATTATACCTTCGATTTCTATTTTCGAGATCGTCAATTTTAGCTTGTGCAGTCTCCAATTGCTCCTGTAGAGTCTGTATGCAAGCCGTATTTTGATTGGTCCTAGAAATTGTGGTTTCCAAATTAGATTCCACTATTTCTATGCGGGAGCCAATATTGTGAAGGTCTGCCTTAATATCGCTTGTAATTTTATTGGCTGTTATGTTCAGGAGATCTGCAAATTTTGCAAAGAGATCAGCCACATTCAGGTGTTGCGGTAGGCCTGAAGCCTCAGGCTGTAGTATGTGAGGAGACTGAGGTGGGCCAGCCTCCATTGGAGAGAGTCCCAGGTCTGCTAGGGTATGCTCCAGGAGGGATGCTGTAGAAGCAGGAGAAGTGGCTCCCAGGGGGGGGAAGTCTGGCAAGGGGTCTGATGCCAATATGGATGGGGATGCTGCATTATTTGAGGTAGGCAGGCAAGCGGGGCCCGGGCAGCGTGAGGCCGCCGCCATCTTGGCCGAATCTGACAGGGACACTGCGGCTTCAAAAGCGGGCTTTAAATTTCTTCTCACCGCTCCCGCGTACATCGGAGGTGTCCCCGAGGCTTCCGCTCGTTTAATGGCTTCGTTTCAGGCGAAGATTGCGTCCGAGGGTGCCGGTATAGAGGCCGGAGCTGCTGCGGCGGGACGGAGCTCTCAGACTAAGCGTCCATCTTCGGAGCCTCCGCGCATGCGCCCCACAGTATATTTTCTAAGTGGTTCGCTCTGCTTTCATGCTACCCCCAACAGAGTTAGCCGAAGGTCCGGTCTCCTCCTTCGGTTCCCTAAAACCTTTACAGCCTTTGCATGCATTTCCCGTCCACGCATTACTAGAAAAGCTTATTCATACTGAATGGGATCATCTGATTAAGCATTTTTTCCCCTCCAAAGAGATTCTCAATTCTCTATCCTATAGAGGAAAAATTCACAAAAAGATGAAAAGTTCCAGCAGTTGACGCTGCGATTTCCAATGTAAATAAAAGTTTAACTTGTCCAGTGGACAATGCGCATATGCTTAAAGATCCAACAGATGATAAGTTGGAAGGTCTGTTAAAATCCTCTCTTTCTTTAGCAGGGGCCGTAACTCAGCCTGCAATTGCAGCTATTGCCATTTGTCAGTCCTTAACGGACCAGTTCACAGATCCTCTTAACGAGCTCCCTGCACAACAGGCCCACAGTTAGCCGAGCTACCAAAAGCATTATGTTTTGCCATAGATGCTATGAAGGATTCTATTCATCAGGCTTTGCGCCTTGTACTTGTACTAAGCCACATGAGAAGGACCCTTTGGTTAAAGGGTTGGTCAGCTGAAACGCCTTGTAAGAACCTTCTAACTAGTTTCCCCTTTAAGGGAGAATGACTATTTGGCGATAGTTTGGATAAATACATCAAAACTATTTCTAGTGGAAAGAGTACTCTTTTGCCAATCAAAAGGAAATATAAGCGTCCTTCATTTTAAACAGACTTTTTCCCCATGCACCAGGGCCATCCACCTTTTAGGCAGGAGTGACGGCCTCCGCCATCAGACTCTGGGGTTAGATCCCAGGGTCAAACCCAGGCACAGAGGAAGACCTGGGGCCGCAAATCTGCAAAGCACAATACTAAAGACTCATCATGAAGAGGCATCTCTCCTCACCAAGGTGGGGGGAAGACTTCTGGGGTACTCGGAAGTCTGGAAAGAGGAGATTCAGGACAGATGGCCTCTCTCCACAGTGTCCCTAGGATACAAGCTAGAATTTTTGGAATTCCCACCGTCTCGTTTTCTGAGATCAAACATTCCCAAAGATCCACAGAAAAGACAATCCCTGTTACAAGCATTAGACCGATTATTGGCTCAAGGGGTGATCATACAGATTCTCATACAAGAGCAATGTTTGGGATTTTACTCAAACCTATTTACGGTACCAAAGCCAAGGGATGTCAGACCAATTCTAAATCTATGGAATCTAAATCTGTTCCTGAAGATCCTCTCCTTTCGCATGGAGCCAATTAAGTCAGTAGTTTCCATCCTACAGGGAGGATAACTTCTGGCATCCATCAACATCAGAGACACATGTTTGCATGTCCCTATATTTCCTACTCACCAGAGGTTTCTGCGGTTCGAAATAGAACATTTTCAGTTTGTAGCCCTGCCTTTCAGCCTAGCTACAGCACCTTGGGTGTTCACGAAGGTATTGGCCCCACCTCTAGCCAGGTTAAGGGCACAGGACATAACAGTCTTGGCATACTTAAATGATCTATTGATAATAGATCGGTCAGTGGCTCGCTTGGAGCAAAGTGTATGCATTACAAGCAGTTACCTGAAAGATCTGGGTTAGATACTCGACCTAAAGAAATCATCCTTAAAGCCGCTAAGACGGCTGGAGTATTTGGGCTTAATCATAAACACAGCTCAGAAAATGGTGTTTTTGCCTCCCGCAAAGATAAGTGCCATACAAGAGCTGGTGCAGACGGTCAGAAATCCTTCAATTCGCCTTTGTGTGAGGTTGTTAAGAAAGATGGTAGCTTCATTCGAAGCAATTCCTTATGCCCAATTCCATTCGAGACTGTTTCAAAACAGTATTCTGTCTGCTTGGAACAAGTCGATTCAAGCTTTGGACTCGCCAATTTGGCTGTCCCCAAGAGTGTCCCAAAGCCTCAATTGGTGGTTACTAACTCGGAACTTCCTTCAGACCGATTATCTGGAAAGTGGTAACGACAGATGCCAGCCTTTCAGGCTGGGGTACAGTACTGGAGAAGGCGACTGTCCAAGGACAGTGGTCAAAAACCGATAGAGCCTTGCCCATCAACATCTTAGAGATTCGGGCAGTGTATCTGGCTCTGAGAACCCGAACCTCAAGGTTAAGATTGTCCTGTCAGGATCCAATCTGACAATGCCATGGCTGTGGCATATATCAATCACCAAGGAAGCACCAAGAGTGTCTCCGCTCAGAGAGAGGTGAACCAGATTTTAACTTTGGCAGAAAAGAATGTCTCATGCTTATCAGCAGCATCCCGGGAGTAGAGAATTGGCAGGCGGACTACTTAAGTCGCCAGCAGTTATTCCCGGGGGAATGGTCTCTTCATCCTGAAATTTTTCGGGCTATTTGCCAAAAATGGGGGACTCTGGACGTAGACCTTCTAGCATCCGGATTCATCACAAAGCTAGTCAACTTTGTGTCCAGGACAAGGGACCCACACGCATATGTGGAGCTATGCATTTCTCCCTGATTCAGTTGCTGCCTCAACTTCTTTGCAGGATCAAGCTGGAAAGCAAGTCATAATACTAGTAGCACCAGAATGGTCCAGAAGGTCATGGTTTGCAGAGATCGTAAAGATGGCAGTGGAGGGTCCATGGCTCCTCCCACTAAGGCCAGACCTGCTATTACAGGGGCCGATATTCCATCCTACTTTACGAACGCTAAATTTAACGGCCTGGCTATTGAGACCCACATTCTGAAGAAATGTGGGCTTTCCGGGTCAGTTATCTCTACTTTGATTAATGCTAGGAAGCCAGCTTCTAGAGCTATATATTAGAGTCTTCTGCTACATATTTAATGCATTCATCAAAACCCACTTTAGCGTTCAATGGTAATGCTCCTAAAACACATGGCAGAGAACCAAACCATATAATGCAGTAAGAATTTTCTGTGTACATACTACTGCTCTCACAAAAGGGATGATTTACTCTGTGGTTATCAATACCAGTTAGGCCTTATTCACACTGGGCATACAATACTGTATGTGTCCCAATAATCCCGACATAGACTGAGTGGAGGGAACCACGCATTCGTCTAAGCTCGCCAGTTCCTAAATGTCTTGCAGGACGATTTAATGGTTCAGATGGTAGATGCACCAACTAGAAATGAAGCGTTACTGGATCTACTGATTACCAAAAATACAGACCTGATCACGGATGTGGAACTAAGGGGCAATTTAGAAAATGGCAATCACAGGTCAATTGGCTTCAGTATAATCACACAAATAGGAAACAAGAGGAATACAAAGACACTGAATTTCAAAAGAGCCAACTTCCCTAAACTTCGAACCTTGGGATAAAATCTTAGGTACAAAGAACACGGAGGAGAGATGGGTTTGCTTTAAGAGCATATTAAATAAGGGCATTGGCTAACGCATCCCATTGGGTAATACATTTAAAAGAGCGAACAAAAGTCCTGGGTGGCTTAACTCCAATGTAAAAATGCATATGAAAGGAAAGGAGAAGGTCTTCAAAAAAATACCCGCTTGAGAGATCATTATCAGCATTCAGACTTTTTATAAAGAACGCAACAAGAAATGTAAGGGTGCAAAAAGAATGGCTAAGATAGAATGCAAAAGACACATAGCGGAGGAGAGCAAAAAAAATCCCAAGAAATTCTTTAAGTATGTAAACAGTAAAAAAGGGAGGACAGGCCATATTGGCCCCATAAAGAATGAGGAAGGACATCTGGTTACAAAGGATGGCAAAGATATTTATTCTCCTCAGTCTTCATGAGGGATTCGAGGGGGGGGGGGGGTGGGTGTCGGCTTCAGTAACCAAAACTGCAGTGTTTATCCTTATGACACAGCACAGGAAGCACCTCCATGGTTAACAGAGGACAGAATTAAAATTTAGCCTTGGGAAACCTAACATTAATAAATCTCCAGGACCAGAGGGCCTGCATCCAAGGGGAACTTGGGGAACTCAGTCAAGTACTTGCCAGAATATTGTTTGTAATTTTTACTGACAGTCTGACCCGAATTGTACCAGGTGATTGGAGAAAAGCCAATGTAGTACCAATATTTAAAAAGGGCCCAAAATACATCCCTGGGAATTACTGACCAGTTAGCCTTAACGTCAATAGTATGCAAGCTCTTGGAGGGGATGATAAAAGGGACTATACACAAGATTTTAGTAACTAGAACGGTATCATTAGCAGTAATCGGCATGGATTCATGAAGAATCGTTCTTGCCAAACCAACCTATTAACCTTCTATGAGGAGGTGAGTTGCCATCTAGATAAAAGAAGGCCCGTAGACATGGTGTATCTGGATTTTGAAAAAGCATTTGACACAGATCCCCAAAACAGTTTACTGTACAAAATTACAAAATAAGGTCCGTTGGCATGGACCATAGGGTGAGTACATGGATTGGAAACTGGCTACAGGGGCGAGTTTAGAGGGTGGTGATAAATGGGGAGTACTTGGAATGGTCAGAGGTGAGTAGTGGGGTCCCCCAGGGTTCTGTGCTGGGACCAATCCCATTTATTTTGTTCATAAACGACCTGGAGGATGGGGTAAACAGTTCAATCTCTGTATTTGCCGACAATACTAAGCTAAGCAGGTCAATAACTTCTCCGCAGGATGTGGAAACCTTGCAAAAAGATCTGAACAAATTAATGGGGTAGGCAACTACATGGCAAATGAGGTTGACTGTAGAAAATTTTTAAAATGATGCATTTGGGTGTCAAATATGAATACAATCTATACACTGGGATGGGAGAACCTCTGGGGGAATCTAGGATCGAAAAGGACTTGGGGGTCCTAGTAGATGATAGGCTCAGCAATGGCATGCAATGCCAAGCTTCTGCTAACAAAGCAAACAGAATATTGGCATGCATTAAAAAGGAGATCAACTCCCAGAGATAAAACAAAACAATAATTCTCCTGCTCTACAAGACTCTGGTCCGGCCGCACCTAGAATATGCTGTCCAGTTCTGGGCACCAGTCCTCGGGAAGCATGTACTGGAAATAGAGTGAGTACAAAGAAGATAATACTAAGCTAATAAAGGATCTGGAGAATATTGGTTATGAGGAAAGGTTGCGAGCACTGAACTTATTCTCTCTGTAGAAGAGATGCTTGAGAGGGGATATGATTTCAATTTATAAATACTGTAGTGGTGAGCCCACAATAGGGATAAAATGTTTTAGAGGAAGGGAGTTTAACAAGACACATGGCCACTCATTACAAACTATTAGATAAGCACCTAAATAACCACAACATTCAGGGATATACAATGTAATACTGACATATAATCACACACATAGGATGGACTTGTCTTTTTTTTTTTTTTTTTTTTTTTTTTTAACCTTACCTATTATATATATGTTTCTTGGGAGACAAAGGCTGCATGAACAAAGCTTGCTGTGTCCCAATATCACTTTTGTGCAGGCCCCCAAATGGACACGTGTGAGTTTGGGAGCCCGCACCCTCACAAATGTTATCTTGGGACACAGGGAAGGTGAATATGTACCAAAGATACAGACAGTTTGGAACCTCTGGGGTGGTATGTGTTTTTTATTGCTATTTTTGTCATTATTTGCAGGTGTTCTCTGCATACATTTCTGCATTGTGATGGATAGGAAAAGTCAAGGACTTGCTCTCCCACCTTCCAAGTCATAATATTGTATATAGAGCATGCCCTTCATGTTAATGCTTTCCTTATCCAAGTCAATTGGGCAATTTACTTTAAAAGAGAAGTGAGGGATAAAAAAATTAAATAAAAATAAACAATCATACTCCCCTATGTGGGTACAGCATCAAATCTGATACTGCAGCTGCCCTCACTGGCTTGAAGGCAGAGAACTGAGCAATCACATGACTGCTGATCACTCAGTTCTCAGTCTCCACTGTCAGTCACTGGCTCTGTTTTTCCTGTTCAGTGCTCCCCGGAGCACCAAGCTGTGTAGGGATGGCAGCTGCTGAGATTCTGAGCTAGGTGCCAGTCAGACATGTGGGCAGAACTCTACATTATTGCCACAATCCCTGCAGAGCCTGTGCTGGCTCTGGGATCTTATTCTGGGTCACGGGAGAGCAGAACTAAGTGCACTCCTATGACTTAAAGAAGTAGCATTGTGGCCAAAGAGCTTTGGTCATACTTCTCTAAGTGTAGAAAAAAAATGATTTTGCATTCATTAAAACATAGCTTTTTTTTTTTTTTTTTTTACAAGTTAGATGTGAGAAATATATATTTATAACTCTTCACTAACAGATTTTACAGTCAAGTTCCTTTTTTTTCAGGGATTGTGCTTGCTGGTTTTGCCTTTCATACCAGCCTCTAACCTCTTCTTCCCTGTTGGGTTTGTGGTCGCAGAGAGAGTATTATATGTTCCTAGTATGGGATTCTGCATGCTTGTTGCACATGGCTGGAAGAAATTAGCAAGCAAAAGGTGAGCAAAATGCGTTCCATTCTATTAGCTCAACCAACGTGCTATAAATCTCCTCTGAACACACTTCCTTTAAGAAAGGATTTAGAAGATTTGGTTACTATCATGAGAAAAGCTTGATATAAAATATCGGTCTTGAATGCTTCTTAAATATACTTTCCATGTCACAACTCTTCTAGTTCTTACATTTCCTGCTATTGTGTTTTACAGATTTACAGCACCTGAATGTTCTATTGTTCCTGTATGGCTTGTAACTGACACAGCTTTTTATATACAAGTACCCTTTTATAGATGTGTGAATTGAAAATAACATGTTTTGCTCAGCAAATATGCACTCAGACTTGTTTCTGTTTTCACGTTGTGACTGTAATATCTTTATTACTTTATACAGAGTTCATGATTGAAAATTAAAAAAAAAAATGTTTTTCTTAGTTTGTCAGAAAATGTTGTAAATAAATAAGTAATTTTTCTCCTTCACTGATGAGGCGGCACTCACTTGCTGGGCACTGCTGGAGCTGCGCTGTAATCGGTGCCCTGATTACCTGTACAGCTCTACCCTGCGAGGAGATGCCGCTGATCGTCTTTCCTCTCCTCACACTATCAATGTGGGGTGAGCCGATAAATGGCGCTGCTCTTATATTCCCCAGAGTTTCTTCTAGCTTGTATTGAGCTGGCAGCCATCCACAGTCAGTACCCTCTGAGACCACCAATTGTTATATGAACCTCCATGCATGGACCCCCTTTGACAGAGAGCTACATTTGCCCACTCTTTCCATCCAGCTGACAGCACACATGATCACATGTACTTTTTCTTGAGCTGATAAATGGCACTTCCGCATTTACATGTGATTGGACACAGCCGATCACATGGGTAAAGAGCCGTGTCATCGGCTCTTTACTAAGATCGTGGTTGCACCGTGTCAGATTTGTCTTGCTTCATCATGTCAATATCCATTTTAAAACCAGCTGGGCATGGATGGTGAGCTGATTCAGTGGTTCAATGGGCCACGGACTCCCCCCCCCCCCCCCCAGGCCTAAGGCTGCCAGCCCTCCCTTGCCTGAGCCCGATCCAATCTAGCAATGTTCATGAGCACAGCGGCTCCAGCTGCTGTCTCTCTCCTCATTGGACAGATTAATAGCAGCGGGGGAAAAAACAATTGAAGTGCTGTGCCGATTTACACTAAATAAAATAAAATAATCAAACTAACCATAAAAAAAGAAATTATCAATACATAAGGAACAGTTGAAATATTCGACCAGTTCAATCACATCTATAAGTCCATATCCATTAATCAATTGCAAATAATGACAATGCCGTGAGAGTGTTCATTAGCAAAGATGAGAAAATGGTGTTTATAGAAAGCAAAAAAAGGAATCCAAATAAGGGTCCTGATAAAAACACCACGGTGACTTCACATATGCTTTGTAGAGTGAAGAAACGTGCCCGACCACCAGGACAATAATGCGCTTACCAGATGGCGAAGAGTAATGAGCATATAACTTGACCCATCAGTAGCCTGAAGCATGTATTTATTGACCTTGTAGCACACTGGATCGGAATCTTGCACTGAGATCGGTTTTCAAATGTTCCACAGGGCAATTTCTCCAATAATTTCTCCTCTGCTGCCACTTCCAGCAATGTCTTCTCTCTACTTCCTCCCGAAATTGATTGACTGCTGTCAATCAAAATATGTGACACAGGGGGCGGGGGCCAAGTTCCACTGTGTCAATGGATGCAGCAGCGAGACTGGTAAACGAGCTTGCATGGCTGCCTCATGAAAATTGTCTTTCCGTGGGGGCACCTGATTAAGAGGGGCCTGGAGCACCAGCGGGGGGCCTCAGAATAAGAGTACCATTGCACAGAGCAGGTAAGTATAGACCTGTTTTGTTAAAAAAAATAAAAATAAATGCATGATGGCATTGTAATATTTTTTTTTATTTAAAAAGTACCTTTTTCCGAAATTAAATATACAGCTGTCACATCACCCAGTTTGTTGTCAGCCTGTGTGCAGGGAGACCTAAGCAGGAGCAGGTCTGCTGCTGGCCGCATATATAAAAAAAAAACAGCCTTTTGGAATATAGAGTAAAAATAAATAATATCAATAAACCATTTTAAATTGTCGTTTCTGCCGGTCACAGGCTGTGTCATGCCTCTAGCCTAGTCTCTTAGGTCTCTTAGTATAGGAGGGAGGTGAAGCAACCATAAATCGACATGTTTTTTCCCACCCCCATTGTATTTAGCTGGTTAGAGGTTATGGCGAGGAAGGGAGGGAGTGGGATGCCATTTACCACTGTTTATAAGCCCACATGTGTGACACTATAGTCACATGGGCTGCTCAGATGTCTTGGGAAGAAAATGCTCAGGCTAGAAAATACACTGAAAACTGTGCAGAGTTGCCTCTACAGTTGCAAAATCCCTAGCTGCAATGGGGACATGAGCAGAAGGGGAAGATAGAGAGCAGCAGGATCGACTTTTTTTTCCCCCAGAATACAGAAAATTAACGAGTATGAACAGCATGTAATACAGCATTTATTGATCCTTTTTTACAATGTGGGTTTAATCACTTACCGCCCGCTTTATGCAAAATGATGGCCGCAGGGTGGTTGTATTATGCCGACTGGATCTCATATGATGACCAGCAGGGTAAGCCGCTCGTGCACGCAGCATTGCAATCCATGGTGCGGTGTGTCTATCTGACACACCGCTACTCTGATCTAGGTAAAGAGCCTTTGACGTAGTCTCTTTGCCATGTGATCAGCTGTGTCCAATCAGTGCCACCCATCAGTGGCTTTCATTGCTGCCCATCAGTGCCGCCTATCCATTTTAATTACTAAATGGAGCATGCTTTAGCTTGTATTAAAACATATTCCTCTTGACTTCAGGTAGTGGACATCTTAGCCACAACACATAACTTACCGTAGTAACCCTGCAGCTTCAGGGGATCTGCTTACAAATTTAGAACCTGTACAGCACAGCCCAATCTAACACATACACAATGTTAATCATCATTAAGTGTTCTACAAAAAAGAACTTTGATCGGTTTTTCAGTATTATAAATGACCACAGAAATGTATGTGGACAGATTACCGGTCATTGGCTGAAAAGGCTAAAAAGTCTTCAGCAGACAAACTCTGTTTCCTCCAGACCAGCTGTCTTATATAGATCAACAAATTAAATCTGTACAGTTGTGTGTATAGAACGCTCTACTTCTAATTAATATAAATCAGTTATCTCTTTGTAATTTGGTCTGAAGAGCAATATTACATCCTGCCTGTTTTGTATCATACCGATATAGATAGTATAAACTAATTTCCTTTTTAGATTAAAAATTAATAACCCTGGAAGAATACTGAATGTAGCAGTACAGTTAACCACATAGACCAGAGATCTCTGTGTCTCGCAAAGCACTGTTACATTACCTCTGCTAAACCTTGCCGGGCCCATCGTGGTGTTTTTCTTCTTTTTTTTTTTTTTTCTTTTTTTCTTTTTTTTGTTTTGTTTTTGATTTATAAATTTTATTTTAAGCACTTGACCACTGGGCACTTGAACCCCCTTCCTAACAGACCAATTTTCAGCTTTCGGTGCTCTCACACTTTGAATGACAATTTCTCAGTTATGCAACACTGTACCCATATGAAATGTTTGTACTTTTTTTTTTTTCACACAAATAGAGCTTTCTTTTGGTGGTATTTAATCACCGCTGGGTTTTATATTTTTTGCGCTATAAATCAAAAAAGACAAGAAAATTTTGTAAAAAAAAATAAAAATTATTTTGTTTCTGTTAAAATGTATCGACAGAGTATTGGCAGAGTATTGCCACTGAGCAGCGCTGTGGACACTACACATCCAGTCCAAAGCGCTGCTGCCATCTCTCCCCCTCTACCCTCTCACTGTACTGATCAGAGGAACCGGCGTCATGACGTGACGCCGGTTTGTATACAAGTGATCGCTCCGTCATTTGACTTTTTTTTTTTCTTTTTTTTTTTGCATAATCTGTTATTTAACATATTTTAGTATATACATTGGGTCTATGGTTGGGTGTTGACGGTAAGGGACCATTGTTTTCCATATTTGTATTTATATTGGTTGGTCATCTGTGTTTATTTTAAAAGGAAATTAGGAATATACATATTAATATATCCAAATTAAACTTTTTACTGAATTATTACACCCTCTCTTGCCACTGCCTTTTCTAAAGCTTGGCCATACTCGGAACATCGTCTTGAAAAAAAAATGGTCAGTTCTCTAAAGATCTGTCAAACGTGCATGCGATGACTCCATTAATAGATGTCGCCCAATTATCTACACATTATCGAGTGATAACAGCGTAAACTGTACATTTTTCACCGATCGATTACAAGATCCGGGGTTACATTTTAACATGCGCATGCACTGTAGATTTTTTCAAATGGTTTTTGATCAATTCCACTACTATTGCTTAGAAAATCAATTTAGGCGCCAAAAAATCCGACATGATGGTTTGTTAGTTTTTTTTTTTTGCCATAAAACTTTGCATTTTGATGATCAAATTTAGCCCAGTAACGTTTCGAAAGGCAAAAGATCGAACATACAGAACTCTTCTTCTAACGATTTTCTAATTGGCCAGCTTTAGTGTGAGCTGAGGGATATTTCACTATGATCAGCACCCAAGTAGTTTCCATGTGCAAGAACAGATTGGGCAGCCTTGACATGCCTATAACCTTAAAGTATAACGAAGACCCCTTTCACAATGAGGCAGTTCCAGGAGTTTTTAGCGCTAGAAATGGCGCCTGAAAATCGCCTCCCATTCAATTCAGTGTGACTTTTCAAACTGGAGCGATGCACTTGCAGGACGCTGGGAAAAGTCCTGCAAGCAGCATCTGCGGGGTTTTTTGGGAGCGCTGTATACAGAAGCACTGCAACACACGTGCTTTTAACCCCTTCTTCAGCCGCTAGCAGGGATTAAAAGTGTTAGCAAAAATGTGCCGCTTAAACAGCTCTAAAGCGCAGCAAAAACGCTGCTAAAATGAGGCATGGTCGGCCCCATTGTAGAATGGGGTCTTAAGGCAAAACTTCTTTTGAGTTTTGCAGAGTGCAGGTGGATTAGAACACTGGCGTGTTTTATTGCCATCTCTGCCCTCATTAAGGAGATTCATCCTCCTCTATTTGTCCTGTTTTACCATTATTTAAAAGTAAATGAATATCCCCAAATTTTGTGTTGTCCCCAGAAAAGTAATAGAGGGGAAATCTTCCAATTGAGACACTTGTTTTTTTGGTGACCTCAGTGTCCCAAAGAATTATTTTGATTGCTAAGGATTTACTCTCACTTCCTGTCTGGCTATGAGGCAGGAGGTAAAGGGAAATCTCTGCAGTATGGCACAGATGGCAAATACGATCCAAAAAACGCAAGTGCCACGTCTTTACTGTGATTTTGCTGCAATTTATGCTTTGCGTTTTTTGTTCGTTTTTTTTCTTTATTTTTCTTTTTTCTTTTTTTTTTTTTTTTTTTTGCACTGTATATAGCTGGTTGCTAAGGAGAGGGGCCAGGAAGCCGGTTGCTGCGTCCTTAACAACCGATGAGTAATCAGCTGTCAGATGGCTTCCCGCTCAATGTAAAAAAAATAAAAATTGTGGGGGAAAAAACAGCGTGGAGTCACCCCCATGTCCATACCAGGCCCTTGGGTCTAGTATGGATTTGGAGGGGACCCCTACACACCAGCATTTTTAAAAAAAATGGCGTGGGGGTCCCCCAAAAATCCATACCAGACCCTTATCTGAGCATGCAGCCCGGCAGGTCAGGAAAGGGAGGGGAAGAGCGAGCGCCCCCCTCCTGAACCCTACCAGGCCACATGCCCTCAACATGGGGGATGGTGCTTTGGGGCGGGGTGTCTCTGCGCCCCCCCACCCCAAAGCACCTTGCCCCCTATGTTGATGGAGACAAGGGCCTCTGCCCGACTACCCTTGCCCAGTGGTTGTCGGGTTTTATGGGCAGGGGGTTTATCTGAATCTGGAAGCCCCCCTTAACAAGGGGGGCCCCCCTATGTGAGTGAGTATGACATTCATTGTACCCCTACCCATTCACTAAAAAAAAAAGTACTGTAGTGTTAAGAAATATACAATAGACAGTTTTTGACAAGTCTTTTATTAAAAATCTTCTTCTCAGCTTCTTCCTCCAGTCTTCCTCCATCTTCTCACGCATCTTAATCTGCTAGTCTTCTTCTCCCCCTGCTTCTTCCGCACTTCTTCTGCCTTCTTTGTCCTGTGTTGTTCTTCTGTCGACGACCCTCCACCGATGCTGCTGCTTCCCAGTGATCTGTCGGCGCCGATATCCTGCATTTCTTAAATAACGATGGGGCGTGGCAATCGGATTACTACATCTGGAGGTCATGCCCCCTTGTGACGTCATCGTCCAGGGCATGAAGGAAGAACGCAGAACAAAAGACAGAAGAAGAGCGGAAGAAGCAGGGGGAGAAGGAGAGGACCGGAGGATGATGATGCGGGAGAAGATAGAGGAAGACCGGAGGCAAAAGCAGAGAAGATGATTTTTAATAAGACTTGTCAAAAGCTGTCTACTGTATTTTTTAACACTACACTATATATTTTTTTGTGAATGGGTAGGGGTACAATGTACCCCCATACTCATTCACATGGGGGGTAAAAGGGGGGCTTCCAGTTTCCGATAAGCCCCCTCACCCGCAAACCCCAACAACCACCGGCCAATGGTTGTCAGGAAGAGGCCCTTGTCCCCATCAACATGGGGGCAAGGTGCTTTGGGGTGTGGGTGGCGCAGAGCCCCCCTTGCCCCAAAGCACCCATCCCCCCCATGTTTAGGGCATGCGGCCTGGTATGGCTCAGGAGGGGGGCGCACGCTCGTCCCTCCCTTTTCTGACCTGCCGAGCTGCATGCTCGGAAAAGGGTCTGGTATGTATTTT
The DNA here is from genome assembly GCF_037356315.1 of Lithobates pipiens. Taxonomy (NCBI): domain Eukaryota; kingdom Metazoa; phylum Chordata; class Amphibia; order Anura; family Ranidae; genus Lithobates; species Lithobates pipiens. Next base: position 260,939,789 of record NW_027507903.1, on the reverse strand, counting down.
GGCGGGGGCCCCTACGCCATTTTTTTTTTTTGTTACATTCAGCGGGAAAGCCTGCTGACAACTGATGACTCATTGGTTGTTAAGGACACAGCATCCGGCTTCCCGGTCCCCTCTTTAGCAACCAGCTATATACAGTGTCAAAAAATAAAATAAAAATTGCTGTAAAACCGTGTGTCCAAAAACGCAGCAAGCGCCGCAAAAAAGCACTGCAGAAACGCTCAAAAGCAACATGCATAGATGTGAATCGAGCCTTAGAGGGTGGCTATGTTCGTTCTACATGGTCCTACTGTATGTAGGATCTTGTAGTGTGCATAGAGTTGTGCACATGACTTCAGTTAAAGTGCACTGCATGTTCCAAACAGAAGTCAGGGGGAAAAGGAGAAGGTTTGAGAGCTCCTTGAAATCACAAAAGAAAGCTGGCCATGGCAGGTAGGTGGTGTTGGAATCTGGCACAGAGATCTTACCCTTGGGATTCCAAAGCGATCTAAGGGATTGACGGGTGGCATGACCCTTGGGACTTTTTCCACACTGCTTGTGAGGTATTTTTGACCCCTACCAAGTGTCTTCTAAACAGGTCTCTTCTGTTTCAAGTACAGAAGTTGGCAGGCTGGGTGTTGACAGCCCAATGCTAACCGCAGAGTTCAGGATGCAGGTATTGGGTTTTGTATTGCTTCTGCAAATACACAGGTAAGGTAGGGCAATACCCATGCTGCTGTCTTTCTGCCACCATAGACCTAGGATCACCCCTAGGACCCCCTAGGAAAAACCCCACTTAATCAAGCCTCATTTACCTCATGTCTGTGATCTGCTTCAAGACAACAAAGCAACTGAAATAGTATATTACTTTGATGTGAAGTACTATAATCCTGTTGGATGTTGAGTTTTCTGCGGCAAACGTATTCATCATTATCAACATATCGTATCTGGATACATTTTAAAATAAGGAAACCAAAGCTTGGCATACACAAGAGATGGGCCATAGGTTTTGCGGTATGATGTTCTTGCTGTTGGGCCTTTTGGTCATTTTGTGGTAGTAAAGGAATGCACTATGCATGCCTTTTTAACCAGCCTGGTTAACAAGTTGATAGAGTTATTTGTATGTGAATCTCATTTCTATCAGCGTTGTATTTCTAAATAGACAATGGCTTCCAGACGCTTTGGATTGTACCGTACAAATTAAATCTACTTCTCACAGCAAACTCTGAATACAAAAACTAGAACCATTATTGTGATTCTGATTACACAATTCCCCATAGGTTTGTCTGTTTCCCATCATAGTAATATAGAAATATCTTTGTTAATTAACTAAAGTGCATTGTGTAATCACTTTCACAATATCAGTTTGAAATAACATTGCCCTATGAATCAAAGCAGTGCTACTTGGCATAGTGCTCATTCACAAAAACACATATATTTATCTGTGTATGTGTGGTATTAAGAAACGCTTTGCCACATTTTGTACCTTTCGTTTATTTGTGTATTTGTTCTTAACAGTGGATTGAGAAAGCTGTCCTGGATATTTTTAGCTCTGGTGCTCTTCACGCATGCTGTGAAAACATTCAACAGGAACTGGGACTGGGAATCGGAATATACTTTGTTTATGTCTGCTTTGAAGGTAAAGTATTTCTTTGGAAGCATGCAAGATTTAAATAGCTTCTCTCCTTGAAATTGTGCTAGCACCAACAACTGTCCATTGCATTTTTCTCTGCTAGCAAAATTCACTGTTTACATGTACTAACTATTACTGCGAAGTTAAGATCAGACATGACATTTGTAACTGACGTAAGAAAAAAGGTCAGTTATTTATGAAACATGTATTTTTTTTATTAAGCTGCTTCATGTTTTGGCTAAATTCTTAAATGCTTCTAATTACAGTGAGGAAAAAAAACAGTATTTGATCCCCTGCTGATTTCGTACGTTTGCCCACTGACAAATAATCCGTCTATAATTTTAATGGTAGGTTTATTTTAATAGTGAGAGACAGAATAACAACAAATTATATCCAGAAAAACGCATTTCAATAAATGTATAAATTGATTTGCATTTTAATGAGTAAAAAAAGTATTTCATCCCCCATCAATCTGCAAGTTTTCTGGCTCCAAGGTGTCTTCTATACAGGTAATAAAGCAGAGATTAGGAGCACTTTTTGAGGTATGATTACTAAAGCGCTGATATGAATAAAAATTATAATATGACTAATTATATAAATGAGAAACAACTGCAGCTATTTGAAATGTGTTCTGGCACCACATATAAAACGAAAACAAATAGTGCACTAGATTTCAAATATACAGTTCATAATAAACTCCATTGAATAGGTGACAAATAGTGATTTGGAAAATTTTATATTAAAAGTCCACATGCATAATAATAAACATATGAAGCGCTTGAATGCTGAAAAAACATGAATGAAATCAATCCATGCTCTGTGACAGTCTCTGCAGGGAATCTGTGCTAGATAATCACCACCACCACCTCCGTGTGCAATGCCTGCTCACCTCAAATGAAAACTCCCTTGGGTCTATTGGCACTTTCAATAATAATCCACACAAGGATCAGCTCTATCATACAGCTCTTTCATAAAGAGTTTCAGCTAATGGCTCTAGGATTACCAGGACTTCTCCACTAACAATTGCTTTCTCCAGGTTCAGTTTCTCAAAGCAAATAAAACATAATTTGCACAAGATTGCTTACAAATACTTGCTTTTAATTAGTAAAAAAAAATGCACTCACATTTGCGCAGTAATAAAAACGCATCAAACGATCAGTTTCGCATTGGGACAGCTCTTCTCCACAGTACGCATCCAAGATAACGAGACACCGGAAGTTTTCTCACCGATTCCTCCAGACACTGGGAGAAGCCGATGACAACACTTCCGGTGTCTCATTATCCTGGATGTGTAGTGAGGAGGTGACCTGTCCCAATACGAAACTGATCGTTTGATGCGTTTTTATTTCTGCGCAAATGTGAGTGCATATTTTGTTACTAATTAAAAGCAAGTCTTTTTAAGCAATATTGCGCGATGATGATGTTTTATTTGCTTTGAGAAATTGATCCCGGAGAAAGCAATTGTTTGTGGAGAATTCCTGGTTTATCTGTCAGCACATATTCCCTGCAGAGACTGTGACAGAGCATGGATTGATTTCATTTGTGTTTTCAGCATTCAAGAGCTTCATATGTTTATTGTGCATGTGGACTTTTTATATAATTTTCAAGATCACTATTTGTCACCTGTTCACTGGAGTTTATTATGAACTACGGTATATATTTGAAATGGAGATTAGGAGCACTCTCTTTTAAAAGGGAGTACTCTTAATATCCGCTTGTTACCTGTATTAAAGACACCTGTCCACAGAAGAAATCAATCAATCAGATTCCAATCTCTTCACCATGGCCAAAACCAAAGAGCTGTCCAAGGATGTCAGGGACAAGATTATAGACCTGCACAAGGCTGGAATGGGGGCTACAAGACCATCGCTAAGTAGATGGGTGAGAGGGTGGCAATAGTTGGTGAAATTTATTTGCAAATGGAAGAAATGCAAAATAACTGTCAATCTCCCTTGGTCTGGGGCTCCATGCAAGATCTCTCTTCGTGGAGTTTCAGTGATCATGAGAAAGGGAGAAATCGACCCAGAACTACACACTTGTCAATGATCTCAAAGCAGCTGGGACCAGAGTCCCCAAGAAAACCATTGTTCACACTTTACCCTGTGAAGGACTGAAATCCTGCAACCCCTGCAAGGTCCCCCTGCTCAAGAAAGTACATATATAGGCCCATCTGAAGTTCGCTAATGAACATCTGAATGATTCAGAGGAGAACCAAGTGAAAGTGTTGTGGTGAGATGAGACCAAAATCAAGCTCTTTGGCTTCAACTCAACTCACTGTGTTTGGAGGAGGAGGAATGCTGCCTATGACCCAAGAACTCCATCCCCACTGTCAAAGATGGAGGTGGAAACATTATGCTTTGGGGTTGTTTTTCTGCTAAGGGGACAGGCACAACTTCACACCATCAAAGGGATGGTAGATGAGGCCATGTACCATCAAATCTTGGTTAAAAACCTCCTTCCCTCAGCCAGGCCATTGAAAATGAGTCGTGGATGAGTATTCCAGCATGACTATGACCCAAAACACATGGCCAAGGCAACAAAGGAGTGGCATAAGAAGCACATTAAGGTCCTGGAGTGGCCTAGTCAGTCTCCAGACCTCAATCCCATAGAAAATATGTGGAGGGAGCTGAAAGTCATGTTAGCAAACATCCGCCTCAAAACGCTAATGAATTGGAGTGGATCTGCAAAAAGAAGTAGGACAAATTCCCTCCTGAGATGTGTGCAAACCTGGTGGCCAACTGCAAGAAATGTCTGACCTCTGGTTGCCTACAAGGGTTTTGCCACCAAGTCATGTTTTGCAAAGGCGTCAAATACTTACTTATGAATTGATTTGCATTTTAATGAGTGAAATAACTTTTTTGAAATGTGGTGTTCTGTCTCACACTGTTAAAATAAACCTACCATTAAAATTATAGACTGATCATTTCTTTGTGGGTGGACAAACGTACAAAATCAGCAGGGGATCAAATACATCAGTGTTGGTCTGAGACTGTAAAGCACACCATCCCAAATTGTGTATTTACAGTATATTCAAAGTGTATTATATCCTTTATGGAAATGAAAGTTGATGTATCCGCTCACAGGTAAGCGCCAAATACAGAATGTGTGTTATCCATTGTCTTTTAAAAACCACAGTTTTAATCAACCCAGTAATACATAGTTTACACTTTTATTCCTCTTGAGAGGGAAGAAAAGAAGTGCAGGGACTGTAGATGCGCAAACGGCATTTATCTCAGAAGAAGCAAAAGCTATCAGAAAATGTTTTCATGCTTGTCAAATTGGCCTTTCTCGTTTTTAAATAGGTTAGGCAGGGCTCTGTGCTGTTATTAAAGACACAAAATGGTCACCTCATCTAGTCATAAATGAAACGGGCCATAGATTATGCAATTTTTTTTCCTTCCTGCAACCATGGGTTGCAAGAAAGCAAATTCGCTCGATTTTGTGTTGTGCTGTCCCTCCCGCGGAACTATCCTTGGACTGCTAGTGGATATAGCCTCTGGCAGTAATCGCATGCTGAAAATCTGACATGCTGGTTGTACCCAAGTCTGTCAATTTATCAACTTGGGTACCATGAGCCTGCCCATAGATGGATCAGATCTCGGACCTGTCCCTGCTTAACAGCCTGGGATTCGATCCATCCATGGCTGGCTTTAATCTGTAAAGACTCCTAAATTTTATAAGTCAGCATGGATCTGATGAGTGGTTGTGGGCAACATCTCTTATTTCAAGCCTGTTGATAAAAAAAAGAGCAAGGAAATCACAAGCTCTATATTGCCAAACATACTACAGCCAATAAATGTTGTGCGTCTGGAAATTAAACATGTTACATTATAAATGTATAGAAGCTGATAAGATGCTCATAGGAGGAGAGAGTGGATTGATGGCGAGTTGGACTTGCCAGATTATTTTTTTTCTTTATTTTTGTCACAAGCTGGGGAGGAGACCATTAAAAATGTTAGGTCCATAGGTCCTCTAGCTCTTCTGCTCAGCCTTCTACATAAAGGTGAACCTCCACTTCACCGGCTGTTGATCCTGCTAGGTCTGGTATCTTTCCCCTCAGATATTTCATCCCTTGTGGTTTTTGATATTCCTCAGCCCTGTCCCTCACTTGCGGTAACTCTTGACCTACAAAGTACTGCTCCTTTTCCTGGTAAGAACCTGACCCCTCCGCTTCCTCCAGCAGTCTTGGACCCTGCTAACAGCATTAGTTCTGGAGTTCCTCCTGTTTTTTTTTTGCTGGCGTCTCCATTATGGAATTCTTGGAGTCCTCCCATCTGCCAATCTTATTTAGATGAAAATTGCCAGGTATCTAGCACTGATGGCTTAAATGTAGGTACGAACAGATCGAAATTTGACTGTTATATCAGGAAGCGACCATATTTCTATCTGTGTGTGGCCCTCCATGTTCGATAAATTTTGAACTGAACTTTTGTAAAGTTTTTAGTTGTTCAGTGACTGCAAACCATTTGCTGCAGCGCTGATCAGTGCATTCTGACATTAGAGGAGTCCCCACCGTCAGATGGAGGATTCTGTTTGTTTTTCAGCTGCTGGCTGAACTTAAAGAAAACTAAGTGTGTGTATACTCAGCTTCAGGTCACCATCAAGCCCAGCTGTTCAGCTCATATGCTTGCTAAAGTAGCCCATTACATGTTGCCAATTCTTCCCTATCTGTAGCAGACTTTCCTCTGCTCTCATTTTTAGGATTCATGAGTTTGCAATCTGGATACTGCTTCTATGTTGAGAAGTCTGGTCTCTATGGACCAAAGTGTCCAGAATGCTATTTGCCGGTCTCTGGTGAGGAATGAGATGGTTCCTTCCCCCTGCCTGGAAGAACCCCTCTCACAGCCATATCCTCTTTTTTGACTCTTGAGTTTGGTTCTCCATAATGGACAGTTCTTAAGTTCTCAGGGTTCCTCTGTGGGTTGGCATTTTGACCTGACCTTAGTTGGACAGCACCTGGGTGTTGCAGGGCCTTCACCACTGGGTAGATTTGGGAACCCTTCCTGGGATAGGACAGGCCAGGTGACCTACTTCCTATGCTGGACAGCTCTAGGTGTTTTTCCTAGAGCCAAGGTATGGCCTTTAGGATCAACTCAGCAAATGATCTCTACATTGAAGGGTATAATGCCCCTAATTTTCTGCTTGCATAGATCACTGGAGGGTCTTGTATCCCCCTGGGTGATCAGTAGACAAGACTTGCTTGGACCCTGCTGTAGATTTCAATTTTGGGGTGATAGTTTAATGCTGCTTGAATGTATACCTGTTTGCCTAAAGTTCAGCTTTATTTTTATGTGCAGCGTGTTTATAAAATGTAAAGGAAAATGGAGGTGTTGCCAGCTGCAACAAGTCAGATTTCATCAGTTTTTTTTTTTTTTTTTTATAGTGTAGGTTTAAAAATGAGCACATATTAAAGGGCGTGCCACATCAGTGTTTATTTCTCTTTTGTGTTTATTCATGAGGTTCACTATTTGCATTTAAATGTTTAGCTTAAGTAACATGTTTATATCTGCCTGATTTTAGCTACCTTTGTGCTTCTTTTATCTTTTGTTTTAAAAACATTTCTGTTTATTCTGTTCTTTTCTATTGGATTTCTATATATAGGTAAATAAAAATAATGCAAAGCTTTGGAATAATGTTGGCCATGCACTGGAAAATGAGAAGAGTTATGCAAAAGCCCTCAAGTTTTTTAAGCAAGCCACACATGTGCAACCAGGTAGGGGTTGTGGAATAAAACTGCACTTAAGTCTGTCTTTACACACTTGGCATATTAAACTTGTGTTTTTAACAGACCATGTATAGTTGACATTATAATGCCATTCTGTGTCCTAGATGTGAGTTTTCTCATTGCTACATGTGAACAGCACCTGTACTGGCACTTTTCCATCTGCTTGATACATTTTGCATTGCAGGTTTCATGCTGCGGCTACAGTTTGCTATCGTAGTGCTTTTTTTCCCCCTCTGTCAACTCGAGGATGTTACTGCCCTATTTTGTAGGGTTGGATGCTTCGCAAAGCAAAAGGAGCACAACCCCCATCTAGTAATTTATGACCCTGCACATTTTATATAAGCTCAGTTCAGTTTAGTGTCCTGCAGAGGCAGAATGCCTCTCTCCAGCCCAGCTGAAATAAAACTTAGCTGCTGCCTTACCAATTTCTCTTTTATTAGTGTAGCTGCATTGGCAGATATTACATTTGGATATAAGGTTCTGCAGGCAGAAGTCTTTGAGGGTTACTGAGGCATATTTGTTTATTTTTGGTCTCTTTGTTGTTCCTCGTTTTTGAAGTCTCTTTGTATCAAATGTGTTAAAGAATTGAATCCTGTGCATTCCACTGAATGCTGGGATAAAAAAAACTATTTTTGATTCCACAATACAATCTATATCCTAATCCTACAATACAGGACACAGTGTATGAATATTCTGCCTATGTGTATAGGTGCGTACCTTCATTTAAACACTGGCAAAGCCTCTGGGCGCCTCTCCTTTTAAACGTACCCTACTCTGTGAGTCCTCAATTTTATGATAGTGTCTGCAGTTGAGAATCTTGTCCTTAGTTTACATAATTGTATATATTTTTCTTTATTTTTTTTTTATCTACGGATACTTCAGTCAAATCTTTTTTTTTTCTTCTTATGCCGGCATAGAAGTATTCTTTCTGGACTGGAGCAACTGCAGTAAAACCTTGGGCGCTGCACTTCAACCCTACGCTATGGGGGAAATCTGATGCTTCAGGCACTTTATCCTGCACATACACGTACCATGACATTTGGTGCAATGCAGTGAGTTAGCCGCAGGGTGCAATACAGGTCCAGGGCTGTGGTCAAACACTTTTGAACTCGGTCCCTAAAGTTTGCGTTGGGGGTATGCCCACCATGAATGTCAAAGCCTGGACTTTGTTTAAAGACCAGCTTTGTGGACAGGTAAGACAGGGTCACCTGTAAATAAAATAATTTAGTAATAGGGTCACCTGTTACTGTAAAGAAATGAGCTATGAAAAAGTTTTAAAGTATTGAGGTGAATGCATTCTAAACTGCCACTAAAATTCAACCACTGAGAGCTTAGTCTCAGATGGATGACAAGGGTAACATCCTTTACTGCCAATTCCACTGCAGCCCTTATAAGGTACTCGGGCACTTGTTCTCGCTTTTTCACCGTAGGTAATTGTTACAGGGCAATCTACACCTGCGTTTTCCACGTATTCCTTGTGGACGCGCTTATCTTATTCTCCAAACTCTATTCTGTGAATATCCCACAGGGGAAAAACTTGACTTGTAGCTTAGATGGAGACCAGGTGAAGGGAAGCCAATACAAAATCGCAGGCAAACATTCGTTCTAACGAAGTCCGGCACAACAGTCGACCTCAGAGCAGCAATGTGTCCCTTGCATCGGAGCAAGTCAATTTTAATCCTGGTCTGGACTACTGATTTTAGCTCTATTTTAAGCACGCAAAAAGCAGCCGATTTAACTATAGTACAATTATCTGCATCTATGTCACGTTTTCCCAGACAGATTATGAACTTAGTGATTGTGATTCTCTGCTTTAACGCCGCTCTGGGTTAGTGTGTGGGCAGTGTGAACAGGCCTGCAGCCAGCTCTTGCAGCAATTTTAGTATATCAAACTGCAGCTAACTGGACTAGGACAATGAACAACCAACATGAACCTATATTTCAGGATCGTGCTGTTATGCGGCAATTATATCAATTGCCTTCTGCTCCACTTTCTGTGTAATTGCCTTAAAACCTATTGTGAGACAATCTTCCAGAATTGCTCAAATCTCTATTCACATTATTATTATTATTATTATTATTATTATTATTATTATTATTATTATTATTATTATTATAATGCAGGTTTTATATAGTGCCAACAGTTTGCGCAGTGCTTTACAAAATGAGGGCAGACATTATAGTTACTCCCCGCGCATGGGAGGAGGTGACAAGGGAGCTAGAGAGCAGGAGGTCTTGGGATGACCAAAGAGAGCAGATTGGTTGGTATTTTGGGACTAGGTTAGCGATTTAACTAGGGGCAGAGTTATGGATGGCTTTGTAAATTATTGTTAGTGCTTTAAATTTTATTCGTTTGGTTGAGTGGAAGCCAGTGGAGGGATTGGCAGAGAGGGGTGGAGGACACTGAATGGCTGGTAAGGTTGATGAGTCTGGCAGTGCATTCATTATGAACTGAAGGGGGGATAGTCTATGTAAAGGTAATCCAATGAGGGAGTTGTTGAGGCGAAAGATGACCAGGGAGTGAATTATAGAAGCTTGGTGGTGTCATTAGTTAAAAAAGGGCGTATTTTGGAAATGTTGCGGAGGCTATGGTGGCATGATTTGGACAGGGATTGTATGTGGGCCTGAAAGGACACTTCAGAGTCTAAGGTTACCCCTAGCACCCTGGCATGTGGGGACAGACTGATAGATGTGGTATTGCTCTTGACAGAGAAGTCAGGGGAAGGGGGCATGTGGGGGAGGAAATATTAAGGGCTCTGTTTTAGATGGATTAAGTTTGAGGAAGTGGTTTTACATCCAGGCTGTTATGTCTGTTAGTAGATCACTGATGCGTGAGGAGATTGATGGGGTGAGCTGAGGGGCAGAGAGATAGGTTTGGGTGTCATCAGCATGTAAATGGTAGTGAAAGCCATGGGAGGCTATCAGCTGACCCAGGGAGGATGTGTAGATTGACAATAGTAGAGGTCCAAGGACAGAACCTTGGGGGACCCCAATGGAAAGGTAGTTGGAGAAGAGCAAGTGGAGTTGTGACACTGAAGGTGCGATGAGAGGGGTAAGATTTAAACCAACAGAGAGTGCAGCTATTAGCACATATAGAGATTTTTTATTTATTTACATTTTTTTACTTAAGAACGTTTTATTAAACATTTCCATAAAATACAAAGGTGCTTCTCTTTACAAAGGAAAATCTCTATATTCCCAGTTAGGGGATATGGAGATGCCTGGGCATAGCATTTCAAAGTAGTCCCTTGACATTTTCCACTTTTTGTCATGTTGCAACCAAAACCATGTATTTTATTGAGATTATATGTGATAGACCAACAAAAAGTGGCACATAATTGTGAAGTAAAAGGAAAATCATAAATGGTTTTACAAATTTTTAACCAATATCTGAAAAGTGTGGTGTTCATTTGTATTCAGCCACACATAGTGCTTTTGTTTTTTTAGGCCAAAAAAGTTCAATTTTGGTCTCATCTGACCAGAGCACCTTTTTCCACATGTTTGATATGTCCCCCAAATATTTTGTTGCAGACTGCAAATGGGACTTCTTATGGCTTTCTTTAAATAATTGCTTTCTTCCTGCCACTCTTCCATAAAGGCCAGATTTGTGAAGTGCATGACTAATAGTTGTCCTGTGGACAGATTCTCCCACTTGAGCTGGGGATCTCTGCAGCTCCACCAGAGTTACCATGGGCCTCTTGGCTGTTTCTCTGATTAATGTTCTCCTTGCCCGGCCTGTCCATTTAGGTGGACGGCCATATTTTGGTAGTTTTTCAGGTGTGCCATACTCTTTCCATTTTTGGATAATGGATTGAACAGAGCTCCGTGAGATGTTGGAAGCTTGGGATTTTTAATTTTTATTTTATAACCTAACTCTGCTTTAAACTTCTCCACAACTTTATCCCTAAACTGTCTGATGTGGTCCTTGGCCTTCATGATGCTGTTTGTTCACTAAGGTTCTCTAACAAACCTCTGGGGGCTTCACAGATCAGCTGTATTTATACTGAGATTCAATTGCACACATGTGGACTCTGTTTACTAATTAGGTGACTTCTGAAGGCAGTTGGTTCCACTAAATTTTAGTTAGGGGTATAAAAGTAAAGGGGGCTGAATAAAAATGCACTCCACACTTTTCAGATATTTATTTGTAAAAAGTTTTGAAAAAAAAATATTTTCCTGTCACTTCACAATTATGTGCCACTTTGTTTTGGTCTATCACATAAAATCCCAATAAAATGCATTTACGTTTTTGGTTGTAACGTGACAAAATTTGGAAAATTTCAAGACAATGTATTCTGCTTGTACGGTACAGTACTCCAGGATGTGGTGGTATTTACAGGTAAGTCAAAATTCCTTTTTGCTGCCTCAGCTGATCCCTGCTTCAGGTACAAGGTGCTTCTTTCATTTGTCGGTTTTAGGTTCTATGATCTCGTGTGGGTCTGTTGCTACATATTTGGCTGTTTTTGTTTCACATCCCTCGATTTTATTACTTGGGGGACACCCTATTGCCTAAGAGACAACTCCTGTGTCAGCTTGAAGTTCCCAATGAACTATTAGGGCATTGTTTAGCACTCTAGGTAGGTAATTTAATCTTCCTGTCAGTGTAACTGCTTGCATGTATGAGCAGACAGCTTACCCTGACTGTCTGCAAAAAGATGTACATTTATTTTTTTGTATTCTTTGTACAAAAGTGAACTCATCCTTTAGGTTAATGGGCATTTTGACGTACCTGCAAATTCCATATCTCGTATTATCATACAGGACACAGGTCCCTTCCTACCTCCCCTGTGTTCCCTCTACTGCTTGCTAAGAAACTGTTGAGTCAGAGTAGGTATGATTATATGGGTGTTGGTTCTCGGTAAACCTTTTTCCAGTGTCCGTTAACCTTATGGCAGCAGGATTTAAACCATGGTTTAAGAATCCACTCCTGTTTCCTGTACTATGAGAAATGGAATTGACGTACTAGATTTACGAAGTATGTCAACATTCATATTTTTTATTTTATTTTTCCAAGCTAGAGTCACTTTAACCACCCCTGTCCCTGCTCAAACCGAAAGACAGCTATAGTGTGGACCTATTTTTCCGGGAGGACATCTATGGACGCCCTATAGACCTGCAGGGCGTGCACGGTTCGCTCTATGATCAGCGAGTCTGAGAGATTGCTGATGACAGATCGGAGTAAGGGGTCGATCCCGACCCCTTACCACCGTGATCAGCTGTCAGCCAATGACATCTGATCGTGTGATGTAAACAGGGCCAGTAATCTATGTTTCTTCTCACGTTGGTGGTCGCCAGCAGCTGTGAAAGGGATATCAGTCATGATCGTGGAGAGTCTCTGCAGAGGCTACTGTGTCACCTATCAGTGCCCACAGTGTCCCCTATAAATGTCGCCAATCGGTGCCTCATCACCAGTGCTGCCTATCAATATCACCTTTAAAGTGCCACCTACCAATGCCACTCATCAGTGCCGTCTTATCAGTACATATCATTGTCTCCTTATCTGTGCCCATCATTTCTGTCTTTTTTTGTTTAGCAAAAAATAAAGACCCAAGTGGTGGTTAAATACGACCAAAAAGCTCCATTTGTGTGAAAAAAATTTGACTGCGCTGAAAGCTGAAAATTGGTCTGGGCAGGAGGGGGGTTTAATTGCCCAGTAAGCAAGAGGTTAATATGTATAGAAAATTTATCATAGATCTTAAACTGTTTGACAAGAATATTTGTGAATCTACCAACTGGTATAAAAATAAGCGTACAAATTTAGTATTTCTGAGGATGTAGTAGCAATAGTTAAACTAAATGTATACATTAGCTGTTTTTATCTTGCTAAAACATAAAATATGACCACTTTGATGTCATGTCTTATCAGCCTTATTTCAATTCAGCTACTCAACTCTTGACCTATAAATAAAATATTTGGATGCTTTTCAATGTGTAGCACCCAAAACAAACATACTCTGACTAATGCCATGTCCAAGCCTGTGGTTTGCTTCAAATCTTGAGGTTGCCTGTGAACTGAAGACCCCAAATGATGGATAAACTAAAGTAAAAATATGCTGACATGTTAAATAGAATACAGTTTAAACAATCTTGTCCTTTAAGCAATGCACTGAAAAATAGTCTTCTATACATTTAGACCTATAATCTAATTATTAGGCTTACGACGTTGTTCTTGGCAGAGATTTGTTCTTTGCCTGTGATTTATAATTTAAGCCCAGACCTCTGAACTAATTGTAACTGTTTAAGAAAAGTTATAGTGCCTTTAAATGTGTACATCATTTAATCCTATTAGCTGTAGCCATAAATTCTTTGCAAATCTAAATTATGTGAGTGAGTGAATTGTGTATACTTGTTTAAATTAGGCTTGAACAGAACTATAGCTGCACTTATACAATAGTAAACACAAGATGCACACATGCTATGCAATAATACACACAAGTTGTGTAGCAAAACTGTAGATCGTGACCATGTAAATTGGCAAATATCGCTGCCCGATATACATAGATCTAATTATATAATATGCATAGGAGTTTTAAAACCTTAACATTCTTTGAGAAGATTTATACCTAGTTGCTTTCTTTCAAATGCATATTTAAAAAAAAAAAAAAAAGGTTGAAATGGTTCTAAATTTTTATATATATATATATATATATATATATATATATATATATATATATATATATATATATATATATATATATATATATATAATATTTACACACACACACAGTGCCTTGCGAAAGTATTCGGCCCCCTTGAACTTTTCAACCTTTTGCCACATTTCAGGCTTCAAACATAAAGATATACAATTTTAATTTTTTGTGAAGAATCACCAAGTGGGACACAGTTGTGAAGTTGAACAAAATCTATTGGATAATTTAAACTTTTTTTAGCAAATAAAAAACTGAAAAGTAGTGCGTGCAAAATTATTCGGCCCCTTTACTTTCAGTGCAGCAAACTCACTCCAGAAGTTCAGCGAGGATCTCTGAATGATCCAATGTTGTCCTAAATGACTGATGGTGATAAATAGAATCCACCTGTGTATAACCAAGTCTCTGTATAAATGCACTTGCTCTGTGATAGTCTCAGGGTTCTGTTGAAAGCGCAGAGAGCATCATGAAGACCAAGGAACACACCAGGCAGGTCCGTAATACTGTTGTGGAGAAGTTTAAAGCCGGATTTGGATACAAAAAGATTTCCCAAGCTTTAAACATCCCAAGGAGCACTGTGCAAGCGATCATTTTGAAATGGAAGCAGTATCAGACCACTGCAAATCTACCATGACCTGGCCGTCCCTCTAAACTTTCAGCTCAGACAAGGAGAAGACTGATCAGAGATGCAGCCAAGAGACCCATGATCACTCTGGATGAACTGCAGAGAACTACAGCTGAGGTGGGAGAGTCTGTCCATAGGACAACAATCAGTCGTACACTGCACAAATCTGGCCTTTATGGAAGAGTGGCAAGAAGAAAGCCATTTCTCAAAGATATCCATAAAAAGTCTCGTCTAAATTTTGCCACAAGCCACCTGGGAGACACACCAAACATGTGGAAGAAGGTGCTCTGGTCAGATGAAACCAAAATCGAACTTTTTGCCCACAATGCAAAACAATATGTTTGGCGTAAAAGCAACACAGCTCATCACCCTCAACACACCATCCCCACTGTCAAACATGGTGGTGGCAGAAACATGGTTTGGGCCTGCTTTTCATCAGCAGGGACAGGGAAGATGGTTAAAATTGAGGGGAAGATAGATGCAGCCAAATACAGGACCATTCTGGGTGAAAACCTGTTGGAGTCTGCAAAAGACCTGAAACTGGGACGGAGATTCATCTTCCAACAAGACAATGATCCCAAACATACCGCAAAATCTACAAAGGAATGGTTCACAAATAAACGTATCCAGGTGTTAGAATGGCCAAGTCAAAGTCCAGACCTGAATCCAATCGAGAATCTGTGGAAAGAGCTGAAAACTGCTGTTCACAAACGCTCTCCATCCAACCTCACTAAGCTCGAGCTGTTTTGCAAGGAAGAATGGGCAAGAATTTCAGTCTCTCGATGTGCAAAACTGATAGTGACATACCCCAAGCGACTTGCAGCTGTAATCGCAGCAAAAGGTGGCTCTACAAAGTATTAACGCAAGAGGGGCCGAATAATTTTGCACGCCCCACTTTTCATTTTTTTATTAATTAAAAAAGTTTCAAAAATCCAATAGATCTCTCTCTCTCTCTCTCCCTCTCCCTCTCCCTCTCCCTCTCCCTCTCCCTCTCCCTCTCCCTCTCCCCCTCCCCCTCCCCCTCCCCCTCCCCCTCTCCCTCTCCCTCTCCCTCTCCCTCTCCCTCTCTCTCCCTCTCTCTCCCACAGTCCTAAAGACTAATCGACTATCCCTGACTGAACAACTAGTTTCTACTGAATGGGCCAGCCATTAGGAGACTAGAGGGTAGTGGACTCCCATCCTAAGCACCCAATTGCAGTTAACAGGCATATGAAGGACCTGCATAACAGGACAGAAGTATCATAAGAATGAAAGGGATAACCAAGTCAATCAATGCTGATCAGAATAAATAAGCACCACAAACTGTCTTTAATATATTGCTTGAGAGACCAGCTGAATCTCCTAATAAATTTGACTGGGCACCAGACCACTTTGTGCTGATGATGCCTCTCCTAGAGATTTTTCGCTGTCTCCAAAGCTTTGTCGTGAAATTTTATCTAAGGCTAGACAAAATGAACGTATTACTTTTAATGGAGATACCATCGCTCTTTCAAGATTTATCCCTAGTCGCACTGAGAAACGCGAGGGTGCTGCATCCTCTTTAAAAAAACTGCGGGAGAAAGGAATAGCTTATAGATGGCGATTCCCTTTTTGTGCTAAATGCCTGCAGGCAAAATTTAGCACTGATGTTCAGAGCCGACGGTCAGCTTTCTTGTTATAACCTATGCGACTAAACAGCCACTCAATTGTTGTTGGAAGCAGCGGGAGGGCCGTCTCTCCGTCCCCCCCTGCATGCTGCCACTCCACCCAGGCTCTCTCGTCCCACCAAGAGGCCCGAGCGAACCAACCTGCACGTCCGCCGGCTGGCCAGTGACACGAAAAAAGTTGGAATTGTCTGTGATCGGGTCTATGATCTATTAATCTGGACATGACATCACTTCCAGTTTACTGGAGCCTTAAAGACGCTAGATTAAAAAAAAAATGGCAGTATTCAAATGGCCAAACTTGAAGTTTTTAAGTGCAAAGGATCCCTCCAAAAATAATACCTGACACGCAACTATTGCTGTCACAAGGGATGTTTACATTGCTTGTGATCAAAAAATAAAGGGGACAGTCTAAAAACCATAAAAGGGGGGGGGGGGGATTACAGCGTCCCACCCGTCCGTGCTTGCGCACAGAAGCGAACGCATACATAAGTCACGCCCGCAAATGTAAACCGTGTTTAAACCGCACGTGAGGTATCGCCACGCCATTGGAGGGAGAGCAATAATTCTAGCACTAGACCTCCTCTGTAACTTTTAAACTGGTAACTGTTAAACATTTGCAATATATAGATAAAATATTGCACTGACCACCAGTTTTTTTTTTTCTCTAGCGTCTGTGTATAATACACAGACACACAGTATCTCACAAGTACACCCCTCACATTTTTGTAAATATTTTATTATATCTTTTCATGTGACATCACTGAAGTACACCCCTAAGTGAAAATGTCCAATTTGGGCCCAAAGTGTCAATATTTTGTGTGGCCACCATTATTTTCCAGTACTGCTTTAACCCTCTTGGGCATGGAGTTAACCAGAGCCTCACAGATTTCCACTGGAGTCCTCTTCCACTCCTCCATGACGACATCACGGAGCTGGTGGATGTTAGAGACCTTACGCTCCTCCACCTTCCATTTGAGGATGCCTCATAGATGCTCAATAGGGTTTAGGTCTAGAGGCATGCTTGGCCAGTCCATGACCTTTACCCTGAGCTTCTTTACGAAGACAGTTGTTATCTTGAACATGTGTTTGGGGTCATTATGTTGGAATGCTGCCCTCCGGCCCAGTCTCTGAAAGAAGGGAATCGTGCTCTGCTTCAGTATGTCATAGTACATGTTGGCATTCATGTTTCCCTCAGTGAACTCTAGCTCCCCAGTGCTGGCAGCATTCATGTAGTCCCACTGTAGGCAAAACACACTCGCCTTTGTACTCCTCACCTGGTTGCCACCACACACGCTTGACACCATCTGAACCAAATACGTTTACCTTGGTCTCATCAGACCACAGGTCCTGTTTCTGGTAAAACATGTCCTTAGTCTGCTTGTCTTCAGCAAACTGTTTGCAGGCTTTCTTGTACATTATCTTTGGAAGAAGCTTCCTTCTGGGACAACAGCCATGCAGAAGATTAATTTGATGCAGTGTATGGTCTGTGCATTGACAAGCTGACCCCCCTACCCCTTCAACCTTTGCAGCAATGCTGGCAGCACTCATGCATCTATTTCTCAAAGACAACCTCTGGCTATGACACTGAGAATGTGCACTCCACTTCTTTGGTCGACCATGGCGAGGCCTGTTCTGAGTGGAACTTGTCCGGTTAAACCACTGTAGATTCTTTGGCCACCATGCTGCAGCTCAGTTTTCAGGGTCTTGGCTATCTTCTTATAGCCTAGGCCAACTTTATGTAGAGCAACAATTATATTTTTCAGATCCTCAGTTTTTTGCCATGAGGTGCCATGTTGAACGTCCAGTGACCAGTTTTAGAGAGTGATGACGTCAACTTTAACACACCTGTTCCCCATTCACACCTGAGACCTTGTAACGCTAATGAGTGATGCCAGGGAGTAAAAATGCCTAACTGGGCCTAAATCGGCCATTTTCACTTAGGGGTGTACTCACTTTTGTTAAAGTCATGTTGAGTTACTTTGAGAGGACAGCAAATTTACACTGTTATACAAGCTGTACACTCACTACTTTACATTGTAGCAAAGTGTCATTTCTTCAGTGTTGTCGCATGAAAAGTTATAATAAAATATTTACACACATCTGAGGAGTGGAATCGCTTTTGTGAAAATGTGTGTGTGTGTATATATATATATATATATAATGTGTATAGTGTATGTGGGGGTTCTAAGTAATTTTCTAGCAAGAAATACTACTTTTAACTAGTAAGCAACAAGGGTCTGAAAATGGCCTGGTCCTTCAGTGGTTAAAGAAGATGCTATTGTGAGTCGTCGTGTACCCCCAAAAAAATATCAAGGCCCTACAACAAAATCTTAAACAGCTCATTGTCAGATCCTGTTTTTTAAAAAACTGCATGAGACAAGGCTGTGTCACTTACTGCTGTTCATATTTTAATTAGAACTGTTAACCTTAATCATTTGATAAGGGGTCTGAACGTGGGGGGCAGGGAGTATACATCTGCTGCTTATGCTGATGATTTATTGTTCTTCTTGACTCAGCCTCATATTTCTATTCCCAACCTCCTTACAGCTATTTATGGGTACTGTATGTCTCTAACTTAAAAATAAACTACGCTAAACCTTTCTCTCCCTACAGAAATCTTGTCTACCATACAGTAAAATTATCCCTTAAAATGGGAACCTAAAGCCTTAAAATATAAACTTGCTTAAAATTTAGGAAACTTCTTTGAAGAAAACTTTAAGCACCTGCTTCAACTGATAGAATGAACCTAAAGAACTGGAACTTAAAAAAAAAAGTGTCATGGTTCGGAAGAGCTGCTGTTAAAATAATTAATTATTTAGAATTTTTTTATTTTTTTTCCTATCCATTACATTTTTTTTCAAACACTTGCAATTCTTACAATGAACATTTTTATTTGGACGCCTAAAAAGCCCCAAATTAGGCTCCAAGTAATTAGCGCCCCATCTGTCCGTGCTTTATATACTCAGCCCACATTCAGATCCAGGAGCCTATCATTGGTTAGAACTGCGGGGGCAAGACCATGTACATCCAACCACGGGTCCCAAAGTTTCTCATATTTTCGTGCATACCCCCTTTGCTGATACGTTTTTCCATATGCACGATGTGTGCCAAGGCAACCACCCACTCTGATTTCCAGTGTATAATTATTTTATGAGCTAAAAATAAGGTCCTACTAACAGCCTCTCTAGTATGATTTTCCTATTCAATCTCGTCTAATAGATTAAGGAAGCACGATTTGGCGTCCAAAGTAAGCAAAATACTCTATTCAGGGTGTCTACCACTCCCCTCTGATAAAGGTGCAGTTTGGGACATCTCTACAATAGATGTATTGGATCACTGTGATACCACCTACACCTAGTGCACATAAGCAACAGTCCCATAATGTATAATCTTTGAGGGGTATGGTACACTCTCAAAAGAATATAGAGCTGTGTCAATCTCTGGGTTACATTCAAGGAGCAAGTGGTCACAGCCTGCAGAGCCTTATCGCATTGATCCCTATCTAGTGGACCAACGTCATTGTCCCACTTAGCCCTTACACTTAGGGGATGTTTATGCAGAAACAGCTGAAGCAACATAGCATAGCCTGGGGATATAAAAACCCTTGGAGGTTGCTTCTTCCTTAATCAAGGTAATTTGGGTTACCAAAGACATGGGCCATTCAAAGGTTCTGGTCTGGGCCACTACTGCATGCCGTAGTTGCATGTGGTAGAAGTGTATAGAGGGTGGAAGATCTAATGCCTCCGGTGAAGCATCAAAAGTGAGCAGCTTGCCATTATGAAAGATTTGCCTCAAATACACAGTGCCGTTGTTCTTCCACAGGGTCCAATGCTATCATTTGGCCAACTCATGCTGTCATTTGGCTAATTGTATGTGGTTTCCCAAAAGCCTGTGCTTCAAGGGCCGTCGGAAAAGAGCTACCCCACACCGTATGGAGTATTCACAGAAGAGTCTACTACCCATTTTGAAAATAATGAATTTATTGCATTTTAGGATGAGGCTTTAACATAAAATGTGGAAAAAGTGAAGCGCTGTTAATACTTTCCTGGATGCACTGTACACCCTGCCTACAATCAGGCAGGATGAACTGAGCACAAAACTGTCCTTACTGGACATATTTAGAAATGCATAGTTCTCTAACTGTAAGTAGAACAGAAAAGAATTTGGACCCCCTACAACCTTTGAAACCATCTGCCTTAATGACGCTGAAAAAAAGTAAAATTTACAGCATTCTCTTGCAACAAATGAGAAACTACATGACCGATACATTTAAAGAATTGTGGGAAAACGCTTTTCAATCTTTCAGGAAAATTGGTGGAGAAAAGTGTGTATCCTAGCTCACAAGTGTGCAAAAAGTACACACCTACAGGAAACCACGTACAAAAATCCTCACGCGTTAGTACACAACCCCTGCTGCAGTCTTTCAATTAAAAAATAAAATTTGCTAAAGATGTGGACCAGCCAAATAGATACAGATACGAAAATTGAACTTGCATCGGGTTGCTGCCTGCTGCACATCTCTACATATCCCCTGGAGAAATAAACATTCTTTGAAGAAACACCTGCTCAACACAGCCAAATCCTTATCCGACAACATTGAACATGGAAATCCAACATATATTCCATCTATCAGGGACTGTCTTCATAAAGTAAATATTTATGACATGAAAGAAACACTAGCTAACGCCAAAATTACAACTTTCCAATTTCATGAAACCCGGACGGCATGGTTCATGTTTACATATTCATGACTACAATGCACTGATGTCATTGACACTTTACCAAGACACCTGTGGTTCTGATTACTGATTTCCTTTATATTTTATCTAATAGCCGTAGAATTTGGAAAATGGTATTCTTACAATGTTTTCTTCACCCTCTTTCCCTCTCTCTTCTCCATCTATATTTTCTATTTATCCTAGCTTGAAAACTGGATGTAATTGTAACACATACACGGTAGTAAGAAAAACATAGGCATGCTACCACATCTGGGGGAAAAAAAATATCCTGCTATCCTATGGTAATGATGCTTCAATGCACTGCATTTTAAGTGTAAACGTATCATATCATATATTGCTATGCCATATTGCAATATTGTCAGAACTGTACCAGGTTTCTATAAATGTATTTTTTGCTCAATAAAATGTTTGGTTAAAAAAAAAAAAATATATATTATATAATTGTTCTGCTTGGTCTGCAATACTGCCAATTTACAGTAACTATGGGGTCATTGGTAGATCTCCAATGAAGAGACCAGCATAAAATATACATATAGCTATATCTTGGCTATTCCCTTCTATTTGCTGTTTTGTGATCGTGTTAATGTGGAAGATATTTTGATAGTATATATATTTTCTACATATATTGAAACTATCCACTGAGTTCATTGAAGGACCAGCTGTGCTAGAACGCCAACCTGTCCTAAGCAAAATATGTGGGCTGACGTTGCTGAGCACACTTTTTGGGGGTTATTTACTAAAAGAAAATTCACTTTGCACTACAAGTGTATTTGGAAGTGCAGTCGCTGTAGATCCATAGTTGCATAGTAGGTGAGGTTGAAAAAAGACACAAGTCCATCAAGTCCAACCTATGTGTGTGATTTATATGTCAGTGTTACATTGTATATTCCTGTATGTTGTGGTCGTTCAGGTGCTTATCTAATAGTTTCTTGAAACTATCAATGCCCCCCCACTGAGACCACCGCCTGTGGAAGGGTATTCCACAACTTTGTCACTCTTACAGTAAATAACCCTCTACGTAGTTTAACCTTAAACCTCCTTTTTTTTTTTCTTCTTCTAATTTCGAAGGGGACATGTAAAGAAAATAATTAAAAAAAGAAAACGCATTTTAGCTTGCACATGATTGGATGATAAAATCAGCAGAGTTTCCCCTCATTTCAGATCTTCCCCCTCAGATCTACATCTTCTGCACTCCCAAGTGCACTTATAGTGCAAAGTGGATTTGCCTTTAGTAAATAACCCCCTTTGAAACTGTCAGTAGCCTAATTGTCATCTGAACATAGAGTAAATTTAGACGTTCTGTACGCTTGCTCCACGTCTTTGATTATTGAAGCCACTGGATTAACAAGACAACTAGGATCTCCTCTAAAACCCTAAATTGCCTCAGCATTTGCCCTATGAACCTGTTCTTAAGGAAGTATACAAATTCCTTCAATGTAGGAGTGAATGCAGACAATTTTCAGATGAATCTAGACAAGGGAAGGTTGCTTGTCTCTCCTGTATCTTATAAATATGTCTGTAATTGAATAAGTTGTAGGCGCGTCTGCAATATAAAATATTCAGCAGCCTCTGAAATCCTAAAGCACAACATTAAAGACTTCCACTGAGTGCTTGCAAATGTTTTTCTTTAGTTACTTTGTTGAGTAAAAGCATACAGTATGACATACTTTTGCCTGCATTAGTTGAACCTACTTCATACCTTAACCACTTCAGAACCGCAGTACGTCTATTGACGGCCTGGGGTTTCGGTGGTTATATCTAAATGATGCCTGAGTCCACAGACATCATTTAGATATTGCCGTTTTCAGCCGGCGATTCCCTACACCATAAGAACGATCATAGCGGCTGTTCCGCCGCTTGATCGTTCTTACGGGCGGCGGGAGGGGACGCCCCCCCCTCCCGCCGCCCTCCGGTGCTTCTACCGACTCACCGTTTCCATCGGTGAGTCGGTCACAGGATCCGCCGGCCCCAGCATGTGATCATAGAGATTTCCGGTGGACTAGATTGTCCCCGGAGTCTCTATGATCGTTCGGAGGCCGGGCGCGATGTTATGACGTCACGCCCGGCCTCGTTATTCAAATTAACGGCGCCAATCTGGCTAGGAAGCCAGGATCGTTTTTTTTTTTTTTTTTTTTTTATTCTGCCCAGCCTAGAGGTGAGATATGGGGCCTTATTGACCCCATATTTCACTGTAAATAGGTCCGATCGTGCCATATTCCTATTACAAGGGATGTTTACATTCCTTGTAATAGGAATAAAAGTCATCAATTTTTTTTTTTTTTTTTTTAAGTGTAAAACTAAAAAAATAAAAATAAAATTAACAATAAAAAAGAAAAAAAAAATTTTTTAAGCGCCCCTGTCCCCGTGAGCTCGCACACAGAAGCGAACGCATACGTAAGTCCCGCCCACATATGAAAACGGTGTTCAAACCACACATGTGAGGTATCGCCGCGAACGTTGGAGCGAGAGCAATAATTCTAGCCCTAGACCTCCTCTGTAACCCAAAACATGTAACCAGTAAAAAATTTTAAAGCGTCGCCTATGGGGATTTTTAAATACCAAAGTTTGGCGCCATTCCACGAGCGCGTGCAATTTTGAAGCGTGACATGTTGGGTATCTATTTACTCGGCGTATCCTCCTCTTTCACATTATGCAAAAAAATTGGGCTAACTTTACTGATTTGTTTTTTTTTTTAGCATGAAACTGTTTTTTTTTCTGAAAAAAACGCGTTCGAAAAATTGCTGCGCAAATACCGTGCGAGATAAAAAGTTGCAATGACCGCCATTGTATTCTCTAGGGTCTTTGCTAAAAAAACATATATAATTTTTGGGGGTTCTATGTAATTTTCTAGCAAAAAAATTAGGAATTTTACATGTAGGAGAGAAATGTCAGAATTGGCCTGGGCAGGAAGTGGTTAAGCAAGGAAGAAGTGCCTGGAACTGCTTTAAAACCGGCCATACATGTGTCTAATTACAATTTTTAGAAAAAAAAATGTAAGTAATTGCTGAATTTGTGTTCAAACGTCTCACCATTAGTGGGCCAGCAACGGCCGATTTTCGCGTGGCCATCAAACTTGAGTGATCAGGTATGTTGGAATTTTTTTTTAAAACAAATTTTTAATCCAATAATGGGAAAATTGTGCGAGAAATGTAACCTAAAAATAAATGCGCATGATTTGTGACCTGGAAAGGAAAGAAGATTCCTGGCCACAAAATTTCTTTTCTGTGGCAACATGAGGTGAAGTTTGAAGGCTTGGTTGGTTAAGTTTTTAGAAATCAATGGTGACACCATCGGATTACAAAATGCACATTTCTGATTTTTCTAAAGAAAATTTGTTCAACCCATGCATGGCCTGCATCAGTAATGGTGCATTGTTACTGCACTCTGTGTTCCTAAATACTGGCCAGATGCTGTAGAAAATATTCTTTAAAGCATTATTATATCTACATATGACTTTAAGGACAGCTTGTTCTGTTGAAAAACAGACTTGTTGCCTAGATCATTAGGTGCAAAAAAAAAAAAAAAAAAGGAAATGAAGCCTAAAAATGAAAACGATAAGAAAGTAGCCACCTCCTGGGATGACCAGGGAAGGCACACCTGGTCATGCCTCCCAAGGCAGCCTTATTTTGGGTTTAATACCACTTTAATCAAATTTAAAAACCCTCAGGTAAGCTGTCTTTTATGCTTTTGAAAATCGTTTTTTTTGTACAACACTAAGCTGTTTTTTTTTTTTTCTTAACTGTTTTTCCTTTCAGATGATATTGGTGCACATATGAATGTGGGAAGAACATACAAAAATCTAGAAAGAAGTAAAGAAGCCGAAGAGTCCTATTTAATAGCAAAGTCACTAATGCCACAGGTAAAAGACATTTACATTTTGCTTTCCCATTATTTTGCCAGAAATGAGCAGGCTGGTCAGTTTAACTATTTAAGCCCCAAACCCATTTTTGCATTGAGGAGGCAAACAAGACTTTATTGTGGTATTTGACCACATTTTCTGGTACCAAAAAGATTTTGACAACAAACTCTAACGTTCATTATAGGCTCAGAATGCTAGTGTGGTTTAGAAAAACAATCTGAGTTGTTTTCAAGACTGTAGAGGTAGGTTAAATACCAAAATAACAAACAGTCACATTGTCATGAAAATCGGACATAAGGAAAACACGAGCTAGAAAGTGTACTTAAAAGAACGATTTCAAACAGAGTATTTCATCAGAGATGTTTGTCTTGTGATGTTATCCAAAGAACTTATTTAAGTTTGCATTAAGAAGGAAAACAAATTGAGGGGTCCCCCCCCCCCCCTTGTGAATTCTAGGTTGGTAAATTTTATGCTCAAGAAATAAAGCTAAAAAAAACCAGGGCAGAACATAAAAAAAAGATTGCACAGAATGCAAGTCGAAGGCTAGATGGGAAGAAAAGGAAACAAAAGCACATGGATAGCGAGGGGAAAAAGTTTAGACATAAGGAAAAGGGGAAGAATCAGAAAGGAGGAAATGGGGGTGGAGGAACCATCTATGTTTTCTATAAGATTCTAAATAACGAAAAACCTGGCTAAAAAGGGGACGGTAGAGAAAAAAGTTTATTAGGGCTGGTTTGCGATAAGGGGATAAACTGCAAGAACTTTTAGGACCTATTCACACCTTTGCAGTGTAGTGCATTGCATTGCCATTCACTTTTTTTTCTACTTTCAGGTTTACTTAGAAACCCAATTATTCAATTCACATATAGTATTCAATCATAATTTTCATTAAAATGTTCCCTGCTATAAAGGTTCTTGCTTTTTTTTTTTGGGTAAAAACGCTCTGTTCCTGTTCTTCTTTCTCCTCTGTTGTAACCCTGTCGCTTGCTTTCCCAATGAAGTTTGCAAGCTGACGTACATTGCACAGGCATGTTTCACTGTTCTCAACATTAGGAAAATCTCTCTGAAATATACCTCGTAGCAGTTGCTGGAGTGCATTTATGTAGACCAAAAGTGTTGGTAGAAGATCAGCAGTGCTGATATGTAACAAAGGCTGAGGGAGGGGGGGGGGGGGGAGTAAAGACAAAAATTGTTTGTGATCCACAATGCTTTTATTTAGGTGTTACATGTATTTAACCACTTCCCACCCGGCCAATGCACATATACGGCCGGGTGGGAGCTCTCTACTTCTGATAGGACTTTCAGGAACGTCCTTCAGAAGGAGGGGGATCGCGCGCAACGCGTGCCCGCGCAGCGGCGCGATCCCGATGTGCTCGTGTCACCCGGACGCGGCGCATCTCGGATCGGCAGGAGGGCTCTGTGATTGGCCCTCCTGATCACATGACAGCCGTGTCCAATCACGGCCGTCATGTGATGTAAACAAACAGCCGGTTGCTAGGCAATCGGCTCCTCCTCTCCTCACACAGAAGTCATCGCTGAGGAGAGGAGAGGAGAGCAGATCGCTGCAGCCGGCTGGTGATCAGTGAGTATGAGCTGTTTTTACAGCTTTTTACTAACTGATCACCAGTCTAGTGTAATACACACATCACCACACAGTGTAAACACACATGTCACCACAATACACATGTCACCACACATGTCCCCAAAACACACATGTCTCCAAATAATAAAGACATGTCCCCAAATAAAAAAACACATGTCTCCCACATATGTCCCACTAAAATCACATGTTCCAATGATTATCTACACACATATGTACGTGATCACCTGCACACATCTGTACATGATCATTTGCGTACATATGTCCGTGATCACACAAACCAATTATTATACACTTAATGGATTTTTTTTTACCAAAAACATGTAGCAGAATACATTTTGGCTTAAATTTATGACAAAATTTGATTTTATTGGATTTCTTTTAAAATAGAAAAAAGAAAATATTGTTTTTTTTCCAAATTTCCGCTTTTTTTGCGCTTATATCGCAAAAAATAAAAAACAGAGTCGTGAATAAATACCACCAAAATAAAGCTCTATTTTTGCAAACGAAATGATAACAATTTCATTTGGGTACAGTGTAGCATGACCGCGCAATTGTCATTGAAAGTACGAGAGCGATGAAAGCTGAAAATTGGGCTGGGAAGGAAGGGGGTGAAAGTGCCCTGTATTGTAGTGGTTAAACAACTCACACTGTTAGCATGTCTTAGCAGTCAGGTCTGTACAAAGGCAGAGATAGGAGACACACACGCCTTTGGGTACTTTGCTGGAGGGGTGTGGGGCAACTACAGCAGGAGCCTTTCCTACTTCTGCATTACTCCAGCTATCTCGGCAATGTTCATGACTCCACCTCCACTACCAAACACAGTGCTGCATACTCTAGTGCAGTGATTCCCAACTCCTGTCCTGAGGACCCACTAACGGGACAGATTTTAGGTCTTCCCTTGGGGAGATGCAGACTAGAATACTGCAATCACTGATTGCACCTGTGATGTATTTCTGTTTTGTTGCAAACCTGGCCTGTTAGTGGGCTCTGGGGGCAGGAGTTGAGAACCATTGCTATAGTGGGACAGCAGCTCTGGGATGAGGTCCGGAGCATGCTGCTTGTTTAAAGTGGTTGTAAACCCTTACAAACCACTTTGACCTACAGGTAAGCCTAGATTAAGGCTTACCTGTAGGTCCAAGCAATATCTCCTAAACCTATATGGTTTAGGAGATATTTGCCCGAAAACGGGCACCGCTGTCTACGGCGCATGCGCCGTAGACAGCGGCGCGCAGGCGCACTGAGCGCGGCAGTTCCAAGAATGGAGCTGCTGCATTTGTCGACTCCCGTGCGCACGCGCGGGAGTGACGTCATCGCGGCTTCGCCGAATGACAGCGGCGGAGCTGCGAGACCCCACCAGCAAGATGGATGCGGCGGACTACAGGGGACAGCGGCGACTTCGCTGGCTCCTGTGTCAGGTAAGTGACACATAATGGGCTACTATGCGATGCATAGTAGTCCATTATGCTTTACCTTTGCAGGAAAAAAAGAGGAAGTAAACTCATCAGGGTTTACTTCCTCTTTAACTGCTGTAGAATAAAGTGAGTTCCAGGACCTGACTTTTCTCAGGTGTCTTGATTGCATGTTTGTCTAAACAGAAGTGAAAGCTCTTTGTCAGTAGTAGTAACAGCTGATATCTGACTGTTTCATGCTACCACTTTTATGATTACGTGTGTGTGTGTTTTTAATACTGGTTGTTGTACCCCAGGTTACAGCGTTCATCAATAAACAACTAGTATTCTTTCATGTTGCATAAAATGTGTTTTTATGAGCATTTTTGTAGTGTTTTTGTTAAAGCTCTCTGGACTACACTGGAAAACCCATCTCTAATCCTGGATATGTCTCTAAAAGCTGTGTATATATTTTTACCTCTCCAGGGAATGTTTGTTCTCTTTAAAGAATGTACCGTCTTGCCAATATTTTAGAGATAAGCACACTTCTCTCTCTCTCTCTCTCTCTCTCTCTCTTTCTTTTTTAATTTTGTTTAACTGATCTTGCAGGCATCTAAATGGTAGAGATTAGACTTGATTAATTTTACAGAAACGTGTATTTTTTTTGTAATAGTCAATTAACCACTTATGGACCACCGCACGCTGATATACGTCCTAAGTTTGCAGAGGAATATCGTTGTTATGGCAACAGCTAGCTGCCATAACCCCGATATCCTCTTCTTTGGCTGGCGGTCCACTTTCCGACAAGAGTGGCCTATGTGTCGGATTTGCCGCAAGATCACTTTTATCGGCAACAGGGGGACCTGTGCTCCGGTGCCCTCTTCATCCTTGCTGGGTATGGAGACGAGTGAGGGGAAGATGGACCCCCAACCATCTCCATAACTGCAGGGCGGGAATGTACGTCAAAACGTCACTTCTGCCCATAGCTCGTAAAGGGCCTTTTTTAATTTATTTTTTTAATGACCACATTTTTTTTTTTTTTTTCTTTCATTGTATTTTGGTGTAAATATGAGATCTGAGGTCTTTTTGACCCCAGATCTCATATTTAAGAGGTCCTGACATGCTTTTTTTTCTATCACAAGGGATTTTTACATTCCTTGTAATAGGCATAAAAGTGACACTTAAAAAAAAAAAAAAAAAGTGTAAAAATAATAAAAGCTAAAATAAGAATTTTTTTTTTTTTTTTAAATGCGGCCAGTCCTGCCGAGCTCGCGTGCAGAAGTGAACGTGTACATGAGTAGTGCCAACATATGAAAACTGTGTTGAAACCATACATGTGAGGTATTGCCGCAATCGGTAGAGTGAGAGCAATAATTCTAGCCCTAGATCTCCTCTGTACCTTAAAACATGCAACCTGTATATTTTTTTTTTTTTAAATGTCGATTTGTAAGGTTAAAAGGTTTAGATTTTTAAGGGTAAAAATTTGTCGCCATTCCACGCAATTTTGAAGCGTGACATGTTTGGTATCAATTTACTCGGCGTAACATTATAAAGTAAATATCAGAAGTACAGAGTAATCCTGAACCCAACGCTCAATCTAAATGTATTACCTGCACTTACAGCCGCTATTATAAAATTGAGAACCAATATAAAAATATGCCCAATTAGAAAAACAAAGCATTAACAGCGGTTCATATGCATAAAAAAAATAACATTATTTTTCACAATATAAAAAAAAAATTGGGCTAACTTTACTGTTGTCTTACTTTTTTGGGGAAAAAATACAATTTTTTGAATTAAAAAATATTGCAATGACCACCATTTTATTCTCCAGGGTTTTAGAAAAAAAATTATAATGTTTGTGGGTTCTAAGTAATTTTCTAGCAAAAAAAAACGGTTTTGAATTCGTAAACACATCTCAAAGAGAGTCTCGGTCCTTAAGTGGTTAATAGCAGTTTTTGTTTGTAGAGTATGAAATGGGAATGTACAAATTCTGGGTCCCGGTTAAAACTATATGTCCAATTGGAAATGTATAGGATTCCCACAGGGTGACCTTAAATTCCAGTTTTTATTTATTTTTAAAATGTTTGAAAATGTATGCTTGATAGAATGGTCAGGAAATAATTAATAAAATGTTGATTTTATTAAAGGATGTTAAAGAAAATGAAATATGTCACCCAATGAGGATCCAGGGATTCACCATTCTTGTTCCATACACCACAAACATATCTGTATACTTAAATGTATGAATTTGAAAGAAATATATGTAGTTCTTTAAAATGTAATTATTATTAAGTCTCCATGTCTAGGTTTTAGACGCTAGAAACAATTATTGGCCTAATCAGGCGTTCATGATCTTGACATGTGATTACCAGTATTGAATAGTAAAATGTTTTAAATGTTTGTTGAGTCTACTATTTTATGTCCTCTCTTGGGCCTTCCTTTAATACAGTGGCAACGATATTCAACTGGCTTTCAATGCAGTGGGAGCATTGTCGCCATTTGTAAAGGAGCTACAGGCAACTGCGCGTTCAATCTGCTGGACTGGAATGATTAAGAGCAGAGTCGCATGCTTGCAGATATAAGCATGTAAAAATGTTTAATTGACTGTGTTCATTTAATAATAATTATTATATATATATTAGATATATAATATTGCTTGTTTTTATTATTGTCCAAATTATTTTAATTATAGGGTCACATATAATTGTGTTTTCTTTATAAAAATAAATATATATATATATATATATATATATATATATATATATATACATATATACATATATACATATATACATATATACATATATACATACATACATACATACACATACACACACTGCCTTGCGAAAGTATTCAACCCCCTTGAACTTTTCAACCTTTTGCCACATTTCAGGCTTCAAACATAAAGATATAAAATGTTTATTTTTTGTGAAGAATCACCAACAAGTGGGACACAATTGTGAAGTGGAACGAAGTCTATTGGATATTTTAAACTTTTTTAGCAAATAAAAAACTGAAAGGTGGGGCGTGCAAAATTATTCGGCCCCCTTGCGTTAATACTTTGTAGAGCCACCTTTTGCTGCGATTACAGCTGCAAGTCGCTTGGGGTATGTCTCTATCAGTTTTGCACATCAAGAGACTGAAATTCTTGCCCATTCTTCCTTGCAAAACAGCTCGAGCTCAGTGAGGTTGGATGGAGAGCGTTTGTGAACAGCAGTGTTCAGCTCTTTCCACAGATTCTCGATTGGATTCAGGATTCAGGTTCATTGCTGTATGTTTGGGATCATTGTCTGGTTGGAAGATAAGGCTCCCTCCCAGTTTCAGGTCTTTTGCAGGCTCCAACAGGTTTTTATCCAGTATTCGGTCCTGTATTTGGCTGCATCCATCTTCCCCTCAATTTTAACCATCTTCCCTGTCCCTGCTTAAGAAAAGCAGGCCCAAACCATGATGCTGCCACCACCATGTTTGACAGTGGGGATGGTGTGTTGAGGGTGATGAGCTGTGTTGCTTTTACGCCAAACATATCGTTTTGCATTGTGGGCAAAAAGTTCGATTTTGGTTTCATCTGACCAGAACACCTTCTTCCACATGTTTGGTGTGTCTCCCAGGGGGCTTGTGGCAAACTTTAGATGAGACTTTTTATGGATATCTTTGAGAAATGGCTTTCTTCTTGCCACTCTTCCATAAAGGCCAGATTTGTGCAGTGTACGACTGATTGTTGTCCTATGGACAGACTCTTCCCAACTCAGCTGTAGTTCTCTGCAGTTCATCCAGAGTGATCATGGGCCTCTTGGCTGCATCTCTGGTCAGTCTTCTCCTTGTCTGAGCTGAAAGTTTAGAGGGACGGCCAGGTCTTGGTAGATTTGCAGTGGTCTGATACTCCTTCCATTTCAAAATGATCGCTTGCACAGTGCTCCTTGGGATGTTTAAAGCTTGGGAAATCTTTTTGTATCCAAATCCGGCTTTAAATTTCTCCAACAGTATTACGGACCTGCCTGGTGTGTTCCTTGGTCTTCATGATGCTCTCAGCGCTTTCAACAAAACCCTGAGACTATCACAGAGCAGGTGCATTTATACAGAGACTTGATTACACACAGGTGGATTCTATTTATCACCATCAGTCATTTAGGACAACATTGGATCATTCAGAGATCCTCGCTGAACTTCTGGAGTGAGTTTGCTGCACTGAAAGTAAAGGGGCCGAATAATTTTGCACGCACCACTTTTCAGTTTTTTATTTGCTAAAAAAGTTTAAAATATCCAATAGATTTCGTTCCACTTCACAATTGTGTCCCACTTGTTGGTGATTCTTCACAAAATATTAAAATTTTATATCTTTATGTTTGAAACCTGAAATGTGGCAAAAGGTTGAAAAGTTCAAGGGGGCCGAATACTTTCGCAAGGCACTGTAATATATATATATATATATATATATATATATATATAATATATATTAGTGATTTTTGTGCGTATTGTCTGTTTTTCACCCTTCAGATTACAAACTGTAGCTACTTCTCATGGGGGGGGGGGGGGTGGGGGGAATGGATTCCAGTGGGATTTTTGTGTTTGTCAGTTCTCTTTTTAGGCTGTTTCATTTTGGATCACACTATTTTCAAAGTATTTAGCATGAAAAACCAGAATGCTCTAAGATACCCATGGGAGTAGTTATTGAATATCTGTGAACACCAAGAAAACATGCCTTCTACTTATAAAATACTGCCGTCCGCATGTTAGAAAAAGTGGGAGCATATGTTTATTATGGCTTAAGGCGATGGATGCAGCTCATACAGGTGTGCTGCAAGACACAGATGGTGGTGTCTTGAGTAAGCGAAGTTTGTTAGGGGAGAGAGTTTATATTTTTTTAGTAATGTTTTGGCTTGGTTCTTATTTCTGTTACTGTATCATTTTCATTTAATTAAAGGTAATACCAGGAAAGAAGTATGCCGCACGTGTTGCACCTAATCATCTGAACGTGTACATAAATCTTGCAAACTTGATCCGTGCAAATGAGTCAAGGCTGGAAGAAGCTGACCAGTTATACAGACAAGCCATAAGTATGAGGCCAGATTTTAAGCAAGCCTATATTAGCAGGTAAGATGTTAAAATATTTGGAATACTTGAACTTTAAAGTGTTGCTAAACCCACAACAGTAAAATCAGTCTATATATGCAGCATAGCATGCTTGTTATACTGTTATAAACATAAGTGGTTAATCCTCTTCACTGTAGAAAAAGGCAGTTTTATCCAGTATGCATAGATCCTTCTCTCCCTGCACTGTCTATCTGGGGAAGGCCAGCTAACACAGGCAAGGCAGCTGACCTGCACATACTCAGTTGTGGCAGGGTAGCGGACCTGCACATGCTCAGTTGTGGCAGGGTAGCGGACCTGCACATGCTCAGTTGTGGCAGGGTAGCGGACCTGCACATGCTCAGTTGTGGCAGGGTAGCGGACCTGCACATGCTCAGTTATGTCTTTTATGCTGGAGGAAACAGTTACTTGTTCTCAGAGATAACCGGGTCACATGATATTGGCTTCACACATGTGGGCGTGTATACAGGCTGTAGTGAAAATCGCCCTCCCACCTGAACTCTTAGCACTGGAGAAATTGTGCAATTTATCACTGACCATGGTATATAAATCATCCAAAAGGGTATATAGTGGCAGTATTTTAGTGTAAAACGATGATTTTTAAGCTGTGGGCACTGAGAGGGGGGGGGGGCAGATTAACAATTTTTATGTTACCGGGTTTGGTAACACTTAAACATCCCATTGAAGACTAGAAAAAAGTTAATCTACTTATAGTATATAATTATCAAGAAACTAATAAGGAATAGGGACACACTTTTGAACAGTTCCGCTTGGTCCGCTGTCAGCTCTGTTTGAGTTCTTTGAGGGCCTGATCACACCTATAAAGCATGTTAAAATGTTTGTAAACCCTAACCATAAGCTTCTTCTGATTTGCTCCTGTTAAGTCAAATATACTATTGAAAGTGTTTTTGTTAGATCTGTTATAGAAGTGCAAAAATACCTGTTGAAGTTGCCAGAAATGTTGCGAGCTGACTTCCTGGGCTTCCTGGCTGTGCACAAGAAGGGGTTATGGAGAGCTGGGGGTGGGGAGAGGTTTGCATTTCTTGTAATGCATCAGGAATAAAGTAGACATGGCTGCCCTGCTTTTGGAGAGCCAAATAAATATACACTGTGTTGTCAAGTCAGAGGAAGGCAGAATCGCCCAACAGTTCTGGCACATAAACCGTTATTCTTGCGTATTTGAACATTTGAAAGGGATAAAACCTGGAGAAATGTGCATGTATTGCAGAGATGTACAAAATATGTTTTTGTTTAATTTTGCATTATATGCTTTTCACCATTCTTTTGAATGGTGTGCATGTGTATACAATTTATTATTATTCAGGATTTATATAGCACCGACAGTTTGTGCAGCACTTTACAATGTGATGGTAGACAGGACAGTTACAATACAGTTGAATACATGAGGAATCAGAGGGCCCTGCTCGTTAGAACTTATGCTCTAGAAGGGAGGGTCAACTGAAACAAAAGGTAATTACTGTGGGGTATGAGCTGATGGAGAAAATCATAATACAGTTGTTGGGTGTGGGTAGGATAGGCTTCTCTGAAGAGAAGGGTTTTCAGGGATAGTCTTAAAGCTAATAGAGTAGGAGATGATCCGATAGATTGGGGTAAGAAGGATTAGAGAGGCTCTGGAAAAGTCCTGGAAGTGACGAGGGAGCTAGAGAGCAGGACGTCTTGAGAGGAACAAAGAACGATTAGGTTGGTATTTTGAGACCAGGCTAGTGATGTAGATGGGAGCTAAGTTGTGGATGGCTTTTTAAGTTGTTAGTACTTTGAATTAAATTTGTTAAGTGAAAGCCAGTGGAGGGATTGACAGAGAGAAGTAGTAGACAGAGTGATTGGTAAGGTGGATGAGTCTGGTAGCAGCATTTATGATGGATTGAAAGGGGGGATAGACTATGTAGGTAAGCCAATAAAAACATTTTTTATAGCAGAAAGTAAAAAATACTGTTTTTTTTTTTTTTGTTTTTTTTTTGTTTTGTTTTTTCGAAATGATCTTTTTTTTTGTTTGTTTATAGCGAAAAAAATAATAAAAACCACAGAGGTGATCAAATACCCCCAAAAGAAAGCTCTATTTGTGTGGGGAAAAAAAGGACATCATTTTTATTTGGGTACAGCGTCGCACGACCACACAATTGTCAGTTAAAGCAACACAGTGTCATGCAAAAAATGGCCTGGTCAGGATGTGGGTAAATCCTTCCAGGGCTGAAGTGGTTAAAGGAATTGGTGGTTTTGCAAATATGTTTCCTTACTGTGGTCAGGACTAAAATAAAAATATAAGGCCTATTATTCTTCAGGTAAATATGTATACTGTATGAATTAGAGGTGCACCGAATGGACATTTTTGGTACCGGAAATGCAGGATGCACAAAAACCGAAAATTACAGTTTATAAAAAATGTATATATTTTTATATATATAATTGTATTCAACCTTTTAATTTATTATTATTATTATTATCATGAATTTAAATTATGAATTTATTGCCAGTGATGTGTCAAATAGTGTCCCCCATCGCATAGTGTCCGCCCTGTACTGTACTTGTGCAGTACGGAGGACAAGGAGATTCCGAAAGTCTCCGAAGATGAACGGCGCCTGCCCCGTGAGTCCAGGTTCAAGCCCCACCATCCAAGTGGACTTAGAGTTAGAATAAAAAATAGCCGAGCGAGGCGAGCCCGCGAGGGGCCCTGTTACTATGTGCTACTGTATGTCCACTTGGATGGTGGGACTTGCACCTGGACTCAGTGCGCAGGCGCCGTTCTTATGAGACTTTGGAGTCGTCTCCTCCTCCGTACTGCACAAACGCTGCGCCTGCGCAGTATGGGGCGGACACTATCCGATGGCCGGACAGTTTTTGACAGAGCACCCATGTTACATTTTTTTGGTACAGTTTTTGAGTCTCATGACCTACCAAACCACACCACAAGCATAGTAAAATCATGGTAAAATCGCCTGCATTTTCGGTGCCATTATCGGCATGTTCTTTTCTTATCAGAAAAAATGGCAAAAGCACCTTTTTCAGCCGATCTGTTTCGGCCTCCAAAATTTCAGTGCATCTCTAATATTAATATTCTGTAGCTTGTAGTAAGGGAGAGATGTTTACATACACAGTATATTATATAAAACATCTGTTGCAAACCTTTTAAGCTTGAAAAAATTTAATTAAGTCACAATCGTTATAGTTTCTCTAAGTAAAAAACAAAAAACTACACTTCGCCTCATGTAGTCCAAGCACACAAGCTATATCTAGTTCTTCCATATGGAATGATGTTGCTGGATTGTATTGCATCATAAGAATCTATACCTGGAACCAATTAAGTGTTCATCAGGAAGACTATCATCTTCCAGTGCAATTTACTAAGAGACATAAGACATATGCATAAATAAGCACATATCATTGTGTGTTATCTTTGAAATAGGTTTACAAAGCCACATCAGAGATATGGACACTGAGATTTTTTGCTGTGTATTTGAAAATATTATAGAAAAGAAACTGACCAATGTTTCATTAGTGTGTACATTTTTATCCTAATTTTATTGTACAGGACTTGTATTCATAGACCATGGGTTGTATGCAGGCTGCCTTAACCTCCTCAGCGGTAATCCCGAGTCTGGCTCGGGTTGGGAATTTCATTACAATAGCGGTAACCCCGAGCCAGACTCGGGCTTGCACCGCTCGATGCAGGGGAGGACACAGGTAACGTTACTTACCTTGTCCCCTGGATCCAGCGATGTCCGCCGCGCTGTGTGATCGAGCCGTCCTGCGCTCGATTCACAGTGCCGAATGCCGCCGAGCTCCGTTCCCTGCGACGTTACGACGCACGGGAGCGGAGAACGACGGCAAATTCAAAAATGTAAAAAGACACAAAACACACACAGCACTGTAATCTTACAGATTACAGTGCTGTAGTAAAAAATACACACCCCCTTTGTCCCTAGTGGTTTGTGCAATGCCCTGCATGCACTTTTATATTATAAATACTGTTTTTTACTGCTTGTAATTTGGAGATTGTCCATAGCAACCAAAACATGTCCCTTTTTCATTTTTTTTTGGATTTGATTACATTATTGAATAATTTTTATTATTCTTTATTATATTATAAACTTTATCATACCCGGGATGTCCGCTAGACTCTGGTTTGAAGAGATTTCTGAGCGTTATTCCTAAG
The DNA here is from genome assembly GCF_037356315.1 of Lithobates pipiens. Lineage (NCBI taxonomy): Eukaryota > Metazoa > Chordata > Amphibia > Anura > Ranidae > Lithobates > Lithobates pipiens. The sequence continues at coordinate 260,902,686 of NW_027507903.1, read as the reverse complement.
AATTACTGGACTACAAAATAAAAGCCAGATTTCCATGCAAAATAATTGTACCGCTTTCAGCACCTTATTCCAGACTGAATCATACCGCCAGGGAGGTTAAGGTGACTGGATACTGGAAAATATACTTCCTAAGCTGCGCACTCATATAACCCCTCCTCCTCATTGAGACTCCATTTTTTGCTAGTGTCCTTAGGTGATGAAACCTGTTCTCTAGCAAAAAAAATCTTTTTTTTAACCATTACATTTTGGTCGTGATATGTCTATCAAGATCTGACTGCTTTTTGCCCTGCACTATATAGCAGTTTCAGATCGGTACCCATTGATGCTTCAGTGTTGCCTCTGAGACCATACCTGAACTTCAACCCAACCTTTAATGTTTGCTGCAGGCACTGGAGCCAGCATAAACCACTGGCAAAAAGTTTAACGTGTAGTTAGCCGCAGGGTGCTATACAGTTCCATGGTCATTGTATGGTTCCCTGACCTTAAAGACCCCCTCTGTGGCATGCCCACTTTGACAGGTGGTGCCTGGACCTCTAGTAGGCCAAGCACAGTGGATAAGGGAAGGCTGGGATTTCTTGTGTGCTAACACCGGTTCCTGGCTGTAATAAGATAAACCTCAGTGCATAGCACACTATGTGGTCTTGTATACAGAGGAATGGAGAGTCATTCACTTTATTGTGATGCCCCCTATTATATTTATCTCTGTTTTCTTTTTGCAAGCAATTCAGACACTTCGGTTTTTCTCCTCCTATCTAGACTTACCCTTATGAGTTGGCTGTGTCAGGCCTTCAAGCTGACACATCCCTGTCCACCCTTTGTGGCAAAAATGAATGTAGCATGTAGCACGTTACGGCACTTCCACTGCCATGTTTCAAAGAGACATAGCACAGGAACAAGGTCAGTGTTAGGGTTATAGTGGCTTCTGTATCCGGACATGCAAAATTCCATCCAGTTCAAACTCCACTCCATGCGTAGGTACCTGGGGTTCCTCTTGCTTAGCAATGGAAGATCACAGGCACAAGAGCTGTGACAAAAGCTAATTACAGGAAATTCAAAAGGTGATTGCTGTTCCTTTTTGCCAAAGCTATACCCTGATATGACATCTTCCAGTCTGACTCTCGCTCCCTCCCAGGCATGCACCATGCTGCCTGTCTGACAAAAGTGGAAACTATATATAAACTAAAAATCTTGCGAGCTACCAAAAAGTATTAAATAAATATAAAATAAAGTGTCAAAGTGCTAAGTGCCGTAATCAATATGATAAAGCAAATCAAAAATTGCATCAAAGTCTATATAACATGCTCTAAAGCTTGCTGTGATGATAAAGTGCTATTGTGTTTGAAAAATCCGTAACCAAATTTCATCCACAATTCTTCCGCGGCTGTAGTGATACTCCACACATGTTCAAGTGACACCACTCTTGTGCTTTCCCCCCTGGTGTGAGTGTGATCACCTCAGGGCGTGTGACCTTGCAATTAAGCTTGATCTAAACACGCCAGCAAATCAACTCTGGGTTCTGTGTAGATGGATCTGTGATATCCTATGATTATTGATTTTTACAAGCACTATGGCACTTAATCATGACAAGATTTAAAGCATATTTTATAGACTTTAATACTACAATTTTTGGTTTGCTTTATCTTATTAATTATGTCACTTAGCACTTTGCCACTTTATTTTATATTGATTTGATCGATTTATGTCTCATTGATTTATTTTTTTTGGCACTATATTAAGCAGAGTCAATACTGTTTTTATTTGTTATTGCTTATTGACACTAGCTTAGCGCAGTATTTTCATATATTTAAAAGCGGAGACTATGTCTGAATTTGGAAATCTTTCAGTGCTTCTAGAACTTTAGATTTCCAGAGGCCACAAACGCTACAGAATCTCTGTTCCCCCTGGCCCAGCTCAGGAATCTGAGGTGAAACCACCCTTTCTTAAAGCGGGATTCCGCTGCCATTTTTTTTTTTTTTTTTTTACCTGTGTCACTGGTGGGCGATTCCTACTGTATCTTTGCAGTCACGATCTGCGTCTTTTTAACCCCCGGCGTGACAATTTCATTGCTAAGGAAAACTTTAAAAAAAGCAGTCCGGCGGTTTCCATTTTCACTGTGGGCATTTGAAGCCCACAGGCATTTACTTCCTGGATGCGATGACGCTGAGCTCCCAGCATCCACCGCTCCATCTCGCACATGCTTATTGAGTGTCCTCTTTGTTTTCCTTCCTCTTGCCTGGTGTGCTATAGTGGTAATGGCAGATAGAGCTGCCTGCCCACTTTCAAAATGGCAATTTCGAACATGCCCTCGTCACGTGACCGGCGTCCTCCTTCCGAAATCTCACGAGATTTCGGCATGACTGTGTCCCCCATGGATTCCTGGGAAATAGCTAAAAAAGTTCCCAGGGACCATTGCGAAGCCGATAAACACGCCTACTCCCATGGGAGGAGAGCCAGGAAGTCGGCATAAACATTAAAAATAAAAGGTAAATACTGCATATTTTATTTCAATGGTCATAACTGCATCTATGTTCCAAAGCCATTTGAATAAGATGAACTTGCAATTTTCTGTACAAAACCACTTTAAGGATGATATAGAGGAAAGTATTGAGGACTCTTGAGTTTGTAAAGGAGAATTTCCTTCCCTTGCAGTTTTATGAGGCACAAGTTACAGCTTCATGCCAAATGCTCTATATGGAGAAATTAATTGCTGCAGGACACACTAGTCTTTGCTTGGAAGCGCCCGGATTTCCACAGTCACAACAAGCCCCTATGGGTACTAAAGACTGGCTAAGTAAAAAAAAAGACTTTTACCATACATGCACAGATTGTTTGCTTTATGAGCACTAGCTGAATCCTGAGAGGACTTTCACTCCTAAGTGTTTTCCTGAGATTTATCCAGTGGAAGAGGATATTAAAAATGATATTACAGTAGTGGATCCTGCCATCTCAGTTTTCAATAAACACCTTACATGTATCGTCATACCGACTTCTTCCTAGGGAGACATGTTGGCGGCGTGACCACACAGACATAAATTTCATTGATATCGAACGGTACCGATCGGAGTGGTTCGAAAACGATCGGAGCAGGTCATAACTGGTCAGAGTGGAAGTTAGACTGCTCGGGACTTGTATACCTTCCCAACGAACGATGATCATGGAGTGGGTGAGAATTGAGGCACACTTTGGATCCGCCGTGACCGTAGTGCAACATCACAAGTTGTTTGTACACAGTTTGCTGTGAGAGGTTTTGTTTTGCTGGCACCAAGTTTTAAAACGTGATTGGAAACATTGAAGTGTGGTTGTGAATTTTTTTTTTAATAAATCAGTTTTACAGTATCACGCTATGTGGAGCACTTTTTTGGTCTATTTTTCACATATGGATATGCTTGGTTGGAAGTAATCATGGTACTTACCCAGGTGGGGTTTACCTGCTCCTTTGCCAAACATGAGAGTGGGAGTCAACATCAGCTGGTGAGTGCGTTTTTATCGGAAGAGGAATCACAGATACGTTGGTGTGGTGGAAGATTGAAGGATTGGATGAATATTCACTTCTATTGTTTTCTTGCAGTTTATCAATGGACTTTATATAGCACGTCATCACGGGGTGTTATATGTTTAATGTTGATTTTTTTTTTTTCAGATCACTTATTAATGGTATTAAGCGCTACTTAAATTATTTCCTAATTATTATTTGCAGTACACAGTGTTTGGGTATAATTTATTTTGTTTCTATATTGCTTCAGAAAAGTAGCAGCTGTTTTTCACTGCTATTTTGTTGTATGTTATTTGCTTGTTTTGGCGCAGTGGTGGTATTGAACAATTTTTTGGGGGAGGTTTTTTTTCAGTACCAGCAGACTAGTTCTATGCATGCAGATATACCAGAAATGGCCGGGATATATAACCAGTTGATTAGCCAAAAGAAAGCGAGACCCCGGGCCTGAAGCTCAGAACCATAAAGGCCAGAAATATTGCTGCCTTGAGCACCAAGCTGGGTAACAATCCAAAGGAGACCTCGAAAGCAAGTGAAAATATGACCCATGAAGGGAAGACTGCTGAGAATAGCAGGAGGACTACTCTACTGGATCCCTATTGAGGAAGGCTTTAATAGGGTGCGCAGAAATTAAAGAAAGGCCTGTCGGGGTCTACCAAAAACATGAAGTGGCAAAAAGCCTAGAAAACATCTCAAGCAGTGTTATGAGCCTTCCTGGTGATCAAAAATAAAGATTTACCAATCAAGGCTACTGCATCAGCCCAACAGGAACCCAATCCATCACAAAATGCTGGAACAGAGGAGAAAGGGTGGCGCCAGTGTCTGCGTCCAAGACCTGAGCCTACCGGTACCGGCCTAGGCACCGAGGGGGTTCCAGAATCCTCTAAAGCCCCTGAGCCAGTAGATGCTGCTGGAGCTGCATTAGGCTGCCTTACCAACAGTTCTATTCTATTAGCAACTCCTGGCAGGACGTAATTAGGGAATTAAGGTTAGTGTGGATTGGGACAGGGCCACAGTCCGCAGGGTAACCTGCACCGCACTCGCATCCGACGCACCAAGGAACATCAACCAAATAGCTGGGCCTCACGAGCCGAAGCCGGGAAAGCAATCCCCCTGCATTGAAAAATTCTGGCATCAAATCAAAGAGTTGAGGCTAGCTATATGTGAACAATGAGACCTTGGGATGGTCCAGGTACTGAGAGAGGGTGAGCTATCGTGCTCCGACCCCCTAGCCGGAGAAGTAATAGTAAGATGTAATTTATGAAACCGAAACCGAGATGTAAAGTATGTAACACGGATGAGACTAGCCACTGAACAAGCCAAATAAAAGACCAACTCAACCGTGCGACCTGAAAACTATACAAGTAACTGCAGAGGAGACGCAAAGATATAAGCGTGAAGATGTTAACTCCAAATGGCAAAACACATGAATGGTACCCAGCAAAATTTATGAAAATGGCAACCACAAACTGAGTGAAAATGACACGCAACTGGGTGAGGAACATAACTGCAAGAGAAATGTGAGCAGACTCCAGAAAAGAAAAACCTGCGACAGGAATGTGCTGCGTCACGAAACGTGACTGAGTGAGAAACGTGAGTAGTGCGAGCTGACAAAACGTGAGCAGCATGAGAACCGAGGCTGCAAGAAAAATGCAAACTGCAAAAGAAATGCAGGTTGCACGAGAAACGTGAATTGATGAACACCGTGAGAAACAAAAAATTGTATGAGAAACATAAATTGCATGAGAAATGTGAGTTTGTACGAAAACGTAAGCAGCGTAAGGACAGATGAGGAGACTTTCCACCGAACAGGCCAACAGCGCAAGAACGTGAACCTAATGACAACACCACCCTAATGTATGCAGTAAGCGAGCCCGAGCAACCTGCAGCGCCAAGACAGGAAATTTAAAATGAACACTCAGGGCTAAGATATCCACAGACTGTGGTGGATAGTAGTAAATGTGTAATGGTGAACGTGCACATATGACGTATGGAACACAGGAGAGAAGTTTGTGGGACGACAGTCAATTCAAAATGAAATGTATGGATCTGTAGACGTGACAGATCCTGAATGTGAGCACTAGCTAACGGAAATGCAGTGAACGAAAGGCAAAAAGGCATATGACATGAACGTGATAACATGGAAAAAACACGGGTAACGTGGAAAAAATATGGGTAACGTGGGAAAATGAGGGAAACGTGGGAAAACGTGAGTTTGTGCAAAAACGTCAGCAGCATGAGGACAGATGCCACCCGAACAAGCCAAGTAAAAACGATCACCTCAATCTGTTACAAACCCATAGATGTGATGGGTAACCTGTAGTGATGGCAATGTAGTATGCCCTGCTGTGTGAACAAGTGACAACACACTGAAATATGTACCTGAACTGCATGAGTATCAACAAACAGACCCCTGAAAAAACCCTGCTGCAACGTAGAAAACCAGAGAAACATGGGAAAACGTGAGTTTGTACGAAAACGTAAGCAGCATGAGGACAGATGAGACTTGTCACCGAACAAGCCAATTAAAAACGATCACCTCAATCTGTTACAAACCCATAGATGTGATGGCAATGTAGTAAGCCCTGCTGTGTGAACAAGTGACAACACACTGAAATACGTACCTGAACTGCCTGAGCATCAACAAACAGACCCCTGAGAAACCCTGCTGCAATGTAGAAAACCACCACTATGGAAGGAAACAATACACCCCGCAACTACACATCAATAACGCATATGTACTTGAAGCGTCAGGTATGAATAAAGAAAAAATAAAACCACCCCTAAAAAACTGGCGTGAGGAAAACAAATAACACCAACCTGAAATGGATGGGAAAACAAAAGAAAAAAACGCAAAGAATGCAACTTCGTGCCTCCCAGTAGATGTGTAGAAACAAAACCAGAAACATAATCTACAACTACCACTCAAAATAAAATGTCAAAAACGTGAAGTCAAAATAACAGAAACAGAAGCAAATACTCAGAACAATAAGTTTATAACATGCCATACCTATCTGAAAAGGAACTGCAAAATCGCAAAGTGAGAAACTAAGCGACTCCTGAAGAAACAAAGGCACAAAACATACAAACTGACACTCAAGATAAAACTTAAAGACCGAACAAATTTGACGTGTAAGAAAAAAAGAAATGTCTAAACTGTACAACCTGCTGAATGACGAAGAATTGTGAACCATGCATGCACAGCAACCCCCCCGAGCCGACGTGTGTTGCCAGAGCTGAGCCCTGGAGGGGTGTCCACTGCATGCTACTCCTAGAGAACATAAACGGGAACCGCCTGTGGTCTGCCCACGAGCCCTGAAAGGGAAAGGGCCCCCGCAAGTGATAAGGATGATATTCCCCAAATGAAAACCCAGCATCCCCCTGACCTAAAGCTGCCCAGGTGCAACCCCTTCTAACTGCCCTGCCCCCCCAAGCAGACTGACATGTCCACTAACACGATAAGCCCACCATGACAAGCATCAGTCAGAGGTGGGACCATCGTGTCACAAGACCCCCTGCCGACATCCCCTGAAGGCCCCCCAAACACACACCCCTCCCAACCTGCAACCCCCGAACATGGATTGATCCCCAAGCTAGCCCTGCTGCCAACTATACCAGCCCATTCAGTGGCAGACCAGACCAACCAGGGGCAGCAGTACCAGACCAGCGCCCGCAGCACACGAGACCCTTCCCGCAAGGTAACGCTGCCACGAGCAGGGAAAACTAAGCCACCAAGCGTCGTCCTCTTACGATCCGAGACCCGGAAGTGACGTCGGAGTCACCCGCAAATAACGCTGAAGTGAGAGCCTACGACCACTAGTGGAGGAGGCAAAGGAGAGCAGGCTTTATGCAGCCTGACTCCTCCCACAAATACAGGATAACTTGCGGTCAGCCTTACACTTATAACTGCTTCAGGCAAAAGCCATTGTTTTACCAGTTACTTTAGAAGAATGCTTTCAAGGTTTGTATGCAAACCTATTACCAAATTCAAATTAGGGCATCCGGTGATGTGCATGAGAGCAGCGGCTCCCCAGGGTGTCTCTCTCCTCATTTTGGGTCACACAGAGGCATTGGCTCCTGCTGTTGTCAATCACAGCTAGTAAGTCAGTGAGTGAGCCAGGGCAGGGCCAAGCTGGGCTGTGTGTTTGAATGGAGAGACCGAGCGTGGCTCAGGAGCAAACCTGCTCAAGTGCCCCCATAGCAAGAGGCTTGCTATTGTTCATACTCATAGGGGGAGAAATCGAGAGCGCAGGTGGTGAACCCAAAAAAGAGGAGCAGGGCTCCTCTATGCAAAACTATTGCACAGAGTAGGTAAGTATAACATGTTTATTTTTATATATAATCATTTTTTTTTGTCTTCATTTTTAGAATGGCTTTTGGGTCATAATGGCACCCATGACTTCGCTCCTGCATGAAGGTTCTGAGCTTAATGGTAGTCTCCTTTAAGGCACCCCCCTTTGCACACACCCCCCTTTGCACACTCCAGACGTCTTCAATCCCATATATTTACATTGTGCATTCCAGTCAATGGACCATCCAATGTTTTTCTAGTCTCAAGCTCTAAATAGAGAGATGTAGATACGAGATATCAAAAGACACTTTGTGGCTGAATAGTGGATATCTCAAGTATATCGATATAAAAAAGGTGCCATCATCCTTAATGAATAGAATTACAACAAAAATAGGTAGGGACTTTGGGATTTTAGAGGCACCAGTATAGGTTCAAAAAATTAGAATTTTTCTAATTTTTTGAACCTATACTGGTGCCTCTAAAATCCCAAAGTCCCTACCTATTTTTGTTGTAATTTTAGTCTCAAGCTCTGCCTTGTGCAGTGGATCTCCAGTTGTGTCCTGCAATTGGTAAAATTTTTCCTTCACATGCCTGGAATGGGCCAGCCTTTAGGGCTGGAACATAGTTTACAACTTCTGAACTGTCCAATGGGCATAGTCTCCGGAGGAGTCAAAACTCCACATCAACCTTCTGCAACTGAGAACCATCAGATTATACCCGTGTTTCCCCGATAGTAAGACACCCCCGACTGTAAGACGTATCGGGAGTTTCAGAGGGGTCGGCTAATATAAGCCGTACTCCGAAAGTAAGACATATGTCTTACTTTCGGGGAAACACAGGGGTATTGCCGTAAGAGTGGGGCGGGGGGTGCGGGCCGCACCGGGTGCCACACCCTGGGGGGGGTGCCAGGCCAGCGCCCTCCCTCTCCGACTGAAGAGACAGCGCCGTTCTGATCAGTCTCGGGCAGCGGCTGTCACTCACAGCCGAGCAGAGTGAAGCCGCCTCCCCCTCCTCTTGTATGGCTACACAGTGCTGTCCATGAAGGAGGGGGAGGCGGCTTCACTGAAGCCGCCTCCCCCTCCCCCTCCTCCTCCTCCTCCATACACAGCACTGTGTAGCCATACAAGAGGAGGGGGAGGTGGCTTCACTCTGCTCGGCTGTGAGTGACAGCCGCTGCCCGAGACTGATCAGAACGGCGCGACGCAACCACAGAGAAGGGGATTATTGCGCCAGGTCCCGGATCACTGCCGACAGGTGTCACTGGCTCTGTGTCCTCCCGGTACAGGTCAGTGCTGGTCATACAGAGAGAGACCAAGGAAGGGGAGGGGGAGGGGGGGTGTGAAGAGATTCTCTGCAGCTCTTATTATGTAACCGCAAGATGCAGCTGAGGAGGACTACAAGTCCCAACATACCGGGCTGTGTGGGCTTACAGTTCTCCTCTGCTGAGCATAGCAGCTTTGTATGCTTGGACTTGTAGTCCTCCATAGTGCAGCCTTGCATGCTGGGACTTGTAGGCCTCCTCTGTAGTACAGTGCAGCCTTGCATGCTGGGACTTGAAGTCCTCTGTAATGCAGTGCAGCCTTGCTTGCTGGGACTTGTAGTCCTCTTCTGTAGCGCAGTGCAGCTCTGCATGCTGGGATTTTTTTCCAATATAAGACATACCCCGAAAGTAAGACATAGTGGGGCTTTTGGGGATAAAAAGAAAGTAAGACACTGTCTTACTTTCGGGGAAACACAGTATTTACAACACGGAACCTCCCTCCTGCAAAGTCACTCAGTCAGGGTACAATCGGCTAATGCCACAGCAGTAGCTGACCTAAAGCATCAGTGGGGACACTAGAAATCAAGCTGTTTGTCACTATATACTGAGACTACAAATCCCACCATGCCCTGGGATTTAGAGTCTGAACAGGTGGCAGTGTAGGTGGCCCTATGGGAATGAATCAGTCACCTGGCTTGTCTATCTAACTATGCTGCACAGTAGGCGGACCTGAGAGCCTCAGACTCCTGCAGCTTACTTAGATGGACAGGCCAGATGTCTTATTCTGCTCCTACATGACCACAGTCCAGTCCACGTTGATGCCCATTCAGTCTGTGGTTCTTATTCACTCGCTTTTCTGAGAACCAGGGGAAAATGTACAAGACCAGTGGTCAGGGGGATAGAGTACACAGAGTCCACTGGTCTTATGACCAGCATATAAGGTGAACAGAGGGCTCCTCACAGGATAAAGATGGTTGGAATTTCCAAGGGGACTTTGCACTAAAACACAATGAAATTATTTGAAGTTATGGGAACACGTATGTGTGTGGTATCTCACAAAAGTGAGTACACCCCTCACATTTTTGTAAATATTTTATTATATCTTTTCATGTGACAACACTGAAGAAATTGTACTTTTGGTACAATGTAAATTTGCTGTGCCCTTAAAATAACTCAACACACAGCCATGAATGTCTAAACCGCTGGCAACAAAAGTGAGTACAGCCCTAAGTGAAAATGTCCAAATTGGGCCCAAAGTGTCAATATTTTGTGTGGCCACCATTATTTTCCAGCACTGTCTTAACCCTCTTGGGCATGGAGTTCTCCAGAGCTTCACAGGTTGCCACTGGAGTCCTCTTCCACTCCTCCACGATGACATCACAGAGCTGGTGGATGTTAGAGAACTTGCGCTCCTCCACCTAACATTTAAGGATGCCCCACAGATGCTCAATAGGGTTTAGGTCTGGAGACATGCTTGGCTAGTCCATTACCTTTACCCTCACTTCTTTAGCAAGGCAGTAGTCGTCTTGGAGGGGTGTTGGGGGGTCATCATCATGTTGGAATAATGCCCTGTGGCCCAGTCTCCAAAGGGAGAAGTTCGTGCTCTGCTTCAGTATGTCACAGTACATGTTGGCATTCATGGTTCCCGTAATGAACTGTAGCTCCACCGTGCTGGCAGCACTCATGCAGCCCCAGACCATGGCACTTCTACCACCATGTTTGACTGTAGGCAAGACACACTTGTCTTTGTACTCCTCACTTGGTTACCTCCACACATGCTCGACAGCATCTGAACCAAATGAGTTCATCTTGGTCTCATCAGACCACAGGACATTGTTCCAGTGATCCATGTCCTTTAGTCTGCTTGTCTTCAGCAAACTGTTTGCAGGCTTTCTTGTGCATCATCTTTAGAAGAGGCTTCCTTCTGGGACAACAGCCATGCAGACTAATTTGATGCAGTGTGCAGCGTATGGTCTGAGCGTTGACAGGCTGACCCCCCCACCCCTTCAACCTCTGCAACTGTGCTGGCAGCACTCTTGTGTCTATTTCCCAATGACAACCTCTGGATATGATGCTGATCACATGCACTCAACTTCTTTGGTCAACCATGGCGAGGCCTGTTCTGAGTGGAACCTGTCCTGTTAAACTGCTGTATGGTCTTGGCCACTGTGCTGCAAGACCATATTATAGCCTAGGCCATGTTTATGTAGAGCAAATATTCTTTTTTTCAGATCCTCTGAGTTCTTTGCCATTAGGTGCCATGTTGGCCTTCCAGTCACCAGTATTGGAGTGTGAGAGCAAAAACACCACATTTAACATGCCTTCTCTCCATTCACACCTGAGATCTTATAACACTAACGAGTCGCATGACAATGGGGAGGGAAGATGGTTAATTGAGCCAAATTTTGACATTTTCACTAAAGCCCCATACACACTATCAGGTTTTCTGTTGAGTTTTTTTCTTCAGATTTACCAAAACCATGTAGTGCAAGGGCCTGCCTGATTGCATACACATTGAAACTCGTAAGGTTTGACCTCATATTATATGGTTTTGGTAAATCTGAAGGAAAAACTCAGCAGAAAATCTGATGGTGTGTATGGGGCTTTAGGGGTGTACTTGTGTTGCCATTAATGGCTGTGTGTTGAGTTATTTTGAGGGACAGCAAATTTACACCGTTATACAAGCTGTATACTCACTACTTTACTTTGTAACAAAGTGTAATTTCTTCAGTGTTACATGAAAAGTACTCACTTTGGTCAGTTGAAACCCTAAAATGGCGGACTCTGGTATGACATATGGCAGTGATCAGGATGCTGGCATGACATATGAGCGTTATCAGGCCATTGGTATGGCAGTGATCAGGCCGTTGGTATGACATGTGAGCATGATCAGGACACTGATATGGCATATAGCAATGATCAGGGTGTTGTATGTTTATGGAAAGGATTGGGTGCTGGTATGACAGCCGTCAGGACATTGGTATGGTGTATGGGACACGTGACAGGCTGGCTGCTGTTTGTGTACATTTCACTGGGGCAGTGATTACGGACACTGGGTTAGGCTGAAACTGCAGACTGTGAGTGTACATGCAGTGTGACAGGCTGCTGTACACTCAAAGGCTGTTGTACACTCACAGGCTGCAGCATTCGTCTTCTATGCTCTCAGTGAGAGCAAAGAGAACTGATCTTTATGTTCACTTTACATTGTTTACTATGTGATTGCTGTAATTGGACACAACAGCAATCACATGGTAAAACACCATATGATCACCCAGTCACAATGGTAATGTGATCTGGGTGGCACAGGAATCGCCAGGCTCCTGGGTGCGTTCTCTGTGAGCCGTGCAGGAGCCGCTGATGTACAGGTATGTTAGCCTGCACTCCTTCCTGTCCTCCCATAGTCTATAAATTAATTATAGGGCTTCTTTCACACTAGCAGTAAATGATGGGTAGTTTGCTAAAAAAAAATATATATATTATAAAAAAGTGGTGCAGTCACAGGTGACAATGTGAACTTAACTGTTTACTGTTAATGTAAATGAGAATGCCACAGGGATCTTTGCTTAGTCCCCTCATCTTTGTAATGTACGCTTTAACCCTGGGAAATGTAATTGGTAATTTGAACTTTCAACACAATATCTTTGCCCTAGCACTAACACACTGCTGGTTAACCTTAGCAATGCTGTCCTCAGTAATAGGCGTCTACAGTTGTATGATTGCACACTGTAATTAACACTTGTGTACCTGAAACAATGTACCTATGTTAGCCTTGCAGCAAGCCCATTAGATCTTTGTTCTCCTTCGCGCCTACATCAAAACTCTATCGGAATTATGAACTTTGAATTGAAATGCATATTTCACATACTTTACTAATTAAAGTACTAAAATATTAATCCGTGTGTTTATGATTAATAATAAGCTTACCTTTAAGCTGGCATTGCTTCAGTCAGTCATAAATGCAACTGTGAAACTTTTTTATTGCCTACAAACACTCCAGACACCTCCACCCATAGCTATTCTGTATCTTGGCTCTGTATTGTTTCCAAAATTACATCAAACCACTAATCGCCTACAAGACGTCTATTAATTCTTCATGTTCTAGCCTAACAACACTTGTCCCTGTTTATATCCTCTCGGGAATGTAAATAGTCTGATCCCTTCATGTCCCCTTGTTACCATGTCCAAATTTATCACCAAAGATTTCCCCCATGTCTTACAATGTGATGGTCTTCCTAATTCTGCTAAAGCCTTATCATTTCTCTTTAGTAAGGCTTGTTATGCATGTTATATTCCCTAATAATTTCTTACTTTTTGTAATAAGCTCATAAGTGTTGACTAATAAGTACGTTGGAAAAGCTATAAAACTGTAAATTAAATGCAACTTTATTCAGTGGCAGCTGCATTCAGAAAATAAGAGAAATGGTTTAGGCAAATGGAGCAACAAGTTCAATAATTACAAGTGGAAATCCAGTGCAACGTGGGCATTAGAATGTTACCAAATGTGATTTAACAGTTCACTTTTTTATGCCGTTCTTTCAGAGTGCATGCGCCAGTGATGTCACCGGCTGCTTCCCATGTGAATATCTCCTAAACAGTGCCAGTTTAGCAGATATTCACTGTACGTACAGGTAACCCTTATTATAGGCTTACCTGTAGGCACAAGTTAAAAGGTAGATGGACTTTACTTCCACATTGAGATGATCCGCTCTTTGGAGAGAGTCTCTTCTCAGTCAGACCATTTTATCCAGCAGACACTACTGGAACCATTATCTATTTTTATTCTCCAGAATTTTTATTATGAGGTGTAGCACGCCTCACGCAAGCTAAGTCTGTTATGAAATACCTTCATAAACAGCTTTCCGCAAGCAAGATGGCAGTGCTGGGGACATGAAAGCCTGCAAAGAATCGACTCAGGTGATTACAGCGCTGTTTGCATTAATATAGGATTCACCTGTAGAAAACGAGTTGTTGTTTTTGTGTTGAAGGCTTAGGAAAAACACACAGCACAATCGCCATTCATTGGCCAGAAAAAAACAGTAATCTAGTAAGAGTTAAATTGGTTGCAAACCTCTGAAATTAACAAAGCATACCCCTTTATCTTGTGTACTATTAATCCAAAGCACCTAGTTTAGTTTCAATCTGCTCTCTTCCCTCTGCAATCTGAATTAGTCACTTCTGGCAGATTATGCGAACAATACAAAATCCCCTGTGCGAAGGGGGTGGGGGGTTGTTCCATTCCCTCCACTTAGGTCTTAAAGTACACTCTGCTGTATGTAGACATCAGATCATCACCCCCTGCCTTCTAGATATCTGAAATGCTGTGTAAAATGTGTGCTTCAAGAGGCTGTAGTGGAGAGAAGGCTCCAGATAAACAGCTACAACGTGCATAGGAGAATTTGTTTCATCAATGTATATCATGTGACGCTAGTCACTTCAGTGGGTATATGTAAGCGTTTACAACCACTTTTAAACATTTGTTTTATTTGTTTATATGATTGGATAGCATGCATGGAACATTAAATTGCAGTTTAAATTAAATTATAATTATGGCCTCCCATTAAAAAAAATAAAAATAAATGTGCTGCAACACTTGGTGTATTTGTGCTTGGTTTTCTCTTGGTTCCCTGCAATGTCCTTCAAATACCTGTGGATCCTGCCAGTGAAGTCTAAGTAATGCACCTTCCTGTGATGGTGTGGCAACAATACTACATTGTTTCTAATATCAAAGAAAAGTTGTCACCTTCATGTAGGCTGTACCTGGTTGCACGATAGTGAGAAAAATGCCATGGGGGCATGGCTATCAGCATTGAGAAAAGCCTTTAGTATGTTGATCAGCACCTGGCCACACCCAGTCATGCCCATTGCTTTCTGGATTGACAGCACTGCCTCTGTTGCTGAAACCCCACTGTGAGCTGCAATGTCTGGGACGGGGAGCATGTGAGACACAAATGAAGGATGATTTAACTCAGTCAGGGAGGTTAAAGCAGGTTTTTCATTTTCTTTACAAGGCTTGTGCATCACATTGTAAATGGATGTGGGACATTTTTAGACTGCCATAAAAGGAGCCTTTATTTGTATGTAAATCAATGAAGCCCAATGCAAAATATGCAAAACAAGTGTACCAGAGAAATTCATAAATCTATTTAGATTCCCGTAGTTTTAGCAATAACTCCCGATCTCTCCATCTCAAAATCTGTACAAATTCAGTAACTATATACTGTACTTCATCAGAGATACGCTATATTTTTCTTCTATAAAGTGCATCCTCACATTCCACATGCCAAACCCTAAATTCACTTTTATAATGTGTGATTCTTTTGACTTTCAGGGTGGTTTCACCCCATTTGACAGGAATCCTATGACCTTTTATGGGAATGGTTGCCTGTTTATAGGTTTGGAAATTTGAAATTTCAAGATTTATTTTCTTTTTTTTTTTTCTTTTTTTTTCTTTAGGGGAGAATTACTCTTAAAAATGAACAGACCTTTAGAAGCTAAAGAAGCTTATATCAAGGCTTTGGAACTTGATGCGGCAAATGCAGATTTATGGTACAACCTTGCTATTGTTTATATTGAATTGAAAGATCCAAATGAAGCATTGAAGAACTTCAATCAAGCACTTGATCTGAATCGGAGACATAAGTTGGCTTTGTTCAACTCTGCCTTACTCATGCAGGAATCTGGTATGTTTTAATAAATCCTTTGTGTACTAATCTGTTTTCCCATACATAAAATTAACAAGACTTGATAATCTTCAACCAAAAAAAGTGAAGATTTAGTTCAATTTTCCAGTTTTGTACAATGAAATATACAGGAATTTGCATTAATGTGAATCTTTACTATTTTTGAGATTCTCAACTCCTTTAAATCAGCCTCATCATTTGTAGTAATGACTTATAAAGAGCCCATATTCAACCAGAAGGATTTTTACTTTTCATGGGGAAAATGTTTTGAGCCTGATCCCAGATAAGTATATCTACATAATTTCAGGCACTAAAAGTTCTCTTTTACCACTTAAGATGAAGGGCAAGCACACACCTCAAAGATCGGCTTCTCTGTCCACTTCAGTCTTGAGACGTTTTTTTCGCTACCGCTACCCCAGGCCTTCTCTTCCAGACTCTAAGTCCTCTTCCTAATGAAGGGGTGTTCCACTTGTGTGGGTAGGGGGAGATTTGCAAGCTTCTACGGAAGTTTGGCAGGGGGCAATGGCAGACAAGTGGGTCCATTGTATGGTTGCTCGAGTCTATAAGCTAAAGTTTTTTAGAACTTTATCCTTTCAAATGTTTCTTTGAATTGACAGAAAAGATTAGCTCTTTTTGTAGGCTTTTGATTATCTTTTTTTGTCAGGGAGTGATTATTCCAGTACCAGAGGTCAAAAAGTTCCATGGATTCTATTCAGATCTCTTCACTGTCCCAAAACCAAATGGCTATGTTCATCATAGGCCGCCTTTGACCCCATGGGATCTCAATTTGGATCTTTTTGTATTACAAAAACCTCTTTTTTTGCATTGCCTCAAGACCTTCATTTGGCTCTTTTGATGAGGAATGTTGTTTCTGGTAGCTATTAATTTGGCTTGGAAAATTTTTTGAACAGGCAACCCTTTTTGCATAAGGAGCCATTTCTGGTGCTCCACCATGACCACATGGTCTCTCAGCCTAAGCTGTTCATGTCTAAGGTTGGCTTGGCTTTCCATTCCAATCAAGTCATTGTCTTGCCTTACTTTTAGTCCTAGGCTTCAGTCACTGGGGAACAAGGCTGTCTACACTTCAGATGTGGTCCTTGCTGTCCAAACTTACCTGAGGTCAAATGCTGTGGTTAAGCACTCTGATTCCCTTTTCTTACGGTCTGAAAGGAAGGGATCGTCCTTTCCTGTTAAACGCTTCTTCTACCAGAAGTGTAGGTGCTTCCTGGGCCTTTTTGTCACCAAGATTCTGTTTCTTAAGTTTTCAAGGCTGCTACTTGATCTTCACACCTTTACTGGTTTCTACCAGGTAGACATTAGACCTGCTGAGTATGCTCTTTTTGGTCCAGTAATGTGCAGGCTGCTGCCTGAGGTTCTTTCCTATTCCTGGTTTGTTTTTTGGGGGACCTGTTGCCTTGTTACTTTGTTCCCTTCCCCTAATTTAAGTGCTTTGGTACATCTTTGATAGTAAGAATTACTAAAGCTGTTCTGTGTCATTGTGATGTACAATAAACAAAATGGGATTTTTGACGTATATCTCAGGACACAGAGATTATGAGGCTATGCCTGGGAGGGAAATTTCTGTCTCGTTTTGCAGGTGGTGCATAACCCTGATAGTAAGGATTATTAAAGCTGCTGTGTCCTGTGATGTGCTGCAAGAAAATAGATTTTACAGGTAAAAAATTCTATTTTCATTAATAAAAAAACTTAAACCATAGACACACTCCTAAACCTTGTGGACAGCCTTCCTTATATATATATATATATATATATATATATATATATATATATATATATATAAAATATTTGATGTTGAGATTGGGGCTCTGTGGGGGCCAAACCATCACTTCCAGGACTCCTAGTTTACGCTAAAGATAGTTCTCAATGACATTGGCTGTTTGTTTGAAGTCATTGTCTTGCTGCATAATACATTTGGGGCCAATCACAGTTCATTGCAAGTTTGGGGCTGCATTTCTGCAAATAGAGAGATTTTGTCAGGATTAATGGTGTACTCAATGCTGAAAAAAACATCCAGATATTTCATCATGCCATGCCATCAGGGAGGGATGTGACCGGCCCCCAATTTTTTCTGCAACACGACACCGACCCCCCCCCCCAACATGCAGCCGATGTCATTAAGAACTATCTTCATAGTAAAGAAGAATAAGGAGTCCTGGAAGAGATGGTTTGACCCCACAAAGCCCTGATCTCAACATCATCTGCACAAATGGCTCATGGGACATCTGCCTCAAGGTGATCTCACCTACAACGGCATCCACACATTGCTCAGTTCAATCAATGGACCATTAGGTTAAAAGGAAGCACTCTACACATAGCATAATATTGCTTTAACCCTTTCGCTGCCAGAGCCATTTTTGCGTTTTTTGCACACGTTTAAAAAATAATTTCTCTTTCATTCATTGACACCACTCCAGTAATCTTGACCATAGGGTGATTATGCCACCTTCAGGAGAGGACTAGGCAGAACATGTAATGCATGTGAAAAACAGAACTGTACAGCTCCGCCCAGGGGGAAGTCCCTCTGGTAATAACCCCTCAGCCTGCTTCTTGCAGCTCAGTTTTTTTTCTGCCTAGTGAAGAAGGACCTAGGCTCCCTGCCGGGACCATCGGTCCTGGGGATTTCTTTCTGTGTTTTGCCTTTTGCGCAAGATTTTAAGATCCTGTGATCTGCTATCAACAGCCGACTGTGTGACAGGCTGGATAATCTAGATCCTTGTAGTCTCCCCAGCCTGGCCATTGAGCGTGTGCAGACCCTAGCTACACGCTGGGTCGGCCACGACATGCTCCTCAGGCACCAGGGGCGGCCGGTGAGCACAATGCTCCAGGGCACACATATGACCGGTCTACAGATGTCTTTGTCACAGTGTGCCGTGGCCAGCAGCCACCCCGTATTGTTTGGGTGTGGGTCTGTGATGAGATGTCCCCAGCTCGTCCGGATGGTAAGTACAGCTCTTCCTGCCTCGGCGAGTTTGAGCAGCTGGGCATTCCCTGGGAGGTCAATTAGGGGGTCCCTCTCCTCCCTTTCTTCTCTCCCTGTCCCTATTTTACCCCCTGTGGCGTATGCTGCATGACTGGGCTACTGAGCGGTGTGTGTACTTGAGCCAGGGGTCCTCTGGGAGGGGCTCTGATCCTTGATTGGGGGCTGCGCTGGTTGTCTGTGTCCCTGAGCTGTCTGTGATCTCTCTGGTGTCCATGGGCTCTACATGTGCTGCCGCCATAGCGCTGTCTGCCACCATTATCTGTGTACAGTTACTTGTCGACCATTTTCTGTGAGTCTCTGTGGGAAGCATGGTCGGCCATTTTCCCTGTGATTTTCCTCTATACAGAGCGCCCAGCGGCCATTTTATTGTATCTTCAGAGAGGGTTTTTCTCCTCGGCTCTGGTTCCTGTACCTCAGAACAGTGCTTTTTTTGCTCTGGACACCTGGGAGCTGACACTGGACATAGGCACCTGTAACGGCACATCGCAGCACTCAGGGTGGTGAGTCCTGTGGTAGGGGCCCCTCAGTCTGCAGCAGCTAGAAAAGGGTGGGATTGAGCACCTTGTCCCAAGTCCCCAAGGGTGGCAGACGGGGTGGGTCAGCATGGCATCAGAAACCGGTGTTTCTTCCCCAGACCTCCCTGCAATTGCAACATGCTCATCTGCAAACAGTGCAGTGCCTTTGGGCGCTTTGTCGGCGGCCCTTGAAGCGTACGTTGCCAGGGTGGAGGTGGTTTGCGGGAGCAAAGGTGCTAAAAAATGGCCCCTGCCCCCCTTTCCTCCGGGGAGGGTTCTGACTCGGATTCGGGCCCCGCAGTGACTGTAGGCCCCTGCTCTGATGTGTCAGAGGACGCTGACCAGGACCGATCGGAGAGTGAGGCTGATTCTGCACTTGGGTCCGTGCAAGACTAAGTGCTAGTTGTAGCACTTATCACAGTTGCGCGTGATACCCTGAAAATATAGGACACAGCAGGAGCCTCTGCTGAGGTAGCGGTCCCTTTTGGGTCATGTAAGCCAGCCCGTACACCTAAGGTGTTTTTGTATCTGACTTATTTCATATACAAGGAATGGGGAAGCCCGCAACTGACCTTTTCAGTCCCAAAAAGAATGGCGGTGTGTTACCCCTTTGAGGAGAGCCTTCTTAAGAAATGGTCGGCTCCCCTGGTCGTGGACTCCACAGTAGCCAGGTTAAATAAAGTAACCACGATCCCGGTAGAAGGGACTCCTACATTTAAGGACCCTACCGACAGGAAGGCTGAGGCAGTGACCCGCTCCCTGTGGGGTCAGCGATACAACCCGGTACTGGCCACAGCATTAGTGTCGCAGACACTTACTGAGTGGGCAAAACTATTGCACCGTGAATTGGAGAAACGGCAGGCCTCTCCTGTCTGTCGAACTATCAGACCAGTTAGTGCACAGCCTTAAGTACGTCTGTGAGGCTGCCCTGAATACACTTCCCTTGCTCTCCAGAGCATCATTTTCAACAGTGGTGCTGCAGCGCCTGATTTGGCTGAAATGCTGGTCTGCGGACCAGGCATCTAAAAAAGCCTTTACGGATCTACCCTTCCTTGGTGAGCGGCTATTTGGAGCCTTGCTGGATAACATTATTAAGAATGGCACAGGTGGGTAGAGCACCTTGCTCCCACAGTCCAGGAGGAGTAAGGAGCCCACCAAACAGATTTTTCCCCTCCAGCATACCCTTACTCCCAGCTCACTGAGAAGCCATGTTTGGGTCAGTAAGGGACCTGCTAAGCTGCGAGGTGATGGTACCTGTTCCAGAAATGGAAAGGTTTCAGGGGTTCTATTCCAATCTGTTTGTATTCCCCAAAAAGGAAGGGGTACGTCCAATCTTGGACCTAAAAGCCCTCAATTGCTTTGTGAAACTACAGAGGTTCAGAATGGAACCAGTTTGCTCCGTAGTTGCTGTACTCCATCAGAGGGACTCCCTAGCACCTTTGGACATCCGGGAAGCTTACTTGCATGTCTCAGGCATCAGAGGTTTCTGCGATTTGCAGTAGGGAAAGACCACTACCAGTTTGTGGCTCTCCCCTTTGGCTTGGCTTCAGCACCCGGAGCCTTTACCAAGGTATTGGCTCCAATTTTGGCATTGTTGCGACAACGTGGGATTGCAATCGTGGGTTAACTAGACTATTTGCTTCTGAGAGCAGCTTCCGCCTCAGAATTAAGGGAGGGTATGGCGATCACCATGCAAACCCTGCAGGAATTTGGGTGGGCGTTGAACCTCAAAGTCGGTTCTTGTGCAGACTCAACACCTGGAGTACCTGCTTGACTCCGTGGAAGCGAGAGTATTTCTCCCTTCAGACAAACTGCAGACTCTCAGAGCCACGGTGAAGCTGTTGATGAACCGCAGGTGGTCCTCGCTGCGCTTCTGCATGCAAGTCCTGGGCCTCATGGCGGTACCATATGCCCAATTCCACACCAGAGTCTTGCAGGAGGAGATATTGGCAAAATTGGACAAATCTCCGTTATCCCTGGAACGACAGATTCAGGTAAGCCAGTTACTCAGGGACTCTCTTCTCTGGTAGCTGAGATCTCCGGCCCCTAGGTCTGGGAAGTCGTTCCTACCTCTTCATTGGACAATGATCACAATGGACGCCAGCCTGACCGGCTGGGGTGGAGTACTGGGAGTACAGTCGACCCAGGGCCACTGGTCAGAGGAGGAATCCCTGTTGCCGATCAATGTGCATGAACTTCGAGAGATCAGGCTATGCCTCTCCACATGGTCGATGAGACTACGAGGGCGTCCGGTCAGGATCCAGTCAGACAATGCCACAGCGGTGGCATATATCGACCATCAAGGAGGAACAAGAAGCTCGGCTGCAGCACGGGAGGTCTCTCACATCCTTCGGTGGGCAGAGCGGCACGTACCAGCCCTGACGGCCATATACATCTTGGGAGTAGAAAACTGGCAGGCGGACTAAGTCGCCATATGCTGGACCCAGGAGGGTGGTCATTGCACCCGGAGGTGATCAGGGTTCTTTGCCTGCGGTGGGGCACACCAGATGTGTATCTCCTGGCCTCTCAGCTCAATCGAAAGGTGCAGAGGTTTGTGTCCAGGACAAGAGATTCTTGGGCGGACGCGTCAGACGCGTTGGTGGCTCCATGGGAGCAGTACCGGCTGATTTACTCCTTTCCTCCATTCAAACTGTTACCATGTCTGCTCCGCAGAGTGGAAGCCAATGGGATTCCAGTGATACTGATTGCCCCAGATTGGTCTCGGCGTCCTTGGTACGCCGACCTAGTACGCCTGGTGGTTACCTATGGGAGAAGTCCTTCTGTCACAAGGTCTGATTCTCCACCCTGCTTTACCGTCGCTGGTTTTAACGGCATGGCTGTTGAACGCTAGGTGCTAAGGAACCAAGGTCTGTCTGATTTTGTGATTTCCACTATGTTGAGGGCACGAAAATCTTCTTCTTGGAAGATATACCATGGTACAGGGAAGGCTTATATCTCCATGTGTGAGGAGATGGGGTGGCGTCTGCCCACCTATAAGTCAGACTCTGTTTTGGTAGCTGGTCCGAAAAAAGGATTGGCGCTTTCGTCGTCCACCATTTCCAGGTGGATCAGACAGATCATGGTCCAGGCTTATGCCTTGAAGGGACATATGCCCTCCTTTCCTGTCACGGCCCATTCCACCAGGGCAATTGGGACCTCTTGGGCTTTCCGACATCAAGCGTCAGTCGCTGAAGTGTGTAAGGCGGCGACTTGGTCGTCCATTCACACTTTTACAAAGTTCTACGGTGGACGTAGGCGCATTTTCTGATGCCTGCTTTGGCCGCAAAGTTATGCAGGCGGCTGTGTATAATGTTGCAATTTTATACTCTTTCTTCTGTTAAGAGAAAAGTTACCACCTTGAATGTTAATGCACTCTGATGCATATGTTGACCGCAAGTTCTGATGCGGTTGGTTCAGATGCTGACTCCCCCGATGGCACTTCTAGTTGTGGGTGAAGTTATGTTGCTGTTCCCACCCCTCGTTATGACACTGCTTGGGGACGTCCCTACGGTCAAGATTACTGGAGCGATGTCCGTCAATGTACGAAAGAGAAAATGGGCTTTTTTTTCAAATCCTTTTCTCTGAAGTTCATTGACGGACACAGCACCCACCCCTCCTATTGGTTTACGTTATACTGCTTGTTGACGTACTGAGCTGCAGGAAGCAGGCTGAGGGATTATTACCAGAGGGACCGCCCCTTGGGTGGAACTGTACAGTTCTGTTGTTTTTCACATGTATTACATGTTCTGCTTAGTCCTTTCCTGAAGGTGGCGTAATAACCCTACGGTCAAGATTACTGGAGCTGTGTCCATCAATGAACGTCAGAGAAAAGGATTTCAGGGTGAGTACAAAAGTCCTATTTTTAGGCCTGAAGAGTACACAAAACTCCAAACATTATATATTTTCTGAAAGCAGATACCCTAGAGAATAAAATGACCCTGCATATCTCTCCTGTATTTTACTTAATGTTTTGCATTGCAGATCGCATTGCAGAACATCCTACACCGGCAAAGCGAGCCGTGGACACCGAGAATGTGACCTGGAAGTAACGTCAGAGACGTCACTTTCTGGGTCACTGCTAGAAGGGGAAGAGAGCGGACATGTATCTGCTCTTCTTCTTCTTCTTCTCCATTACCGGCCCTTGCCACCTGAATGCTCTCACCTGACAGGTAGGAGTCTACGTGTGAGTTTCACACACCCTGGAACTAAATCCTTGTGCACAGCAGAATAAGGAGCAGCAATACCTCTGAATGGATGCACTTTATGAATTGCCCTATGGAAAAACTATTTTAACCAGGGGAGAGGAATTGTTTTCAAGTCTCGGGTGATTACAGACTCCAGTGCCTGTTGCAATTGCATTGTGCTTGGGGTGAGTCTAAGGATTGGAGATCGTCTTATAGTGTATGGTGACATTTATCACTTATTTTTGGTGAGTTTATTACCAACGGGGATTATCCATGCACGAGATGTTGGTGATGATATCCAGTTAATTTTAAATCATAATGACAACAGAAACTACCCCAATGACCCTGATCAAAAGTTTACATACCTCAGTTAATACCGTGTATTGCCCCCTTTAACATCAATGGCAGCTTGAAGTCTTTTGTGTTTTTTGTGGATGAGGCTATTTATCTTTTCAGATGGTAAAGCTGCCCATTCCTCTTGACAAAAAGCCTCCAGTTCCTATACATTCTTGGGCTGTCTTGCATGACCTGCATGTTTGGGATCTCCCCAGAGTGGCTCAATGATATTGAGGTCAGGAGACTGAGATGGCCGCTCCAGAACCTTCACTTTATTCTGCTGTAGGCAATGACAGGTCGACTTGGCCTTGTGTTTTGGATCATAGTTCTGTTGGAATGTCCAAGTACGTCCCATGCGCAGCTTCCTGGCTGATGAATGCAAATATTCCTCCAGTATTTTTTAATAACATACATCATTCATCTTGCCATCAATTTTGACCAAATTTCCTGTGCCTTTGTAGCTCACAGATCCTCAAAACATCAGTGATCCACCTCCATGTTTCACAGTAGAAATAGTGTACCTTTCATCATGACTCCCCTCCAAATGAAGCATTATGGTTGTGGCCAAAAAGCTCAATTTTGATCTCATCACTCCAAATGACTTTGTGCCAGAAGGTTTGAGGCTTGTGTCTGTGCTGTTTGGTGTATTGTAAGCTGGATACTTTGTGGTGTTTACGTGGTAATGGCTTTCTTCTGGCAACTCGACCATGCAACCCATCTTTCTTCAAGTGCCACCTTATTGTGCATCTTGAAACAGCCACACCACATGTCTTTATAGTCCTGTATTTAACCTGAAGTTATTTGTGGGGTTTTCTTTGCATCCCAAATAATTTTCCTGGCAGTTGTGGCTGAAATTTTAGTTGTGGTTTGGTTTTTAACAGAACCTCTCATTTTCCACTTCTTGATTAGAGTTTCAACACTGCTAATTGACATTCTCAATTCCTTGGATATCTTTTCATATCCCTTTCCTGTTTTATACAGTTCAACTACCCTTTCCCACAGATATTTTGACAATTCATTTGCTTTCCCCATGACTCAGAATTCAGAAAGGTCAATGCAGCACTGGATGAACGATGCAAGGGTCAGTCATTAGTCCAGAAACTCATTGACCTTTTATATACACACACTAATTACAAGCAAACAGATCACAGGTGAGCATGGTTACCTTTTTAATAGCCCCTCAAGCCCCTTTGTGTCAACTTGTGTGCATGTTATCAGGTCAAAATCACCAGGGTATGTAAACTTTTGATCAGGGTCATTTGGGTAGTTTCTGTTGTCATTACGATTTAAAAAGAGTAAACCGTTGATTGATAATAAAAGGCTTCAGCCAAACACTAACCATGAGTGAAAGAAAAAGTTGTTGTGTTCATATTCTCTTAAAAATTGGCCAAGAAATTATAAATTCTGCCAGGGAATGTAAACTTTTGAACACAACTGTACCATGCTTAACCGGTTCCAGACCAGTGCACGCCAATGTACGTCGGCAAAATGGCACGGGCAGGCATATTGGCTTACAGGTACGTCCAATCTCTAATGCCGCCCTGCCATCTCGATCACCGCGGGCATACCCGCGATCGTCTCATGGGGAGGCTGAACGGAGAGATGCCGTTGTAAACAGCATCTCACCGTTCTGCCTAGCAACTAGTGACGCTGATCTCTGCTCCATGTGATTGGAGCAGAGATCAGTGTTCACTAAATGAAAGCCCAGCCCCCAACAGTTAGTAACACACCCCTAAAAACACTTAAGCCCTACACTGCCACCCAGTGGTTAACCCCTTAACTGCCAGTGTC
Source organism: Lithobates pipiens (assembly GCF_037356315.1). Taxonomy (NCBI): domain Eukaryota; kingdom Metazoa; phylum Chordata; class Amphibia; order Anura; family Ranidae; genus Lithobates; species Lithobates pipiens. The sequence goes on along the minus strand of NW_027507903.1, from coordinate 260,877,137 downwards.
ATTTACACAGGAATCACTGCATTTATATAGCAGTGATTGCTGTATAAATGACAATGGTCCCAAAAATGTCTGATGTGTCCGCCATAATGTCGCAGTCACAATAAAAATCGCTGATTACTAGTAAAAAAAAAAATTATTAATAAAAATGCCATAAAAACTATCCCCTATTTTGTAAACGCTATAACTTTTGCGCAAACCAATCAATAATCGCCTATTGCGATTTTAAACAAAAATATGTAGAAGAATACGTATCGGCCTAAACTGAGGGAAAAATGTTTTTTTATATATTTTTGGGGGATATTTATTATAACAAAAAGTAAAAAATAATGCTTTTTTTTTTTTCAAAATTGTCGCTCTATTTTTGTTTATGGCGCAAAAAATAAAAACCGCAGGGGTGATAAAATACCACCAAAAGAAAGCTCTATTTGTGGGGAAAAAAAGGACATCAATTTTGTTTGGGAGCCACGTCGCATGACCGCGCAATTGTCAGTTAAAGCGACGCAGTGCCGAATGGCAAAAAGTGGTCTGGTCTTTGACCAGCAAAATGGTCCGGGGCTGAAGTGGTTAAAGGATAAGTTCACCTTTTGTAACCTGTTACTGTTGCAGCAGCCCACACACCTTGATCCTCCATTGTGACTCCCTGCACTTGCTGTCACAATTTTATAAAAATGCGTTCATGCAGAGCTCTGTCCACCCGGCCGCGTCATTCTTTCAGCGTTCTGTAAATGTGATTACTACACATATGGCTTGTAGTTCTAAATTAATTAAATTGAGAACTCTAGGTAATTGATCGATGCTTCCTGTAAGTGTGTACCTGCCTGCCTGCCTCGTAAGCAGTACAAGCAGACCTCTTACACTGACAGTCTGCAAGAGCCCTGCTTTTCAATCGTGATCTGCTGATTGCGTATGCAATGGTTTGCAGGCTCCTAGTTTAAAAAAAAAAAAAATGTATATTTTAAAAATGATGTGTGGTTTTTTTTTTTGTTTTTTTTTTTTTACATAGATGAACCTATCCTTTAACACTACCCTCTCTCCAGACTGACTGTTCTGCTGTCCCAAGGCGTCCACTTTACTACTTTATTCAAAATGCAGACACCCTAAGTCAGAATGTGTGTTACTGGCCAGATCATCTGTCCTGTTCTATCCCAAGGCGTCCACTTTACTACTTTATTCAAAATACAGACACCCAAAGTCAGAGTGTGTTACTGGCCAGATCACCAGGTGAAATAAAGGGGGTGGGGAGCTAAAAAAATAAAAAAAAATAAAGCAGCCGTCACATCTAAGGGATTGGTAAGCTGCAGTGTGTTACATTTTTGTTTTTGTATTTAATACCGCTTTAATTTGCTGCATAATACTATCCCGATCACATATATATGATGGTAAATATGTTTATACATTTTCTGAATCTACAAAGGCTATAGAAACATTGTGTCGTTAATACATTTTAATTACTTTTTCATTTATCTTTTATGAATTCATTTTTTAGTATTGATAATTTTATTTTTTAATTCTTTAAGGGAATCCTAAATTACGACCAGAGGCCAAGAAAAGACTTTTAACATATATTGAGGAAGAACCAAGTGATGCAAATGGGTATTTTAATTTGGGCATGCTAGCTATGGATGAGAAAAAGGATTTAGAAGCTGAAAAATGGATGAAGAAAGCGATACGGTTACAGCATGGTTTCCGAAGTGCCCTCTTTAACTTGGCCCTTCTCTACTCCCAGACTGCAAGGGAACTGGAGGCTCTTCCTGTCTTGGATGAGCTGCTCCGGCATTACCCGGACCATATTAAAGGACTTATACTTAAAGGAGACATCCTTATGAATCAAAAGAAAGACATTAAAGGAGCTAAAAAATGTTTTGAAAAAATTATAGAAATGGATCCCAAAAACGTCCAAGGAAAACACAATCTCTGTGTGGTTTATTTTGAGGAGCGGGATCTCTTAAAAGCTGAAAGGTGCCTTGTCGAGACCTTAGCCTTAGCCCCTCATGAGGAATACATACAACGTCATCTCAGCATAGTGCGGGGTAAAATAATGGCACTAAATGCTGCCAATGCTGGACAGACTGTGCCTGGGGCAACAGCTTCTCCACAATCATCCGAAGGACAAGGGAGGGAGAACGGTGAGACGGGAAAAAAAAAAACTCCGTCTGAAAAATTGAAAGAGGAAAGCAATATACCAAAAACTAGTCCACCAACAAAAACAAAAAACAAAGGACCTGTGAAGTCTAAAAGTCATCAGGAGAAAAATACAGACAAAGAAATAAAGCAGAAATCAACAAAAGAAATCAAAGACATTGAAAATAAAAGAGTCGCCGCTTTGAAGCGCTTAGAGGAGATAGAGCGTATACTAAGTGGAGAATAACCTGAAGAATATCTTTCAAATTTGAGGAGGGGTGTGGACAGATGGAATAATACTTGTGTTATGTACTCTAGGGCACAGTATTCATCTGAGTTAAGATGAAAGCAAGTTGAGTAAATAACTGCATAGGTATCTGACACTACTGAACAAAGACTGGTTTTCAGGATTTCTTGCTTACTTTTATATTATCCACAAGGAAAGCACGATCTACAGTGAGTGTGTGTATGTATATACATTTTTTTAAATTCCCATTGATATCACCAGCTACTTCATTGTATGATGCGTGTGACCTGAAAAATCTGAGGCTTTACAGCAGGGCTGTTGCACTGAGATGTTAGCCTTCAAGGCTGCTTCATGGTCATTTTACTGTATTGTGTATTTAATTTTATAATTCAAGCAAGCTTGTCTATGGTTCCCTATTAATATGGAAAAAGCTGCTTGCAGGATGTAGGTTAATAAACTCCTTTGGACAATTTATTATCTAGCTAGTAAACAGTACATTTTTTCCATATGTAATTAGATGGCTCTGGGCTGTTTTCTGGGTTTTTAGGTCAAACTGCTTTTCAAGTGCATAATGCATATATATGATTTGTCAAGAGGGCCATTAACCCATAAACAGGTTGTATAATGCATTTTAACTAGCTGTATAGCTGACTGAAACCAATTTACGTATTATTGTCCTAGTAAGCTGAAGAAACGGTAAATTCAGTATTCTTTCATTTCACTGCTGGCCAGATCTTTTCTGTAAGCCAGTTTTCTTTTAGGCTTATTGGCCCTTTATAATATTCCAAGAAAGGGTTGAATGATTGATTTGCCATTTAAAACCAGATTTTATTCTGTGTTAAAATGATTGTTTTCCCACCAATTTGATTTATTTCCTTGAAAATGTATTTATTCAGTAAGCAAGAATATTTATAATTTTGATTAGCTATTTTTTTTTTAAAGAAATGTTGACCTGGAAAAGGGGTGATTTTGTTAATTTTGCATGGCATATGCAAAAAATATTTTGTGTGCATAGGGTTTTCTAAACAGACTTTGTATTTTGAATTTAGACTTTCTTGGTTGTGAAATTTGACATCCTTACAGGAGAACTACACTCTAAATTAAGAAGGTATGGCCTAAAATAAGGAGTTATTGAAATCATTAAAATTGTTTACGTTTCCACCCCCTCAATATTAGAACAACTAAAATGCAACCATATTACCAACATCACCTCTGCTTAAGTGTTAAGTAAATGCAGTGTTCACGCAGATCAGAGCACAGGAAGCTTCCACTGCAGCATGAGTCGAACCATTTTTTTGTTTTTTTTACTTCAGGACTGTTTTGTTGTAATATGTTTAATGAAGTAAGGAGCAACAGAAGCAAGAATTTCTGATCTTTCCGGTGAGAAAGGACACCATGAAATAAGTTTTGTGTGCACTCCAGTAGTAGTGTTTTTTCTTCTATATCATTTTGTTGCATAAACATTTTAAATTTAAATAGTACTTTCATTAAAGTGAACCTGCCTATTATGTGGGCACAACCTAATCAACTTGTTTTGGAAGCTTCAAGTTTTTGTTTTTCTCATTCTCTGGCTTCAGTAAGTCCATCACACAGAACAAGTATACAAATCTGATTTCGATGGCTGCATACTTGTTTGTAGATAGCAGCTTTCTAAAGCCTTGTACACACGGGCTGAATATTGACCGGTTCAGTAGCAACCAACCTACATTCGGACCTTTTGTACAGCAGTTGGCTTCTGTCAAAGGCTCGTGACCGAAAAAGGTTTGCCAATCAGTGCTCTCAGCCAATGGCTGCGAGTGCTGACCCGAGTGTTCCCCCTGTCAGAACACAATAGCTCAGCAGGGGACATCACTGTACTAATATCGGATTGTTAGCACAGCAGCTGCGACTTGAGCTGTCAGTTTTTGGTTGAACAACAAAAAATAGTAGTGTACCAGGCTTTAGTGAAGGCAGAAGCTCAGGGAGAAGAATATCTACCTTCCCAAACAGGTCAACAATAGCATTATCTGTATATTTGTTATGACAGGTTTACTTTAAATGCTCACGAATTTTGTAAATGTTCCAGCCACCTAAGCTAAGATACTATCACATAGACTTAAGTTTACTGCATACATAATCACAAACAGTCCAAAGCTGTTGATGCTCCCCAGCTGAAGCTGGGACTGTGGAGATGGCCTTGGGTGCAGTTTATCAAATGATGGGTCTTCTAAGTAGACTGTTTTTAATATTGAAAGAGCTTCTGAGGTTTACTTTAATAACTGCCTAACTCAGCATTAAAGTTATATGGTGCCACATTATATTTTGTGCAGAGCACAATTTATTACACTGTGCTGGCCTGCTTGTCAGGACAACATTTCTTTCTTTTTATTAAATTGCTGGAAAATCTTAATTCCAATGTTGGTTTAGGTTTATACATTTTGTATGCCTTTTTGTTTTCTCAATTGTGGCAGTTCTGTGTTTTTACCTTTCAATTTGATTGCTTTGTTTTGCAGAAGTTATATTTTCCTACTTTAGTTTTTCAATTAGATTTTTAAGAAAACATACTGTTTTTTTTTTTTTTGTTTGGGTTTTTTTTTTTTTGGGTACTCCAGTAACAACTGTAGTCCTTTACAGGAAGCTATAGCCTAAGTTATTTACTTGCAAAAATCTAGGGAGTAGCTGACACCAGACTATAGATTTCTGTGGTAACTGAATGCACTTAAACTGAACAAAACACTAACCGATTTGGATGTTCATGCTTGTGACAAGTCAGATTTAATTTATATATAAGTATGGGTATTTCTGTTTTAGCTATAGTGTATATTCCAGTGCGGTTTTTAATTTTGGCTGCATTTTGGGGGGATTTTAGAGTTGGGCTCATTATGGATGCTACACTAAGACAGTAGCCAATCAGTGCTTTACAATATTTCATAGAGCTCTTATTTCAACACAAGTGGACGGGCTCTGGAAAAACAGTGGTTTGTCATAAAAGCAGCATCAAATTATGAAATAAAGTTGTGAACCAATTTATTTAATAAAGCTTTTGATTTTCATTTCTGCTTGGGTCAATTTTTCTGTTGAAAAAGTGGCATACTTTAGAACAATATACTATGTTTTCACCCTTTTATTATCTGGAAGTATATTTTGGACTTCTTTTCACTATCTGAAATGTTTGGGTAACCGTTAACTCTGCCATCCCACTCTGGCCCTTGAGTAGTGCCAAGTTGGGGCACTTTAGATCTTTAAATTCCACTTTCTTTGCTTAGGATTTTCTAGAATCTACAACACTGGATCAGGGATAATAAGTTCCATGGTTTAGCTAAGTACAGACACACACTTGAGGACATTTGGGATCAAGGTTTAAGTTTACCTTCCTAAAATTAGGTGAGAGGAGGTTTACTAAACTGTAACCATGCTAGTAAATGCCACTGGATTATCATTTTTGTTGTCTTTTATTGGCTTTACCTTCTGTTCAAGAATTTATCTCATCAAGTTGTAAGACTGCAGAGTGCGAACACACACACACACACACACACACACACACACTTCCAGAAAACTTGCCCTGCCCACACAGTAGCACCTGCTACAGGGTCTGCAAATGTAATGATGTGTATGAGAGTTGGAAGTGTCGACAGTTGCCTGTTTTTAACTAACAGGATCTTTTGCACACAGTGGCTAAAGACATTTGCCTTTTGTTCTGCATGGACTGACAAATATGAGACAGGCCATATACTGTGTGTATTTCTTTCCTGCAACCACGGGTTGCAGGAAAGAAGTTCACCCAATTCTCCCATGAACACAAAGTGCTGACAGTCCCTCCTGCCATGCAATTGTCTTCTACTGGCGTGGCTGGCTTCCTTCACCCACCCCCTGCTGGGAGAAGGCGGTGATTATTGCTAGCCACTGTAATCGCAAGTGATTCTGGCAGGTTGGTTGTACCACACATGGTTCGAAGCTCGGCCAGTTCCTGCTGAACCAGCTGAGATTCGAACAGTCTATGGCCGGCCTTAGAATTCATTCTACAAAAATGGTCATAAAACTAAAAATGACTTTAGTGGAGTCACTATAAGTCATATCAAAAGAAGGGAAAATGCAGAATACTTTAATGTATTTTATTCTGACACGTTTTCCTGACATCAAGAGAAAAATGGTGATGGGAGGGACCTCCAGCAGATTGACAGCATCTGCTCTATTCCTCTGAGCTGTGTGAAAGGGGGGGGGGGGGGTGTGTATCTCTTTTCTCTAATCAGTTCTCAGATCTCTCCTCCCCCTTTATTCTGAACTTGCACACAAGCTTTATAAAAGCTGCACTGTGAAGGGCTGTAGAGAACATTGCCTGCAGATAAATAGGTACAACTTATGTAGGAGGATTTGTTTCATCTGTTTTACAACTACTTTAACCCCTTCATGCCTAAGGGTAAAAAAAAAATATTGATACCTAAACATAATTTTGCAACTAGGACATATGTTAGTAAAACCATATATATCATTACAACTACTTTGTGCATACAGGTGGATTATACTTAATTTTCTCTGTAATTCACCGACTGACACAGCTCCTCTTTAGACCATTGGGTTGTTACGCCACCTTTAGGAGAGGACTAGGCACAACATGTAATATAAAACTCAGAACTTTCTAGTTCCGCCCAAGGGGCGGTCCCCTAGGTAACAACCCCTCAGCCTGCCTTGCAGCTTCAGTTTTTTTCTGCCTAGTGAAGGACAAGGACCTAGGAACCCTGCGGGCCCATTGGGCCATGTTTTTTTTCTGCAGAAGCTTTGCTTTTTGCGCAAGATTAAAGATCCTGTGATCTGCTATCAACAGCCTGCTGGGTGACAGGCTGGATACTCTTATCCTTGTAGTCTCCCCAGCCTGGCCAGTGAGCGTGTGCTGACCAGAGCTCCGTGCTGGGTCAGCCATGACATGCCTCAGCTCCAGAGGTGGTCCGTGAGCGTAATGCTCCGGGGCACACTAATGACCTGGCTACTGATGTCTGTGTCACAGTGTGCCGGGCCAGCAGCCACCCCGTACTGATCAGAGAGTGGGTCTGTGATGGAATGTCTCCCAGCTCTGCAGGACTGGTAAGTACAGCTCTTTCTGCCTCGGTGGGGCTGAGCAGCTGGGCATTCCCTGGGAGGTCGATTCGGGGGTCCCTCAACTCCCTCTCTTCTCTCCCTGTCCCTATCTCCCCTCCCCCCTTCTGCATGGGCTGCTGAGTGGTGTTTGTGCCATATACAGGGGATCTCCGGGGGGCTCTCACCTGGGGCTGACTGCGCTGGCTGGCTGGGCCCTGGATGTGTGTGGTCTCTCACTGGAGGTGTCTGGAGGCTGCGCCTGTTTATCGCTGTAAAGCTGTTCACTGACATTTATCTGCCTGTTTTGTTTCACAGTCCCTCATGGTATACAGTGCTCGGCGGCCATCTTTGGTGGGGCAAGGAGCAGCATGCTTCCCTGTAGTTTGGTGGCCATTTTCCCTGTGATTGTGTCCTTTATATGGGACGCTTGGCAGCCATTTTCTTGAAGCCTGAACACATTTTTGATCAGTTTCAGCGCCATTTGCAGCAGCTCTGTACAGCAAAGTGTGATCTCTTATGCACCTGGGAGCTGACACAGGCACTACTAGCTGGACAGCGCAGAACCAGTCAGGGTGGTGAATCCTGTGGGAAAGAGCCCCTCAGCCAGCAGCAGTTAGGAGGGTGGGACCATCACTGTCATAAGTCCCCATCAAGTGGCAGACAGGGTAGGGTCAGCATGGCTTCAGAAACTTTTGTTTCTTCCCCCGAAATCCAGGCAATTGCAACTGGCTTGTCTGCAGACTGTGCAGTGCCTCTGGACGCTTTGTCAGCGTTCCTCAATTCGTTTGTTGCCAAGATGGAGGCGGTATGCGCAAAGGTGGTAAATGCCCCCTGCCCCCCCCCCTCCTGTCCTGCGGGGAGAGCTCTGACGCAGACTCGGGCCCTGCTCTGTCGTTTCAGATGACGCTGACGAGGACCGTTCGGACAGTAAGGATGAGTCCGGGTCAGTGCGCGACAAAGCGCTTGTTGGAGCACTTATCACAGCTGTGTGTGATACCCTGAAGATTCAGGAGCCAGCAGATCTCTCTGCTGATGTAGTGGTCCCTTTTGGGTCCTGTAAGCCAGCCCGTTCACCTAAGGTGTTCCCGTATCTGACTTATTTTGATAAGTTAATTTACAAGGAATGGGTTCGACCGCAACTGACCTTTTCAGTCCCCAAATACATGGCAGTGCATTACCCGTTTGAGGAGAGCCTTCTCAAAAAATGGTCGGCTCCTCCGGTCGTGGACCCCCCATTATCCATGTTAAACAAAGCAACCACAATCCCGGTAGAGGGGACTTCGGCATTTAAGGTCCCCACGGACATTAAGGACGAGGCAGCAGTTAGTTCCTTGTTTACGGTTGTGGGGTCAACCATGCAACCAGTACTGGCATCCGCACTTGTGTCTTAGACACTAACCGAGTGGGCAAAACTGTTGCACCGTGGATTAGGAGAACAACAGGCTTCTCCTGTCTGCGTGGAACTAGCAGACCAACTAGTGCAAGGCCTGAAGTACATTTGTGACTCAGCCCTGGATACCCTTCCTCTGTTATCCAGGGCTTCAGTGTCAGCAGTGATGCTGAGGCGCCTGATTTGGTTAAAATGCTGGTCTGCTGAACAGGCATCCAAAAAAGCCCTGACTGATCTTCCCTTCCTTGGCAGACGGCTCTTTGGAGTCTCTATGAATGAAATTATTAAAAATACCACAGGTGGTAAGAGTACACTACTCCCACAGACCAGGAAGGCTAAGGAGCCACGCTGTAGGCAAGGGCCCTCTTACTCCACTCACAAATGGCTTTTTCGTCCGCCCGGGGCTTCGACCAAGCATCCCCAGCCCGACGGGATGACCTCTGAGGGACCAAAGCATCCCTGGAACTGCAAGCAAAATGCTACCCCATGAAGTTTTTCCCCTGCACGCAACACGGGGGTCTGTGATCTGATTTCCTCAGGCTACAAGATAGAGTTCCTCTCTTGGCTGCAAAACAGTTTCTTCCCCTCCAGCATACCCGTACTCCCGGCTCGCTGAGAGGCCCTTTTGGGGGCGGTAAGGGACCTGCTCAGTGGTGGGGTGATAGTACCTGTTCCGGAATGTTTCCAGGGGTTCTACTCATACCTGTTTGTAGTTCCCAAAAAGGAAGGGGTACGTCCAATCTTGGACCTGAAAGCCCTCAATTACTTTGTGAAAGTACAGAGGTTCAGAATGGAATCAGTTTGCTCAATAGTCACTGCACTCCATCAAGGGGACTCCCTAGCGTCCTTAGACATCCAGTATGCGTACCTGCACATACCCATATGCCTCCGGCATCAGAAGTTTCTGCGATTTGCAGTCGGGGAAGCCCACTACCAGTTTGTGGCTCTCCCTATTGGTTTGGCATCAGCCCCCCCGAGTGTTTACCAAGGTACTGGCTCCTATTTTGGCGTTGCTGTGGCAACGCGGGATCGCGATCAGGGGATACCTAGACGATCTTCCTCCGAGAGCATCTTCCCGCCTCAGAGTTGGAGGAGGATGTGGCGATCACCATGCAGACCCTGCAGGATTTTGAGTGGCTGTTGAACCTAAAGAAGTCGGTTATCGTACCGACTCAGCGTTTGGGGTACCTAGGCTTACTGCTGGACTCCATGAAAGCGAGTTTTTCTCCCTTCAGACAAGCTGCAGACCCTCGGAGCCACGGTAAAACTGTTGATGAACCGCAGGTGGTCGTCGCTACTCTTCTGCATGCAAGTCCTGAGACTCATGGTGGCCTCCTTCGAGGCAGTACCATATGCCCAGTTTCACACCAGAGTCTTGCAGAAGGAGATTTTGACAAAATAGGACAAATCTCCGTTGTCCCTGGATTGGCAGATTCAGGTGAGCCAGTTAGTCAGGGATTCCCTGAGCTGGTGGCTGAGATCCCCGGCACTTCAATCCGGGAAGTCATTCCTACCTCTGAAGTGGACAGTGATCACAACGGACGCCAGCCTATCCGGCTGGGGTGGCGTAATGGGAGTTCAGTCGACCCAGGGCCGCTGGTCGGTGGAAGAATCCAAGTTGCCGATCAATCTGCTCGAACTGAGAGTGATCAGGCTATGCCTCTCCACATGGTCGATAAGACTTTGAGGGCGTCTAGTCAGACAACACCACAGCAGTGGCATACGCCAACCACCAAGGAGGAACAAGAAGCTCAGCCGCCGCACAGGAGGTCGCTCACATCCTTCAGTGGGCACAGCGACATGTAACGGCCCTGTCGGTCATTTACATCCCGGGAGTGGAGAACTGGCAGGTGGACTATCTAAGTCGCCAGATGCTGGACCCAGGAGAATGGGCATGGCATTCTGGAGGTGTTCAGGCTACTTTGCCTGCGATGGGGCACACCAGACGTGGATCTTCTGGCCTCCCGTCTCAATCGGAAGGTGCCGAGATTCGTGTCCAGGACAAGAGATCCTTGGGCAGACGCGTCAGACACGCTGGTGTCTCCGTGGGATCAGTACCAGCTGATCTATGCCTTTCCTCCGCTGAAATAGTTACCACGTCTGCTCCGCAGATTGGAGGCCGAGGGGATCCCAGTAATAGAGATTGGCCACAGCATCCCTGGTACGCAGACCTAGTGCGCCTGGTGGCAGACGCCCCTTGGCGACTTCCGTTATGAGAAGACCTTATGTCTCAAGGTCCGATTCTCCATCCTGCTTTACCATTGCTGGTTTTAACGGCATGGCTATTGAGAGCCAGGTGTTGAGGAAACAGGGTCTTTCGGACTCTGTGATCCCAACTATGCTGAGAGTATGGAAATCTTCTCGGAAGATATATCATCGTAACTGGAAGGCCTACATCTCCATGTGTGAGGAGAAAGGATGGCGTCTGCACTCCTTTTCTATATCCAGGATCCTGCTGTTTCTACAGCAAGGAGTAGACCAGAAATTGGCTTTAAGCACCATTAAAGGACAAATATCAGCTCCAGACCCGGACTGGGCCCGGGCATATAAGACTGAGCAGCCAATTTTTCTAGGACCCGGGGGGGGGGGGGTTGATTTCGGTAGACAGGGGACACTGATATAAATGGGGACAGCACTGTAAAGTGGCACTGTAATAATTACAATGCCCGTTTACAGGTAGGCCCCTTTATATTACAGTGCCCCTGCAATTACCCCCCCTTTTCTTTATAATCACAGTGCCCCCTTTTACTCTCTGCTCACTGTGCAGTTCTCCAGCTCCTCCTGCCCCCTTACATCAGAGTCCGCACAGACTCCCCCCTTACTTCAGAGCCCCTTACATCAGAGTCCACACAGACCCCCCCTTACTTCAGAGCCCCTTACATCAGAGTCCACACAGACCCATCCTTACTTTAGAGCCCCCTTACATTAGAGCCTGCACAGACCTCCACCCTTATATCAGAGCCCCCTTATATCAAAGTCCGCACAGACCCCCCTTATATCAAAGCCCCTTTACATCAGAGTCTGCAGAGAGCCACCTTACAAAAGAGTCCACACAGACCCCTCTAACAGAGTCCCCTTACATCAGAGTCCGTACAGATCCCCCTTAGAGTCTGCAGAATTTCCACTTACTGTAAGGTGGAGCTCTGTGGACTCCAATGTAAAGGGGAACCTTTATTTAGGCTGGGTTCACATTTCTGCAATCCGAGAACCCTGTGAATCCACTGCGGGTTCCCGCATCGCACCCAGCTTGCACGCAAGTTCAAACTGCCATATGCGAACTGCTGGAGAGTGTCATACTACATTAACGACGCTCCCATTTCAGCTCGCCTATTGCACTGCGAACTGACAGTTCAGACATGAATCGGATCGCATGGATGTGAACACACATGTGATCTGATTCTGGTGTGGGCCAAAAAAAAGTGTCCTGTGCGTGTTTGGTCTGAATACAGTGCGATTTCAGCCATACTATTTGTATGGCTGAAATCGCATTGCATTGACATTGCATGTGATATTGCACAGTGCACTAGTGTGAACCATGCCTCAAGGGGGATCTTATGTAAAGTGGTGTTCTGAGGACCCCGATTTAAGGCAGGTTCACACTAGTGTGCTATGCGATATCGCATATGATTTGCATTGCAGTGCAAATCACATGCAATGTCCATGCAATGCGATTTCAGTCATACAGATAATATGGCTGATATCGAAATGCTTTCAGACCAAACATGAATAGGACACTTTTTTTGGTCTGCATCAGAATCGGATTGCATGGGTGTTCACACCTATGCGATCCGATTCATGTTCCAAACTGACAGTTGTGCGATATGCAAGCTGAAATGGGAGCGTTGTTAATGTAGTATGACACTCCGCAATCAAGCAATAATACAAAACAGCCAATAAGTTCCTAGAGAATGCCTCTCAAATTTTTGCCCACAATAAGCCAACTTTCAGCCTGACCCAATGACTTCCCAGCAGCTACTGAAAGCCTCTCTCCTATTTGTGAGTCGTCCTGTCTTTAATAGGGCTGGTTTAGGGGGGCGTACCTGCACTCCCAAATTAACCCCTTATTAGCCATGTTCCACGCTGACTCTCTATAACTGCTGTAAGCATCTTATTCTTTTTGTGACAGTGCCCCACAGAGATCATTTATTAATGCCATTAATATCAGGATGTGATATTAAGCGGACCCCAATCTAACATGTTGGGAGACATTCTCTAACCACTGAACGATTTCTGTGAGCACTAGAGATAAGCAAACCTGTCAGGATTCACTTTTAGACAGGTTTAAGTGAACTCAGTGGGAAGTCAGCAAAACCCAGAGCTTAGTGTAAAATACCCGTTTTCTTTCTGGCCTGTTTTAAGATGTTGTTGAAAAAAAGACATGGGTAGCTGGGCACTGAAATGAAACAGCATGTACCAATGGAAAGCTAACAAAAAAAAAATTCTCTCAGCAAAGAGCAGTTTTTTCATGTGGCACAAATGGCAACATTAGAAATATACACATTCTTTAAATAAGATGCCTTGGGGGGTATTAAATTACTACAGAATTCACAGTGGGAGGCAGGATAGAGGGTGATCTTACTCACCCCAGGAATGAAGGCTCAGGCACAGGCTTTCTGCTTCCTTCACATCTCCCCGAGTGTGTGGGGGCGTGGCAGACACAGAACTAGAGGGGCAGGAAGAGGAGGAGCTATTTGAGTGGAGAGCGGAGGCTGAGCTGTGCGTGAGAGATGCACAGCTCAGCCCATGCGCCGGAGAAGACACATGCACAGCCACCTCATAGCGGTAGGTGAGAGGCGGCCGCAGGCCTGTGTTAACCCCGTCCAGGCCGCCGCTGCTTACCTCCCGCTGTGCGGCCTGGACATCAACAGACCACAGAGCAGGCGACCCCAGCCCACGCAGTCCCGGCCCACCGGGCAAATGCCCGGTCTGCCCTATGGCCAGTCCGGGCCTGATCAGCTCTGTCTGTCTTTTTTTTTCAGCGACCCCTGGCGTTTCACTCTCTAGTGAGCACTTTTGTTCGACATGTAGTTCCTCCGGTGCGTCCGTTACCCCCGTGGGATCTGAACCTGGTGTTATTAGTGCTTCAGAAACCGCCATTTGAAAATATCAGAGAGGTTCCCCTGTTGACTCTTTCCCAGAAACCGGTCATCACATCGGCCTGGCCTCACAGTGGCCATCACATCGGCCTGGATGGTTTCGGAACTGGCGTCCTTGTCTTGCAAGTTGCCCTATCTGGTTATCCACAAAGATAAGGTGGTGTTGCGTCCGCAACCTTCTTTTCTGCCGAAGGTGGCTTTTGGGGTTCCACATCAATGAAGACATTGTGTTACCATCTCTGTGTCCTAAGCCGACACATCCTAAGGAGGTGGCCCTTCATGCCCTGGACGTGGTTCATGGCTCTGAAGGTGTATTTGTCTGCCACGGCTCCATTTTGGAAGTCAGACTCTGTGTGCTTGTTTCGGTGGCTGGTCTGAAAAAAGGCATGGCGTTCACGTCGGTCACCATTTCCAGGTGGATCAGAATTGTAGTACAGGCCTACGCCTTGAAGGGACAGGTACCCCCTTTCCAGTTATGGCCCACTCCACAAGGGCAATCGGAATATCTTGGGCCTACCGACATCAAGCGTCTGTCGCTCAAGTGTGTAAAGCGGTGACTTGGTCGTCTGTTCACACTTTTACAAAATTCTACAAGGCAGGTGTCAGTGCATCGGCTGATGCCTGTTTTGGCTGCAAAGTTTTGCAAGCGGCTGTATAATTGCTTTTGCACATACATTTTTTTTTCCCCTGTTTTTTGGGGGTAAAAATGCTGTACTTTTAAGTAAATGCACTGTTGCATTTGATACCGCAGTTCTGGTGCGGTTTGAGGGTAGTACCTCTCTGTTGAGGCGCACCCTGTTTTTTTGTAGGTAAAAAAGTTTAGTTTCCCACACACCTGTCGTTTTTTTTGTGGGTAAAGTTTATACTAGTTCCCACATGTCATGGTGGATGAAGTTTTATGCTGTTTTTCCCACCCCTTGTTTTGGCACTGCTTGGGGACGTCCCAATGGTCTAAAGAGAGGAGCTGTGTCGGTCGGTGAATATAAGAGAAAATAGGATTTTTTGTACTCACCATAAAATCCTTTTCTTTGTAATTCACCAACTGACTGAGATTTTACAGTGAGTACAAAAAATTCTATTTTTTCATGACAAATTGGGCTTTTATTTTCTGAAAAATGGTAGTGGATAGCTCCCGATTTTTCTTTTTATTATGATCAAAGTAAAACTGGCCCCAAATCATAAAAAATAAAAAAAATATATTTTGTTTTTAAATTTAGCTGTATATTTCTTGCTACTACCATAATCTTCCACCACAGAACAACCCAAAATTAATTTTTCTTCTGATGATCGTAGCGATATCACATGTTTGTGGTGGCGTTTATTCACATAGTTCAGCCCAGAAACAATAGTGCATATTTTCTTTTTTTTTATCCTACCGAAAACACACGAACATGGATACGAATTAAAAAAAATATATATCCTTAATACTAATTAGTCATTGATTTATTTTTCAATTTCAAAGAAAAGCATGGGTTTTCGTTTTTTATTTTTACTTTTTTATAATTTTTTGCTTAATCCTAATCCTTATGTGCTGCTGTTGACTACAAGTCTTCCCTGCCCTCTGCTGAGAAGTGCTCAGTTTCTGTTAAAACTGAGTTAATTACATGTGGGAGGGTCTACAGACTTTCTTGAAGCGTAATACCGACAATGGAAAGTCTGGATCCACCCCCTTACTTCTCTTCTCTGTGATTGATATGGGCTCTAGGCTCGCTGCTCCTTTCTGAGACTAAACACAACACACACAGCTGCTCTCCCCCTCCCATCTCCTTCCTCCTCTCCCCTCCCCCCCCCCCTCCCTGTTGCAGACAGAATGATCCAAGCACACTTCCAGGAAAGCAGCAAACTTCAGTGAGTGTAGAAGTCACTGGCGGTGCTCTGTATATTATATTCTACTCTCCTGATAAAATCATAATACAAAGAATACTTTTTTAAAGTAAAATCCAGCACTGGCTTTTGTCAGCATTGCCTACATGGTGGGGATAGGGATGACATCAGTAGCAGTTGTGGGGCTAGGGATGACATCAGTCCACTGCCACTGATGTCATTCCTATCCCTACAACCACCACTGTTACTGATGTCATCCCTATCCCCACCACCGCCACTGATGTTGTCCCTATCCTCACCACTGCCCCCATCTGCTGGAGGAGATGCTGACACAGACTTTGAGTGAGGGGAAGGGAATTTGGAGGACATGGGAACATCAAAGCCCAGGAGAGAAGTGTTGGATTCTCGCAGAGGATAGTTTGCAGATAACAAGCAGGGAAAGGTGAGGAATTTACTGCTTCCAAGTTTTAGCTGGGGACACGCTGCCATGGAAACAGACGCATGTGAAGAATGTGCTCGCTCTAGATAGCAGCTTGGGTGTGCACCCCTACACCAAGCACACCCAAATGTCCTCCAGAGGGAGGGAGTGAAGGAGGGGCTGGATTGTGGAGCTGTATCCACACCCTGGAAATGTTTGAACGGAGAGAAAATCATTAGAGCAGGGCTCGACAAAACCCGGGCGCCAGGTCGCATTGGCGACTAGAATTAGCGACTGGCGCCTGGGGCAGCACAGCTGGGGGTATCCTGTCTCCGTGGACCCCCCCAGTGTGATTGCGTCGGGCCGCGCCGCCGGCGGCCGGTAATTGAGCCCCCGGCTTTGAGGCCTTCTGTGATGCTATTCCCTTCTGTGATCCTATTCCTTCTGGAATCTGGCGCCCTCTTGTGGTAGCCGTTGGAATTACAACCATTAATGCTAATGGATCTCCTTCCATTTACTTAGAACACCTAAACATTACATACATATATACACACATACATTTTATATATATATATATATATATATATATATATATATATATATATATATACATACATACATACATACATACATACATACATACATACATACATACATACACACTTTTTTTTTTCTTTTTTTTTCTAACACCCTAGAGAGTAAAATGGTGGTCGTTGCAATAATGTCTGTCACACCATATTTGCAAAGCGTACTTACAAGCGCACTTTTTTTGGGGAAAAAACAGTAAAGTTAGCCCAATTTTTTTTTATATTGTGAAAGATAATGTTACGCCGAGTAAATTGATACCCAACATGTCATGCTTCAAAATTGCGCCCGCTCATGGAATGGCGACAAACTTTTACCCTTTAAAATCTCCATAGGCGACATTTAAAAAATTCTACAGGTTGCACGTTTTGAGTTACAGAGAAGGTCTAGGGCTAGAATTATTGCTCTTACTCTACCGATCGCAGCGATACCTCACATATGTGGTTTGAACATTGCTTTCATATATGCGTTCGCTTCTGCACGCAAGCTTGGCGGGACAGGGCGCATTTAAAAAAAAATTTTTTTTTTCTTATTTTAACTTTTATTTTATTTTTTTTCACTGTTCTTTTAAAAAAAAAAAATGTGTGTCACTTTTATTCCTATTACAAGGAATGTAAAAATCCCTTGTAATAGAAAAAAGCATGACAGGTCCTCTTATATATGAGATCTGGGGTCAGAGAGACCTCACATCTCATATTTACACTAAAATGCAATTTAAAAAAAAATCGTCATTTGAAAAAATAAAACAAATAAAATGTCCCTCTAATAGCTATGGGCAATGACTTGGAGACAGGTGAGGGGCTGGGGGCGCTATCTTCCCCTCACTCGTCTCCATGTCAGGCCAGGGACAGGTCCAGATCGCCGTCACGGACCTGGCTCCTAACTTTTTTAGCTGGCTCCTAGATTCCAAGTAAATTTGTCAACCCCTGCATTAGAGGACTCTTTTAAAGACTAGTCTGCAAAGACTAAAGACCTGGGGAAAGTAAGAAATACAATGCAGGTATGAGAGTAACATGTACTACCTATTTTTGCATTCCCATACTTCTCCTTTAACTCCTTGGCACTGATCGTATTCAAATATTCGACTGCACAGGACTGGACTTTTTTCCTGTGGGCTGCATATTTGTGTTGGTCTTTGTGTGTCTCACCAACAGCCCCTGTCCCACTACTAACAATGGGGACCCAGAACTCCCGATTCTGTATTTGAAAGCTGTTTGCATGCAATTATAATATGCAGCCCACTTGTAATTATGTATATTCCTAAAAATTAGGAAAGATCTTGTCACCCACCCCAATGCAGTTAACCAAAAAATAGTGCAGCAGAAATATGAATCTTTAGTAGAAAGCTGTATAGCACACAATTGTGTGGTTTATGACCCCTTCTAAAAGCTGTTTTAGTAAAATAGGGTTTGGATTTTAATTGTTTATGGGACAGCCTGTAAACTAGGCATTTTTCTAGATTTTACATAAATTGGCTTTAAAATTATCTTCGTATCATTTTTATTAAATGCCCGCAGAGTTGCTGGAGCTAAACAGCAGGAACATTTGTTTCCTGACTGGGGTATCCTTATCTGTGCATGTGTGCTCCTCTGCTTCTGTCATTCATCTTGGGTACCTTACTGAGTGCATTTACACCTTTTATTTTAAATTTTTTTGTCATGTGTATACTTTTTCTATGTGATATTAATGTTTGTTACATATTTCATAATAAAGATTTTGTAATTCTTACCTACCTGGTCGGTACCTTGTCAAATCCCTGAGGGGGTTTTGTTTTGTGCCCTAGGGCATTTTTCTGACTATACGGATTGGACAAGATCCGGTATATACACACACCAACCCCTCAATCTATTTTGTATTAAACACATTTTTGTTCAATCTTCATCTAATTTAAAAATCACTTTTTAACAAACAACATTTTACATTGTTTAAGCCATGTGATCATGTAAAATATCAAGCTCACTGATGAAAAAAATATGTAAGCCTTTATATTTAATAACTAGCAGAACCTCCTTTTATTGCCAGTTCATAATTCCTTTATTCTGAGCCTCTATGTTGCTAATTTTCATCCCTTTGATTTCTACCCCTGTGTTTTTAGATCACCAAGACAAAACTTCTTTTGAATTGTAGATCACAGATCAACACCCTGACTTTCTGAAACTTGGAACTCATTGCTCCCTCAATGGCTACAAGCTGTTTACACTGCAAGAACTCTTTTCAGTTCTGTAAAAATCACTTATGCACAAGCACTGCTAGAGAGATATAAAAGATATGTGGTACTTTTGAGCACACTATGGAGAGAAAAGTTGTACATGTAGCACACTGCAACAGTACCCTTGGCAAAATAATACAGACATTAGAATATAAATGTGCATTATTAAATAGAGCCTAAAACTAGAATTTTGTTAGACATTTTAAGAACAATTGTTAGATATTCTGATCAATAGTGGGGTCAAATTGATGTTTGTTTTTGATCATAGTGATGAGAAAATGTGAAAGAGCAGGATGGAAATTTTTTTTTTTTCCGATAAATGAATTTCATGTTCTAGAAGTATGTCTTTTGTAAAGTCCATTTGTTACATAATCAAATGTTAAAAGCATTAGGCTATGGCCAGCTTTAGCTTACTACACTGCATACACATGCCACAGTCCTGGTACCTACAGCCGTGCCACCAGCAAGAGCCTCACAGACACCTGTGACATCACCACCCCAGAATTCTACCTCATTCAATCAGAGATTGCTTTGCATTTTCTGAGAAAAATGCAGTTTTCTCTCAATGGTGCTTGTGCTGAGCGGCCGACCTCAGGTATTTAGAATGCATCCGGCCGACCAGCAATAAAAGCTACATTCTACATGACTACTGCTCTGATTCACAGCTACACCTTCCAAAAGAATCTAAATGACATTTTCTCAAAGCTAAATATTTATATAGGACTAGCCAACCTCCTCTCCCCAGTTCTCCATGTGACAGTGTGCAGCCTGGACTCGAAAGCTTTGTATTTTCTTTTGCACCCTCCACTGCCACATTTGCCCCTTTTTTTTTTTTTTTGGGGTGGGGGGGAGACGGTCATGTCTGGCCCCTCCTCCTTCCCCCTGTTGCCTTCTGGGTCGCACAGAGGGTGGGACCATTCAGAAAGTGCATTGCAACTCATGTTTGTACAGTAGGAATGCTGAAGCTGCAAGGCTTTAATTCCTGTTTCCCTTACTGGAAATGTCCTTATATTAAAAGTTACATAGTAAGGTTGAATAAAGACACCAGTCCATTCTGAGTGAGTGCCTACAATTGTCCCTATACCTGTACATTGCACACTCACATCAGTCCCCACAATAAAGGAGCCCACGATCCAAGGTCCCTATTCATATACTAGGGTCAATTTTGGACAGAAGCCAATTAACCTACCTGCATGTCTTTGGAGTGTGGGAGGAAACTGGAGTACCCGGAGGAAACCCACGCAGGCACAGGGAGAACATGCAAACTCCAGGCAGCTGGTGTCGTGGTTGGGATTTGAACCAACAACCCTTCTTACTGCTAGGCGAGAGTTCTAACCACTACACCACTGTGCCGCCAAAAAAAAGTGTTAGGTTCTAAGTCAGAGGTGTAACTGACCATAGACTTCCAGCAAAATCTATGAGGGGTTCCCCAACAACCACTCTCCCAGGCACCTTGCACATAAAATATGCTAAAATCAGTGGCGGTAGAGTTGCAACATTGTCTGTGTACACGTAGGTACCAGTGCGACGGACAAACATTTTCAGGGAAGAGGGGGCAGCATTGCATGGAATCGACTTTTAGCCCCTAAATTTCCTGACCACTATTCTGTACTCGGTAGCTTACCAATCTTTTCAGCATCAGCTGACCTTTTTAGGGGTATAGGATCTTAAGCAATAGTAGTAAAAATTATATATTATGACAAATTTCAATGTTTGCTTTGTTTCAAATGCCTCCCTCACCCTAGGCACCATAGCTGTTTTGTGAGCTACAATGGCTATAGATATGCTTCTGTTCCCAGTGTTGAAACCAATTTTTTTGGCCTCATTAATCTAAGCCAAGCATCCTAAGAAAGAAAGAGAATTACTAGAGCATTTGAATGAGATGTCTCACATTTAGGTTGTACAAGCTAACAGAATCATTTCTTAGATTCACAATGACTGGAGGAGTTCATAAAACCCATTCATTCATTATATTTTTAGAACACTATTTTAGTATGACAATATTTGAGTAACTGCAGCACATAAAATGTGACACTCTGCTATGCCAAAATATTATGTACTGATATTCAAGTCGTTTAGAGAGCAATTCATTATGACTACATTTTTAATGCAATATAGTGATGCTTTAATATTTAGATTTGAACGCTAGCACATGTAAAATGGCAAATTCCATCCAGGGGAAAAAAACATAGTTGCTTGGTTTTATGATAGTAATGAAACACCTTTATTCCTTTTTTAGCATGAGTAGAATTGCCAATAGAAATACATATAGTGTACATTTGTTCTGAATAAAGAAGGAAAATGTGTTTTTCATTTAAATGAATTTTCATTTCTTGACTATAATATTTTTTGCTCCCTCAAAAGAGCTACCTTTCATAAATTCTAGTGCTTTAGGGATAAAGACTATTGTTTTAATACACATTTACCCATAACCAAGTGCTACATTAAGCTGATGCAGTGTAAAAGTGGTGCAATTAATACTACCAAAATCTGCCACACATGTCCATATCGGTGCTAAAATGGGCAATCGGAATTTTGAATCTGGTGCAGGCCATTTCAAAGGGATTGTTGCAGGGATTTGTTGAGTTCACCCGTTTTTATTTATTTATTTATTTATTCTTCCATACGAACAGTATTAATTATTAGGCAAAGAAGAATTTACTCATAGCAGCCAATTAGCAATAACTCTTCTTTGTTCTGACTGCTAGAGTAAACATGAAATCTGCCTCATTTATATGGATTACTAAACATTTCAACTGTCTTGTTACAAAACAATAGAAGCATTTCTGTGCGTTTGCTTATGTTCAACACATTTCATTTCCTCCGCAATTCATCATCATAGTTACATAGTAAGGTTGAATAAAGACACTAGTCCATCCAGTTCAACCTCAGTGAGTGTCTACAATTGTCCCTATCCCTGTACATTGTACACTCACATCAGTCCCTACCCTCAAGGTCCCCATTCATATACTATGGCCAATTTTGGACAGAAGCCAATTAACCTACCTGCATGTCTTTGGAGTATGGGAGGAAACCCATGCAGGCACATGGAGAACATGCAAACTCCAGGCAGGTAGTGTTGTGGTTAGGATTCGAACCAGCACCCCTTTTTACTGCTAGGCGAGAGTAATAACCACTACACCATTGTGTCTCACTCTGCCGTTTTTATCAAAAAACAATTAACTCTGTTTATTAAAGCCCGGTTAAAGTCACAGTAGCATTGACGTTACACTAGCAGCCCCCATTTACATAGTCTTAGCTTTACATTCCTTTTACTGCAATTGTGCAGTGTAACTAAATGTTCTGTCCTCGCTGCACATTGCATTGTTTGCAGTTAAACCTCCAATAGACCAGACTGTGTGAAAAATGTCTGAGGCCGCGTACACACGCGCGGACTGTTCGCCCAACTTTGTCCGCTGAACAGTGTTTGGGCGGACAGTCCGCTCGTGTGTGGGCTTTCAGCGGACAGTTTGACGAACAAGGTTTTTCGGAAATTCCGAAAAACTGTCCGCTGAAACCTTGTTTCAGCGAACAGTCCGCTCGTGTGTAGGCTTGTTCATCAAACAAAGTTGCGCGCATGCTCAGAAAGGATTTTCACGCCGAAAGTTATAATTCAGTGTATAGGACGTCGTATTTTTCGTCCCGTCGTACGTGCCGTTCACGTCATCGCGCACGGTTTCAGCAAACTGTTCGTTCGTCGTGTGTGGCCATGTCCGTCCATGCTAATTTTGAGCGGACTGTTTGCCGAAACTGTTGGACGGACAAAGTTGGGCGAACAGTCCGCCCGTGTGTACGCGGCCTGAGGCTTTATTTAAATGAACAGGATGAGGTGAAACTGGAAATGAAATAGAAATATACAGTCAGCCCTTGTACACACGGTCGGACATTCTGACAACCAAATCCGTTGAATTTTGTCCGACGGATTTTGTCAGAAACTGTTGCATACACACGGTCGGACAAAGTTGTCGGAAAATCTGATTGTACATAATGTGATGACGTTATTTAGTTAAGACGGGACTACGTTCAGGCTAGTAGCCAATAGCTTTGGTCTAGGAATTTGATCTGAGCATGCGCGGCACTTTGTCCATCGGAGTAGGCTACACATGATCGGAGTATTTTGTCTGAAAATTTTACGGACAAGTTGGAAAACTTGGTCCGTCGGATACTCAGACGGAAACAGTCCGATGGAGACCACACACAGTTGGATTATCCGACAAAACGGTCCCATAGGACACATGCCATCGGAACCTCCGACCGTGTGTACAAGGGCTAAGAATTCAT
This sequence comes from Lithobates pipiens, assembly GCF_037356315.1. Classification (NCBI taxonomy): domain Eukaryota; kingdom Metazoa; phylum Chordata; class Amphibia; order Anura; family Ranidae; genus Lithobates; species Lithobates pipiens. The sequence continues at coordinate 260,853,914 of NW_027507903.1, read as the reverse complement.
TAATTATAACAATAGTGTCTTCTGTTACTGAAGTTTGTGACAGATATTGAGTGGATCCAGTTCTTACCAGCAATGCCACCACTGAGACAAGATTTAAAGTTGTAAAGGCAGAAGTTTTTTTTTTAATCTTAATACATTCTATGCATTAAGATAAAAAAAAACACCTTGTGTGCAGCAGCCCCTCTAAAGCCTTGTACACACGGTCGGAGAATCCGTCGGAATGTGTCCTATCGGACCGTGTCGTCGGATAATCCGACTGTGTGTGGTATGCATCGGACTGATTCCGTCCGAATCTCCATCGGACCCAATTTTCCAACATGTTGGAAATATTTCCCGACCAACTGGGCCGGTCGGACCTAATCCGATCATGTGTAGAGAATTTTGATCGGACCAAGTGCCACGCATGCTCACATTCAAATTCCGACACGGAAGTGCTCGTTCAGGTAAAACTACTGCTCGTAAGCGATATAGCACATTTGTCACGCTGCAATGTTAAAAATTCTTTCATCTAGCGCATTCTCTTGTTCTTTACAATGCTGCAAGAACGAACTTCTTTTGATGCTCATAGTCACACACACTTCTCCCGAATGGATTTCATTACTCTTTTTTAACCATTTCAGCAATACAATTTTAGTTTGCGTCACATCTACACAATTTTAGATTAGGTTTTTTCTTTTTTGGATGTTTTTTGGGGGGGGGGGGGGGGGGTTCCCTAAAAATCTCCTTTAAAGACAGTTTGCTCATTTCTCCTTATTTATTTTTATTTTTTTGTGTGTAAACTTACAACAACATTATTGTATTTTTCTTTTTTAATCTACAGGAGGTTGTTTAGTGTTGTTACCCCTTGTTATTTAGTTCACGTTGTATTTTTGAAATGTACCTACCTGCTCACAAATAAACTGTACTTTTTGAAGGAAAACACATTACACAAGTATTTCATCAAACAAAAAAAAAATTATTTTGTTCGCTAGAAACTAAAAATAGGAACGCAGCACTGGATAAACTTCTTAACTTTGGTGCAGCCTTTGGCCCCCAGGGCAGACATGACTAAATGAGATATTAAAAAATTGGTGGCCTGAGGAGTAGATATCTCAGGGAGAGAAGTCTGGTCCCGAAGTCCTAGAGAGCAGGAAATTCAGATGCCATTTCTGTCCCCAGGATGTGGATCTTCAAGAGGCTGCATCTTCTGGTACACCAGACTCAACCCAGGCCATCACTCTCTGGTCTTCCTTTGGGACTTCCCACCAGGCATCCTTCCAGGCTGTGGCTGGGCTCCTGTAGCTGGGGCAGGAGAAGGAGGGCGTTGGTCAAGCTCCTGGCTGCCACTTGCCACAGCCTCCCCCCGACTGAGGTCATCCTGTGTATGAAAAGGGGACATAGTTTTAGTTTTTTGATCATCAATCACACCATTTTGTGCTCCTGGCTTTTGCTAATTGAATGTTATCAAATAGAACAGGCTATCATTCTGACACCAGCATTTTTCTTTACCGTCCTAATCTTTTTTGATCACTACTGTCTATTGCGATGTAAACCACTTTGAGAAATTACAACTTACTGATCAATAAGAACATCTAGTTAACATCATTAAATGTAACACAAGAAATATGTTCAACAATGCAATACCTGTCTCAAGCTGGGCCCCACCACATGGTGCTGCCTGGAAGGGCCAGGTTGGACATCAGAAGCCTCAGCTGGGGGTGAAGGATGCCTTGGAGGAAGCCTGGAGAGTGGTGGCCTGAGTGGTGGCCTGGGTACCCCTTGGTCTACCAGAAAATACAGCCTGTCAAAGTGCACCATCCTGGGGTAATAAATAGCATCTGTATCTCATGCTCTCAAGGACTCCAGGTGCTTCTTTCTCTCCCTGAGATATGTCATCTTCATGGCCACAATTTTGCGATTCAGATAGGTCATGTCTGCCATGGGGACCATGATCCGCAACAAAGCAAGCAGTTTCTCCAGTGCTGCGTTCCTCTTTGATCTGTCATTATAAAACTTGTTGTGGAACTGTCACAGGCAGGGCATCTCCATGTACAGTTCTATGAATAGCCCCATAAAGTTGGCATTTGTGAATGGATCCATATTGTCTGCAAGACACAACACAAGACAAACCCTCAAATACTAATAATGCAATTAAAATCCCTCCTAATCTTGTCCCAACATCGGCCTAGATAGAAGCAGTCTAGTCTAGTGAAGCACCAATTTAAAAATGTTACCTTCGTTTCCACATTCGTCGCGTCCGTGCCTCACACTCTCCTCCCAGATCGTACGGACGATACACACGTGTTGCATTTTATATACAGTGCGCATGCGTGAAACTCCGGCCGCCCCTGACGTTCTTTCCAGACTATTCCCCGCCCCTTCACTTCCCGCGCAGTGGGGAGAGCACATGGCGGAGAGAACGCAGGTGCGCACTAATAGTTCCACTACTGAGGAGGAGGTTGAGGAAAGCCCGGAGCCTGAAATGTCCCGATCCAGAAAGACAAATATGTCTTTTGGAGAGATGTTGGAGATGGTCGACATATTGAACGGGACCGACTATGATGGGAAGTATGGACCTTACCCAAACCCAAATATCAGAAAGGCCAAGATCATGAATAAAGTTGTGAAGAGTCTTCTGAAGAATTTTGGGGTACGCCGATCCAAGGATCAACTGAGAAAACGCTGGTCAGACCTGAAACTGAGGGAGCACGAGCAGTACCTAAGGATCAAGCGTGTTCTTAAAAAAAGTAAGTAGTTGTCGTGTGTTCATATGATTATTCTTGCTTGCATACATGCTCCATGTGCTTTTGATTTCATGTTGTGCATTTTAAAATGGCCACTTTCAAGGTCATGGTTTCGTTCGTTCATATGAAACATCATTCTGCAGGGAAGTATTCCAGCTTAACAAAGTGTCCCCAATAATGTTCTCACCTTGTAACTCGGCCCAAAAACACAATTGTACAACACTTCCAAGCAATGTTTCATATTCCTATTTCTGCCCTCTGTGTGCTAATTAATCTTTGTTTACATTCTCATAGGGGAGAGAAGACTCTGCAAGTATGAGGACACCAGGGACCACACCCCTCCCAAAGAAGGCCAACTTCCAAAAGCAGAAACAGAGGAGCAGGAGGAGGAGGAGGAAGGAGAGATTGTGGAGGTTGGACAAATTGTCACCACAACAGGTGAGTGTCAGAGAACACAGCTTCCAGTAAGCTCATCAATGTATATCACCATATTTGGATTACATGGTGTGTTTGTTTGCTTTGTTTACTAGGTGATGTGGAAGAAGATTCCTGTTTTACCAGTGAAAGTGCCCAGATCTTGATCGGGGAGATAATGGGGTGCAATCGGGATTTGGAAATTGTACAACAAAACATCAATGATGTTAAAAATAAAATGAAGAACATCATTGATGTTTTGGGGAGAGTGTGAAAACTCAAACACTAGATAGGGTTTTATTTTTGCTTTTTAACATAAAAATGTTGTATTTTGCAAAATAAAAAATTTGGAAGATGCACAGAGTGTGTAAACATGCGCTATCTCCCATCATGGGGGATCAATGTACATGTTTTGTGTAAAGTGTCTGAGATGAAGGGGTTGCAGCCCCAAAGCATGTACATTGATCCCCCATGATGGGAGATAGCACATGTTGATACACTGTGTGCATCTTCCAAATGTGTTTTTTTCAGGAGTCACACCCCATGTGATGAAGGCAATATCAGCCCAGTTTGTACATACTCATGTCTGATATTGTCTTCACTTTTCAAAGTTGAACTTTGTAAGTTCCTGTGTTCTCTATTTTACGGTTTGATACATGCCTGTTTACACAAAAAAAGTAAAAAAAAAAATATGATTAAACTCTGTTTTGGATACACAAAATCTCTTGGTTTGTTGTAAAAACCTTTAATAAACGCACATATTAATGTGCTTGTATTAAAAAGTTGAATTCTCAACAATGTGTGGCTTCCTTTTTCATTGGGCATAAAATGTATTTGTAGTCAAATTTGAGTTTGTGCTCAGAAGGAGTGTGATTTACTAAAGGCAACTCCACTTTGCACTCCAAGTGCAGTTTCAGGTGTACTTTTGCAGTGCACTTGTAGTGCATAGTGGATGTGCCTTTAGTAAAAAGCACCCACAGTGAGGTGTAAATTTGGACAATCATGCCATTTTCCTGCCATGGTGCTGAAAATGAGCACGATTTTGATCAGTAATGCACTACATACATTAATTAACAAAAAGAAGGTGTGTGTGTAGCAGACCCACAACATAATAAGATTATCTGAAGAAGAGACTGTCCCCTCATCTCGCTCCGAACTTGGGTTTGCACTGTTGGTGAAAAAGGCACAACTTTAATAAAACTGGCAAAGTGGGAGGCCACAGTCTGCCATTCCTGTGGCGTTGAAGGACACTGTGTAGTGAAACAAGAACAAAAACTAGTAATTTGACAAATCAACATTGCATGCAGATTAGACACCCACATTTATTGTCAAAATTAGTATAACATTTTTTTAACTGAGTATTTAAAGCCTAAAGTATAAGGTCCCCTTATGAGAGTCATAACCCCCCCACCCCCCCCCCATCTGATGGGCCCTTGCTAAAAAATGAGGGGGGATGTTCAGGACAGGTAACCCTCTCCACTTGATTGAGAGCTGAATGCCTAAATAATGTGTGATACTTTGGGAAGCCCCTCCTTAGTTACACTATTGGCAGCCCACCGGACAGGTAAGAAGTGTCATAATAACAAAATGGAAGCACATTTTGACATTCTGCTATTACATAGCAAGAAAATGAATGTGTTAAAAAAATAAAAATAGCATTTGAAAGTATTGAGGCAGGCCCTTACACTACATGCTTTGGTGAATTTGTCCATAAATGTGATCATGAAAAAGGTATTTAGAGTGTGTATTGGGTTGGGTCAAGTTATCAGATAGAGGATTGCTATCAGCTGAGTTAGCAGTTGGGGAGAGGGGGGTTACTAATGAGTTTGGCACAACTCCAAAAAAAAAAAAAAGGTCACTTTGCATGAATTGAAGCACACACATCACATTTGTAGACATTTTAGGGGGTGTTTAGGGGAAAGCAATACTATGGAGCTGCCAAAAGGCATTGTTAAGTGACTAGACTATAGTTTTAGGGGCCAAAAAGAGCATGGTGGGGAAGTTAGTGAGGCAAATATGCATGAGGACAAAGGGGCAGAGCATATGAATTAGAGCATATTGCAATGATGGTAATTAGGGAATGAGGAAAGAAATGCAAGACATTAGTAATCATGAAATACATAGAATGTGATGTTTAAGGATAAAAGTTAGCTTAATATAGTCCTTCTGCAGGAGCTGAATGATGGCAGAACAGGTCTCTGGAATAATGATCCCCAGAGCCTGGGGGAGATGCCTGTAGAGAACTTGAGGTCCAGAAGACTTCTCCCTGTCGCCAAGTAGCGCAACGTGGCGATGAGCCTCTGCTCCGGAGTGATGGCTTGCCACATGCAGGTATCCTGCCTGGTGATATAAGGGGTCAGCAAAGCCAGCAGACGGTGAAAAACGGGGTCCATCATCCTGAGAAAAATCCAGAAATGATCAGGATTATTCTCGCGGATCTCACGGAGCAAAGGCATGTGGGAGAACTGGTGACGTTGGCGCAACCAATTCTTGGTCCACAAACGCCTCCCCTTCCTGTTCATGGACCGGGCTTGTGTCAAAGTCAAAGTAAGAACCCCAACAAGAAGCCCCTGCACAGCACAAACTGTACGATGAGTACGTAGACGAAACATGTTTGGAAAACGGTCGGCTGGTCAGAACGGACACCAGAAAACACAGATAAACAGCAAGGCCTGAAAGGACGACCTGAATAGCAGAAGCAAGCAGACAATAAAAAATGCCTTTCAAAGCGTACTATAACAAGATATAGTCCACAATGAGAAGCAAATACTTAATGACTGCACGCACTGATTACCAGATACACAAAGACAAGCACAAACTGAAGAGCGGTAGCGATCTGAATCACTAATCTGAAAAGTGGAATCGTCTCTCACCAAACTTCTACTAAAACACGAGATCAGCAGAAGGAGCCCAAAGGGTGCCAGACGTGGTGCTGAACTTTCTTTTTCTAGTCCCGCCGTACACGGCTTACGTCACCGTGTTCTTGGCAACCGCTAAATCAGACAACTTGGCCCGACCGTGTGTATGCAACAGTTTCAGACACAATCCGTCGGACTAAATCCGACGGACTAAATCCGACGGATTTGGTTGGCAAAATCTCCGACCGTGTGTACAGGGGCTAATACTTACCTGAGCCCATCGCCTATCCAGCAATGTTGCAGGAGAGACTGGGCTTCCTGGGACTTCATTCCTTTTTGCTCCATTGGCTCTCTCTGCCGTCAACCAAAGTCAGTGAGCCAACAAGGAGAGAGAAAGGTGGCCGGACCGCAGCTCCATGTCTGAATGGATACCGGAAGCTGCGGCTCGGCTCGGGGGCCCCCATAGCAAGCTGCTTGCTGTGGGGGACACTCAACAGGAGGGAGGGGTCAGGAGCACCAAAGAGGGAGATCTGGGTTGCTCTGTGCAAAACCACTACACAGAGCAGATAAGTATAACATGTTTGTTAGTTTTAATGAAAAAAAAAATATATATATATATATATATACTTTAGTATAACTTTAAGTATAGCCCTCCACTGTAAACTTGTTTCTAAGGTGATGGCTGGGCTTTACAGCTGTTTTTTCTTCACGTGTGCTCTTGAAATGGAGTCTAGGATTCCAAAGATGTGTGTGACCACTCAGAGACGATGGGAGGAAGGAAATTATATTGGATCAAACATGTCCTTTCATTAATGTAGGGTTGCACACTTTGACCACTAGCTAGCATGCAAGAACAACAGGTAAACCACAAAACATTATAAACTCTATGCTTGAGGCATGGCACAACTGTGCAGTTCAGTAAAAAAACACTATTAGCCCTACTAAACTTAGTAAACAGCATGTAGTAACATAACTGCTCTGATATACCCTTCCTCTGTAAGGCTGTGTTGATGGGTTTTGGGCTTGTGTCAATGGGCAAACCTGGTTTGTAGGTGCAATCCCTGTGTATTCAAGATTAGTTCAAGATGCTTCCAAGATCATTGACGGTTTGTTTCTAGGTGCAGTACACCCCCCCCCCCCCCCCTCCTGACCAGCATATGACCTCCTTCTAAGCTGCATTAACCTGCTTTGAGTTGCTTTTGGGTTCCTATTGACTTGTATGGGGAGAGATGCAGTTCTGACACAAACAAAAGCTGTTGACACCTGCCCTATCTAAGATATTTTAGCTTGAGCATTTTTAGTGTAAGACACAGGAAGCAGCTTTTTCAAGATATTTTAATGCGTTTTCCGACTAGATGAGTCAAAAATCTTATCATGTCAGCTACTCTTTGCACATGATTGGTAATTCTTGAAATTAAAAATTTCACCACATTCAGCTCTGGGGCAAACCCACTTGCAAAGTGCCACTTCCCTTGCAAATTGAACAGCCTATTTGTCCTTAGTAAATCAACCCCAGTAAGTAGGACTGTAGAATGAATAAAGTCTAGTATGTACAGTATCTCACAAAAGTGAATACACTCCTCACATTTTGTAATAATTTTACTGTATCTTTTTATGTGACAACACTGAAGAAATTACACTTGCTACAATGTAAAGTAGTGAGTGTACAGCTTGTATAACAGTGTAAATTTGCTGTCCCCTCAAAAAACTCAAAACACAGCCATTAATGTCTAAAGGGCTGGCACCAAAAGTGACTACACCCCTAAGTGAAAATGCCCAAAGTGTCAATATTTTGTGTGGTCACCATTAATTTCAATCACTGCCTTAACCCTCTTGGGCTTGGCGTTCACCAGAGCTTCACAGGTTGCCACTGAAGTTCTCTTCCACTCCTCCATGACAACATCATGGAGCTGGTGGATGTTAGACACCTTGTGCTCCTCCACCTTACATTTGAGGATGCCTCACAGATGCTCAATAGGGTTTAGGTCTGGAGCCATTCTTGGCCAGTCCATCACCTTTACCCTCAGCCTCCTTAGCAAGGCATTGGTTTGGGGTCATTATGTTGGAATAATGCCCTGCAGTCCAGTCTCCCAAGGGGAGGGGATCATGCTCTGCTTCAGTATGTTACAGTACATGTTGCCATTCATGGTTCCCTCAATGAACTGTAGCTCCTAAGTGCCTGCAGCACTCGTGCAGCCCCATACCATGACACTGCCACTACCATGCTTGACTGTAGTCAAGACACACTTGTCTTTATACTCATTATCTGGTTGCTGCCACACTAGCTTGACACCATCTGAACCAAATAAGTTTATCTTTGGTCTCATCAGACTACAGGACATGGTTCCAGTAATCCTTGTTCTTAGTCTGCTTGTCTTCAGCAATCTGTTTTCAGGCTTTCTTGTGCATCATCTTTAGAAGAAGCTTCCTTCTGAGACAACAGCCATACAAGACCAATTTGATGCAGTGTGTGGCATATGGTCTGAGCACTGACAGGCTGACCCCCCACCACTTTAATCTGGCAGCACTCATATGTCTATTTCCCAAAGACAACCTCTAGATATGACGCTGAGCACGTGCACTTAACTTCATTGGTCGACCATGACGAGGCCTGTTCTGAGTGTAACCTGTCCTGTTATACTGCTGTATGGTCTTGGCAGCTGTGCCCCAGCTTAGTTTCAGGGTCTTGACAATCTTCTTATATATCTTCTTATACATCTTTATGTAGAGCAACAATTCTTTTATTCAGATCCTCAGAGAGTTCTTTGCCATGAAGTGCCATGTTGAACTTACAGTGATCAGTATGAGAGAGTGAGTGATGACACCAAATTTAACACACCTACTCCCCATTCACACCTGAGACCCTGTTACACTAACAAGTCACGTGACATCGAGGAGGGAAAATGGCTAATTGGGCCCAATTCAGACATTTTCACCTAGGGTTGTACTCACTTTTGTTTGCCTGCAGTTTAGACATTTAGGCCCCTTTCATATGGGTGTGTCTTTGTACGGACTCTGCTTTGCTCAGCGGGGATCGCTCGGTTGACATGTCCATCTGCACACTGCGCTGTCAGAACTCCACTCTCCTCTATGGGGGATCAGATGAAAACGGACCGCCTGTCCATTTTTCATCCGATCCGCCAGATGTCACCGCTGACATACAGTGCCTTGCGAAAGTATTCGGCCCCCTTGAACTTTTCAACCTTTTGCCACATTTCAGGCTTCAAACATAAAGATATACAATTTTTATTTTTTGTGAAGAATCACCAACAAGTGGGACACAATTGTGAAGTGGAACGAAATCTATTGGATTTTTTAAACTTTTTTAACTAATAAAAAAATGAAAAGTGGGGCGTGCAAAATTATTCGGCCCCCTTGCGTTAATACTTTGTAGAGCCACCTTTTTCTGCGATTATAGCTGCAAGTCGCTTGGGGTATGTCTCTATCAGTTTTGCACATCGAGAGACTGAAATTCTTGCCCATTCTTCCTTGCAAAACAGCTCAAGCTTAGTGAGGTTGGATGGAGAGCGTTTGTGAACAGCAGTTTTCAGCTCTTTCCACAGATTCTCGATTGGATTCAGGTCTGGACTTTGACTTGGCCATTCTAACACCTGGATACGTTTATTTGTGAACCATTCCTTTGTAGATTTTGCTGTATGTTTGGGATCATTGTCTTGTTGGAAGATAAATCTCCGTCCCAGTTTCAGGTCTTTTGCAGACTCCAACAGGTTTTCATCCAGAATGGTCCTGTATTTGGCTGCATCCATCTTCCCCTCAATTTTAACCATCTTCCCTGTCCCTGCTGAAGAAAAGCAGGCCCAAACCATGATGCTGCCACCACCATGTTTGACAGTGGGGATGGTGTGTTGAGGGTGATGAGCTGTGTTGATTTTATGCCAAACATATCGTTTTGCATTGTGGGCAAAAAGTTCGATTTTGGTTTCATCTGACCAGAGCACCTTCTTCCACATGTTTGGTGTGTCTCCTAGGTGGCTTGTGGCAAACTTTAGACGAGACTTTTTATGGATATCTTTGAGAAATGGCTTTCTTCTTGCCACTCTTCCATAAAGGCCAGATTTGTGCAGTGTACGACTGATTGTTGTCCTATGGACAGACTCTCCCACCTCAGCTATAGTTCTCTGCAGTTCATCCAGAGTGATCATGGGCCTCTTGGCTGCATCTCTGATCAGTCTTCTCCTTGTCTGAGCTGAAAGTTTAGAGGGATGGCCAGGTCTTGGTAGATTTGCAGTGGTCTGATACTCCTTCCATTTCAAAATGATCGCTTGCACAGTGCTCCTTGGGATGTTTTAAGCTTGGGAAATCTTTTTGTATCCAAATCCGGCTTTAAACTTCTCCACAACAGTATTATGGACCTGCCTGGTGTGTTCCTTGGTCTTCATGATGCTCTCTGCGCTTTCAACAGAACCCTGAGACTATCACAGAGCAGGTGCATTTATATAGAGACTTGATTACACACAGGTGGATTCTATTTATCACCATCAGTCATTTAGGACAACATTGGATCATTCAGAGATCCTCGCTGAACTTCTGGAGTGAGTTTGCTGCACTGAAAGTAAAGGGGCCAAATTATTTTGCACGCACCACTTTTCATTTTTTTATTTGCTAAAAAAGTTTACATTATCCAATAGATTTTGTTCCACTTCACAATTGTGTCCCACTTGTTGGTGATTCTTCACAAAAAATTAACATTTTATATCTTGATGTTTGAAGCCTAAAATGTGGCAAAAGGTTGAAAAGTTCAAGGGGGCCGAATACTTTCGCAAGGCACCTTACATCGCTCCATAGACTTGCATGGAGCGTCCATTCAGGTCCGCCTAAAAACTGACAGGTGGACCTGAACGATCCTGAACGGACATGTGAAAGGGGCCTAATGGCTGTGTGTTGAGTTATTTTGAGGGGACAGCAAATTTACACTGTTATACAAGGTGTACACTCACTACTTTACATTGTAGCAAAATGTAATTTCTTCAGTGTTGTCATCTGAAAAGATATAATCAAATATTTATAAAAACATGAGGGGTGTACTCACTTTTGTTAGATACTGTATGTGGAAGGCGGTATGATTGTTATAAATCTGTTATTGACCTAGTACATTTTATTTTTGCCAAACCCAAATTAACTGACACTGGTCAACCTAATACTTACAACATCTGAATGGCTGAGTGTGAAATACATTTTGTCTTATAAAGCCACAGCTCAGTAAGATGGATGTCAAGGCCTAATGATATTAAACAGTTGCAATTCACCAAAAGGCAGAACATGGTCACTAACAAATGTTCTGTCTTTAAAACCCAAGGTTTTATTGACTAAAACAGTATGGGTGTGAATTTTGTTTTTTATTTTCATTGGAAAAACAAAATTAGCTGAAAAGAACATTCAATCATCTTTGTTTTCAGATATTTGCCACATGTAAGAATCCCAGGTGATGAAGGTGGCCTCCTGCACAGTTTCCGTATGGGCACCTTTGGAAGCCAAGACAGGGCCTGCAAGGGTAAAGGAATTGCCCCTGTACAGGAGCTTGTGACTTGACTCGGGGAACATTGGTAACACATAACATATATGGGGCCCCACTGAACTGGGCTTTTTTTTGTAGGTGGGGCCGCATATAAGCTAATCTGCCGCACAGCATACTCCCAGCACAGAGATCGGGGTCTCACTGAGAGCCCTGGGCCTTGTACTAACGTTCTTTGGTGGTAGGCTATGGTAGTAATGAAAAATATACAGCCAAATAAATAAGAAAATCCACTATTTTGAGACGGCTTTTCTGAAAAAAAATCAGATGTCCATTTACTACCAAATTAAAGCCCAATGTGTTCTGAAAAAAACAAGGTATTATCCACCTGGATGCACAGAGTAGTTGTAGACGGCTCGTGGCCATCTTTTTTACGGGCACCGATGCCCATAATAGATTTTAATGGCCAGCTCCAAAAAGGGGTTAACTCTACGGGCGTGGGGCCCCCTGCTGGACACCGGGCCCTCAGTTGGCGCCCGACTGCCCTAATGGTCTGTCCGCCCCTGCTATTAGGTCCACAAAGGTTCTTTTCAGGACTGGTATGGTAATAGGCTTGTACACGTATAATATTCTTTCTTCCAAATATAGAAAGAATATTATACTTGACTGCTGCCCTTCTGCTGCAGTAGTCCTTTATGAGTATAGGGACTGAGGTACAGTCTGCTAATCATTCACAACCTACTAGTTCCACAAAGGTCCTTCTAAGGACTGGTAAGGTATAGTGTACTACAGTACATAGGGTTGAGTGAGGTACATTCTGCTATTCCTTAAGGACTGGTATAGGTCCACAATATATAGGGTTGAGGTGCACTACTGCTGACTGCTGCCCTATTCTGCAGCAGTCCTTTATCAGTATAGGGACTGAGGTACAGTCTGCTAATCATTCACAACCTACTAGTTCCACAAAGGTCCTTATAAGGACTGGCAAGGTATAGTGTACTATATGCCCGTACCCTCCTGTTTGAAGAGGTTGAGCGGTGTCATATTTCTACTGGGGCTGCTTATTATGAGGGGCTCCCACCATCCCTGTGCTGTGCTGACTTCCTCCTGGGTCTGCTTATTATGAGGGGCTCCCACCATCCCTGTGCTGTGCTGACTTCCTCCTGGGGCTGTACCTCTGCTGTGCATATTATGAGGGGCTCCCACTATCCCTGTGCTATGCTCATTATGAGGGGCTCCCACCATCCCTGGGCTGTGCTGACTTCCTCCTGGGGCTGCTTATTATGAGGGGCTCCCACCATCCCTGTGCTATGCTGACATCCTCCTGGGGCTGCTTATTATGAGGGGTTCCCACCATCCCTGTGCTGTGCTGACTTCTTCCTGGGACTGTACCTCTGCTGTGCATATTATGAGGGGCTCCCACCATCCCTGTGCTATGCTCATTATGAGGGGCTCCCACCATCCCTGTGGTATGCTGACTTCCTCCTGGGGCTGCTTACGGTGCAGGTGTCAGTGCTGTATATCATGGTGCTGCTGTCAGTGCGGTATATCACGGTGCTGGTGTCAGTGCTTTAAGTCACACTACTGATGTCAGTGCTCTCTATCATGGTGCTGGTGTCAGATCACTCTATCATGGTGCAGGTGTCATTGCTGTATGTCACGCTGCTGATGTCAGTGCTCTCTATCATGGTGCTGGTGTCAGTGCTGTATATCACGGTGCTGGTGTCAGTGCTTTATGTCACGTGCTACAGCAGGGTCTACCCACCTCAAATGGAGGACAGGAAGAGAGGGGAAGGGGGGGGCAACGGGGAGGGAAGGGAGGGAGGGGAGAGGGAAAGAGGAGGATAAAGGGGGGAGGGTGGGAGGTGGGGGGAGGGAAAGAGGGGGGGAGAAGGGGAGAGAGGGAGAAGGGCGAAGAGCAGCCAGCTTATCCTCCCCAGCCTCCACCTCCCGATGCCCGGGGCAATCAGAGCAAAGAAGGACCTACATCTAGTCAATCCATCGAGCCTACCCAAGGTTGCCACACTCGTGTAAATTTCTAGGGACAACCCCTACTGGCATAGGTTAGTTTATACATTGGCAACACTTCATCAATGGCCTTTTCCCAAGCTCTTCTTGTAGGCGGGAGAGGCGAGGTCCAGTTAATAAGAATTTGTTTTTTTGCATAGAAAAGCAATAGCGTGACCAGCATTTTGGTGTATCTGGGCCTCTGTTCGTCATCGTGGATAGCTAACAGCTCCAGCTCTGCTGTCAGTGGGACGCTCAACTGAAGACGTTCATTAATGCATTCCATAACCGCAGACCAATACTGCGATATGCCCGGGCACGCCCAGAACATATGCAAAAACGAACCTTCAGAGGAGCGACATCTAGGGCAATTTGGGGATCTGTTCGGATAGACTCTGTGCAGTCTCTGAGGCGTGAAGTGCACTCTATGTAGACATTTAGTCTGTATTAACTTATCTTTAGAGGATATCAAAACCCTGATACTCCTCTCGAAGCAGTCTTCCCAGGCCTCCCTATCTAAAGTTGGGATGTCCCCTCTCCACTTGTCCCATAATGCTTCTAATCTAGGAGACTCCCTACTGATCATCATTGAGTATAATGCAGAGAGGGGTTTCACTAGCGACTCCTGATCTAGCAGGCCCTCCAGCGCATCCACCCCAAGAATCGGCGGTTCCAGAAACTGTGCCCTAAAGGCATGCCACAGCTGCCAGTACCTAAAGAGCATGCTCCCAGGCATACCATGCCTCTCCGCCAATTCCCGGAAAGGGACAAGGGTCCCATTGGAAACTACATCCCCCAAAATAGTTTATATACTTCTAGAGAACCTTTACATATAGCCCCACTTCTTCGCAGTCTTATTCAAGTGTTTTGGACCTTTTAACTTTCTGGGTCTTTATAAAGCCAATTAATTAACACATAAAAAATAAAATTTAAAACACAGACTTTTTGGAAGTGCATATTTGACTGAATCCCTACACAATCCAAAAAATGCCTTTAGAACTGTGAAGTGTGACCTGAGCTTACTGTGGGCTCTTCTGTACTGCTACAAATTGCTGCCACTTTCATATAACTGATCTCTGGCTTTACAGCAGAAAGGTAATAAAGACATTTTGTCAGGAACAAAGCTGTTGCTGGTATTAAAGTGCAGAAATCTAGAGCTGACAGTATGTACCTGCAGCAGCCTGCATTACATGAATGTATATCAGGGGTCTCCAAACTTTCTAAACAAAGGGCCCGTTTACTGTCCTGCAGCCTTTAGGAGGGCTGAACTACTGACAACAAACATATAATTGATCAGGAATATCACATCAGTAATAGTGGTTGAGATGTTGTATTTCTCAATCTCTGTAGCTGTAGCTTAATCTCTTTTAAAAGCTTAAAATTACAAAAAAATGTCAGTAGTAGCACACTAGTTGCAGTCCATTGGAGCAGAAAATCTGTTTGCTGATTTTTCATGCATTGCATTTTGTCGTAAAGTAATTTGAAATGCAAGTGGGTAGAGGGAAAGTGCCCTTCCAAAACATTGCTTTCCTGTTTTGCCAAAGGTAAGTCCAACCCACTGATGCTCCCCAAAGGTTGGCCAGCTGATAAAACAGGTCTCTCTGTACACATCCTCTATATAGAACCCTGGAGCCTTCTCAACAGAATAATGCCAGGTGTAACACAGATTATTGCTCTTCAAGATAACCTATAAAAATACAAAACAAAACACAGTAAGGCTGATAGGTAACACAGTGCTCATTAATGATTATGAAGAAATGCTTTTAATTAGTGCTATATACCAGTGTTTCACAACTCCAGTCCTCAAGGTGCCCCAACAGGTCATGTTTTCAGGATTTCCCTCAGATGAAACGACTGTGGTAATTACTAATGCAGTGAAACTGATCCATTCACCTGTGCAAAATAATGGTAGCCCTGAAAACATGACTTGTTGGGGCACCTTGAGGACTAGAGTTGAGAAACACTGCTCTATACAAACACTGAAAAACTTGATGACATCAGTCAGGACCCTGATCACCTGCTGGTGGCACTGTGGTTCTCATAGCTGAACGGCACAGTTCCAATGGCCACCAGCAAGAGTCTCCAGGCAGCCAGCAGCTCCCAGTAATTAGGTATAAAAATGCTCCCTTAATTTGCATCAGTGCTTCAGTGTTTTGTCTGTTAGGCATATACCTGGTTGCTGATTATCCTAAACTCTATCTTATCCTGTATCTTACAGTTATTTCCCTGTATTTTGTTACCCCATCTCTGCTTCCCTTGTTCCCAGTCCCAGTCCTGGTCATGCCCTTTTATGTCAAATTCCCTCTATTTTGATATATTAAAGGTTAAAGTTCAGCTGTAGGTTTGGGTTTGCTTCACAGTCATGTTTATTTTTGACTTTTACTTTGTTTATAATCTGCTGGCATTGGATTGGTGTTTTGTGCATTTACAAACTTTAGTTTAATCTTACTCAATTTCATGATCAGAGGTAAGACTCGGAGGCCAGTGGCTATAACATAGGTCAGGACAAAGTTCAAATGGAACTCTGACGGGCTGCATATGGGCTGTGGGGCATTAATTGGGCACCAGGGGTGTAGGGTATACTGCATACCATAACCACACAAATCTGGAGATACTACTGTAAGCTGGTATTTGTCTCAAATAACTTTAGCAGAGTATATAGATCCTTTGCCATGTGTCCAAAACCAAACAGTGGCAGCAGATGTTAGCAGGTGGTTTAGCAGCCCAGGAACAGGACAGTACAGTTATGCCCCTTTCACACATGCTATCCATTTGTCTGTTTTTCACCGATCCGTTGATCAATGCATCTCTATGGAAAAACTGATGTAAATAGATGATCATCCATTTACATCAGTTTAAATCCGCATTCGTCATCATCCTTTTTTGAAACAAATCAAAAGAACGAAACTTAGGATGAAGAGGGGTAAAGCAACGGATAATAACTGATACGTTTTCAACGTGGCTAAACTGACAGTGCCCATGTGACAGGGGCCCTTTTTGCTGTTAAAAGAACGGATTGGATGAAAAACGGATGTAAACTAACAAATGGTCAGTTTTTCATCCATTTTTGCATTGGTAGTAGATGTAAAAAAAACTGATAAAAAAAACTGATGAGCACTGATGAAAAACGCATAAAAAACTGATGAAAAATGGATAAACTGATGAAAAACTGATGAGCACCGATGAAAAACTGATGAATACTTCATCCGCTTTGACGTGGCTGAACTGATTAAATGAATGGTCCACATGTGTGAAAGGGGCCTTATACTAATGCCAGGTATAGATGAGGAGACAAATTATCTTCCTTTTTTTTTTCCCATGCTAGTCTCATATCAATAATAAAACAGGTTACTAAAGTTACTAAAATTCTCGTACAATAAAATAAAAATTTAAAAGTGATGCCATGTGTTGTATTTCTATTGTATTTTCGGATGACAAATGTGCTGATTAAATGAAAATCATACGATCTGGTATCATACGAGAAACATCTTCATGTTTCTCCCATCAAATATTTTCACATGAATTGTCATGATTGGCCTCTTGAAAGCTGTGTACTAACGATCAGATTATCATACAATCGTTTCGAAAGTGGTATTTTTCGATCGTGTAAATGGGCCTTAAGCCAAAAGGTTCAGAAAAAGTAGTCATTGAACAAGCAGGTTTTGTATCTAGAGAAACAGCATTTAAGACCTATATCAACTAAAACATGAATATACAGTGTATTAAATAATATTTAAATAAACTCTTGATATTATATGGTCCTCAGTCCGTATACAAAAACATCCCACTCTTCAGTGCCTCTTCTTCCATTTCTAATGTGTCATAAACAAAGCACTGAGTCCCAAACTATACTCAACAGGTGATGTGACCCCCTTCATTTAATAAGAAGGTCTCAAAGTGCTTTTGTATTTTAACTCCAGCTCCACAGGGCATCCTAAATTCCTGCTGTTTTTTCCTAGTAATGCAGTTTGTTTCCAACCTCTTGTAATCTTCTAGATAGTTGGCACAAGAACAAGCTTCACCATGGGATGATTTATTTTCTAGTTCTGTTCCAGTGTGAACACAAAATATTGGGTTTTACTTCACATTTAGTCCTGGTGACTGCAGATGATCTTGTGTGATGTTCGAGATAAGTTCCATATTCTTGTGCTTGGAATGAAGATTCCGTTGATAAGTACCCATATGTACTTAATTTATTATTATTTTTTTAGGCCTGCTGCTTTGTTGACACATGCACATCTCATTCCTTAGTGAGTAACTTAGATTCCTTTTTTTTTTTTTTCTGGTACATTATTGGCACACACACAAAACATACAAAAGCAGCATTACCTGGATGTTCAACATACCAGACATGTGCATGGCGGAAAAAAATAGTTTTGTTCCGATTTGTTAATTTAGTTATTTAGTTCGGGGCGTGGTTTCGGCATGCAGCAGTGAGGACGCGTTGTCCCTGAGCTCCGGCGCTGACCCCGGTATATTAGCACTTATCTACCGCATGATCCACTCCACTCGTCCGGGAAGGATGGGGAGGAGAACTGGCAAGTCCCTGCCGAAGAAGAGCGGACCGGAGGGCTCGATTAAACGGTTCCTGGCTGAACCGGACGAGACGGGGGACATTGATGGCCTAGGCCGCGCTCCGCTCGCTACGAGCACGGTCGCGGGCTCCGCCCCCGCTCCAGGCCTATACACAGATCGCAATCCCCGGCCTCGTCGGTGGGCTCCGACGGAGATGAAGGTGAATCGAACCGGTCGGTTGTGGCGGCGCTTGTGAGTGGACTTCCTACGAAAGCGGAGCTGGCATTGATGCTTCAGGGGCTGGAGAAGTCCATTAAAAAGGAAGTCTCTGCGGTGCGTTCGGATCTCGCGCAGGTGTTGGATCGTGTGGAGGAGTCCGAACAGTGACTGGACCGACATGCTCTTGCCATTAGGTCACTGCAAGCTACCACCCGGTCTCTTGCTGTTGCCCATCGATCTGCCCTATATAAGATCGAGGACCAGGAGAACCAGAACCGGCGGAACAATATTCGGATCAGAGGGCTACCGGAGGCCACCGGAGATGAAGACCTCCTGCCGTCGGTAAGGGGTATATTTAACGGCCTACTGGGGAACGCAGCGGACTACCCTTTGAAAATTGATCGGGTACACAGAGCCCTCCGCCCTCGTAACCTAACGGTGGATATTCTGCGTGATGTGATCTGCAGAGTGCATTATTATGAGGAGAAGGAACGCATCATGAAAAAACTCAAGGCGACTCCGGTTTTGGATTTTAATGGTGCATCGCTCTCTTTTTTTCCTGACCTTGCCAGGGAAACTCTGGATAGACGCAGGGCCTTGCGTCCCCTTACGGAAAAGCTTCGCTTATCCTCCATCAGCTACCGGTGGGGTTTCCCCGCTGCCCTGATTGCACATAGAGATGGGAAGACAGCGGTTCTACGGTTCCCAGAAGATCTGGAGAGATTTTGCATGGACGTGAACATTGACCCGCCGGAATTACCTGGATGGCAGGAGGGCATTCCGCCCGTGCCTAATAATCCTGAGGAGCAATGGCAGCGAGTATCCCGTAAGCAACGTGTTCCTTCTGCCGGCCTGGCTACTTCACATGCTTAGTTGGCGCTTGGCTTGTTTTTCTGCGACCTGGCAATCTACACTGGTGATAAGGCCCCCCAGATCCCGCAAGTGTGCCGCGCTGTTTTGGTTACCTTCTGTTTGCTTTTTTATTTTTTATTTTTGTTCTGGCGGCCACCGCTATGCTTCCCTATCTGCTCATAAGGGACAGGCCTGATTGGAACCATACTGAGGGAGTGTTGGCGAGCGGCTTCTTACTGGGGCGTTTGAGTTATGTGTTTGGCCTTCACCAGTCTCAGCTTCCAGCCGTTGAGATCTGATCTGGAATGCAAGGGCGATCAGTGCGATTATTCCTGTTGTATGTATAACTGTACATGATGTTTGTGCTAGCTTTTTTTTTTTTTTCCATAATGGTTGAGATGTGTTTTTTAATTTGGGATTAGGGCCGGAGCTGCGACCTGTGACGTTTGTTTTGGAGGGTCGCGGGTCGCTGCTGCCTGGCCACATGTGTTTTTCCCCAGGGGGGCATCCGCTGGGTCCTGGCCCTCGGGCCCCGGCTGTTTCGATGGCTGGGGATGCGGGGGTGGGGGCCTGGCTGTTTGCCTCCTTATCACCGCCCACCCTGTTGTCGGCGTGCGCTCCACTAGGCCCCGTGGGGACTGGGGCGCACGTGCTGCAGGGTTTGCGGGCCATGATTGGCACATACTATTTTTTCTCTGTTTTCCTCTTGTTTCCTTCTCTTTTCCCTCTCTCTCTGCCTCCCCCCTGCCTTCTATCTCCTATACCTCAGGTCCTGTCCCAAGGTAATGTGTTGTGTTCTGAGTTTTCTGTCGGACCCCCATGGCTGCAGTGGAATTATTATCGTTGAATGTGCGGGGCCTGCATGCCCTGGGCAAGCGACATAACCTTTATAGGGAGCTGGGTCGCTTGCGGGGGGATGTTTATTTCTGCAGGAGACCCACCTCACTCACACCACTTCGGTGAAGTTGTACTCCCCCCAATACCCAATCTGGTACTATAGTCTCTCTGATGTGCACAAGGCTAAGGGTGTGGCCATTGGGTTCCGCAGAAATACTCCGTTTAATATGGATGGGATGCTGAGTGACCCTCTCGGGCACTTCCTGTTTCTCAAGGGCAGCCTAGGTAGAATGCAATGCACGTTGGCGACCCTCTATGCTCCTAACAGAGATCAGGCCTCTTTTATCGCTGCTACGCTTAGGAAGCTGCGGGACTTTGCTTCCGGATGTGTTGTCCTGGCGGGGGACTTTAATGTCCCTCTGGAACCGGTGATTGATACGTCTCTAGGTAGGTCTTCGGTCTCCTGCAGGCGTCTTGCATACATTCGCAGGCGCCTGCACGATGCCCAATTGATGGACGTATGGAGGATAATGCATCCGAGAGCGAGGGACTATACGCACTATTCCAGCGTTCACCACTCCTACTCCAGGATTGATTTTTTTTTTCTAGACCACCATCACCTCTCCCTAGTTTCACGCTCCGAAATCGCTTCATCTCCTATCTTGGATCATGCCCCCATATTGCTCACTATTGATATCTCCTCATTGCCCCGTAAATCTACTTCCTGGAAGTTGAATGAGAACCTGATATGCGAGGAGGCAGACAAAATTTACCTGCAAGGGGAACTAAACCAATATTTTTTGGATAACGCCCAGCCGGATATTTCCCCGGGAGTGTTATGGGAGGCCCATAAAGCCCATATGAGAGGTAAATTTATTGAATTGGGTTCCAGAAGAAAAAGGGAATTGGCGCACCAACATTCATCCTTGCTGGCAGAAATTAGTTCTCTTGAAGCGCAACACAAGGCCAGCCTCGCCCACGCAACATTGCACACTTTGACACTTAAGAGGGAGGAGCTGAAAGCTATCTACCATACACAATGGAAGAGGGAGGCTCGCAGGGTGTCACAAAGGTACCACGAATGGGGTAATAAACCGGGTAAGCTCCTAGCTCGTTCCTTGCAGCAGGCAAAAACCAGGGCTTTCATTGAAAAAATCAAGACAGCTTCGGACACCCTCACGCATGAAACCTCGTCTATTGCTAGTGAATTTCATGCCTTTTATCAACGCCTGTATCATGTTACCCCTGCGGTATCTGACTCAGGGGTTAGACGTGCCCTGATTCAGGAGTACCTGATGCAGGCAAATATGCCCGCGCTGGACTCGGAGATCCTTGCCTCACTGGGCGGGGAGTTCTCGGCCCAGGAGTTCAAGGTGGCTTTGAAGGCGATGGCTGGTGGCAGGGCTCCGGGACCGGATGGCCTGACGGCACTTTATTATAAGTCCTTCGCGGAGACCTTGCTTCCGCGCCTCGCTTCTTATGCCAATGCGATCTCTCGGGGGGGAACATTTCACACAGAGACGTTGCATGCTCACATCTCGGTGTTGCCCAAGCCGGGGAAGGACCCCAGTCTTTGCGGGAGTTACCGACCTATATCCCTCCTGAACTTAGATGCCAAATTATACGCCAAGGTTTTAGCGAATAGGCTACTTCCCTTACTACCCCAATGGGTTTCAAATGACCAGACGGGGTTTATCCCGGGTCGGGAGGCGCGCGACAATGCGCTCCGAACCCTGTCCTTGATGGCTTACGCTAGGGGGACTGCTCAACCCACCCTGTTACTCTCTACAGATGCAGAAAAAGCATTTGACAGGGTGGGTTGGGAGTATCTTATGGCGACCCTGGCACATTTAGGCATTAGTCAGACCTTTCTGTCCCACATTTCAGCGCTATACCATTCACCGACAGCTCAGATCCGTGTGAACGGCACGCTAAGTGACTCCTTTACACTCCATAATGGCACTCGACAGGGTTGCCCTCTTTCACCTATTTTATTTGCCTTCTCTCTGGAACCCTTCCTCTACACAATTAGACACAATCCAAATATCCATGGGATCACGGTGGGCACCCGGGAACATAAATATGCTGCCTACGCAGATGATATTTTATTCTACGTACAGCAGCCCCGGATTACACTCCCCAACCTGATGTCTGCCTTCTCGCAATTTGGTCGTATTTCGAATTTTAAAATTAACATGTCTAAATCAGAGATCCTTAATGTTTCGATCCCCCGGGCAACCGTAGCTCATCTTAAAGAATCCTTCCCTTTTAGTTGGCAACCGCACAAAATGAAATATTTAGGCATATTTCTCACATCAAACCCACTGCAGTTATTTCAAGTGAATTATATGCCCCTCCTTAACGCTATTCGTACTGATTTACGGAAATGGTCCCAACTTGCACATTCCTGGCTAGGGAAAATCAGTGTGCTTAAAATGAATATTTTGCCTCGCATATTGTTTTTATTCCAGATGATTCCTATGGGTATCCCAGCTAGTTTTTTTAGACTCTTAGATTCACTGATCTGCAAATACGTGTGGAGCAGGGGGCGTCCGAGATTGTCCCGTGCACTCCTGTCCAGACGTAAGCGGTTGGGTGGCTTGGCTTTACCTAATGTGAAATTGTATTTTTTAGCTGTTGTGCTCAGCAGGATATCTGACTGGAAATATCATAGACACTCTAAACTATAGGTTGCGCTTGAACTGGCTCTCAGTGGCACGGACCTTTACACCCAGGTATGGGTTCCTAGAAAATTTAGGTCATTGGCTCCCGGTTCCTCGCCACTTACCTACTCTACTTTGCGGATCTGGGACTCGATCTGCAAACAGCATAGAGAGCTGTCTCTCTCTCCCATTATGCCTCTAACGGGACACAATTACTTTCCGCCAGGCAATTCGGACCCCAGAATTTACTCATGGAATTTGAGTATAACTCCTTTGCTACACCATGTTACCAACCAGGATGGCATTGTGCCGTTACCTCAATTGATCCCTTCTGCTCAGACGACACCTATGGACCAATGGACTTACCGCCAATTGGCTGCCTTCGTTAGCTCTCTGCCGAAGCCATTACGTTCATTGGCTGAGTTGACACTGGTTGAATCGGCTTTTGTTGAGGAGCAGCCAGTTGAACGACCATTATCCTTTTTTTACCACGCCCTGCAACTTATGCTGATTAAGAGCTCACCCTCCTTTCTTGTCCAACTGGGAGAAGGACTTACGCAGCGAGATCTCAGAGGCACAGAAGTCGACTATTCTGTCCATGGCTCACCTATCATCCTCAGCATCCCAGGCGGCTGAAGTGAACTATAAATTACTTACACGGTGGCACTACACCCCAGCCGTTCTACACAAGTTGTTCCCGCAGACCTCGGATCTTTGTTGGAGAGGCTGTGGGGAACGTGCCACTCATGCTCATGTATGGTGGTTCTGTCCTCTCATAAGGCCATACTGGCTAACCTTTTTATATTGGATAAATATTATTGTGGGACACGAGTTACCTAATGACCCGTGGGTCGTGCTCTTTCATGGTGCGGGCTCTCCGGCAGGACCATACAGGAAGTCCTTGACCCCGCATCTGCTCAACGCAGCGAAGGCTCTCATTCCCCGTTGTTGGAAGCAATCTGCGGCTCCTTCTTTGCAACAGTGGTTGCTGGAGGTGGACCGTGTGTACTATTTAGAGGACCTTACCTATACTTTACAAAATAAAGAGGATTTGGGGAAAAGGATTTGGTCCTGCTGGTTAGCCTTCAAATATACAAAGGAATACGCGGACATTATGTCACAGGTTGATAAAGTAAATGTACCTTCATAGGTTACCTTTTTTGCTGCTGGGTACAGGACCGAGGTAGACCCTTCCCCTTCTCCTCACTTTCTCCCTCTTTCTTTTGTCCTTGTTTCTGTTCTTTCTTCTTATGCTGCGCTTTCCACTTTTTTCTTCTCACGCTTTTCTCTTAGTTACTTGGTGCAACAGCGTCTGGCTATTACACATGGGGATTTTGCAGTATTCCAGCCGCAAACCCACATATGGGGAGGTAGAGTCTGCTTGTGTTACGCTAGTAGGTCTGGAATATACTCGGTTACTTTGTTTATTATTTACCTATTTTAATTATTCCCTTTTTTTTTTTTTTTCTTTTTTTTTTTACGTTAGTAAGCTGTGGAGAGTTTATGTGTCATTGACCGTGTGACTTAGCCTCTGCAATCCCTGTCCTATTTTGCACTTAATGATACTTGTACCAAGTTATCTGTTATTGTTTCTGTGATACCTGTCTTTTCTTTTCATTCAATAAACATATATTAAACAAAAAAAATTTAGTTATTTAGTTTCATTCAGTTTGGTTGATTTGATCAATTCATATTCGCGATTCGTATTTGGAAACCGTATTTGGAATTTTTCAAATTTTCTTTGAATTTACCGATTTTTTTTTTTTCGATTCCAATCATTCGATTCAAACTTTTAGATTTTTTTTTTTGTGATTCAAATGTAGCAAAGTGAACAAACCAAATAAAAATAAAAATCTTCATCAAATGATTACGACGCTTTAAATCACCCTTGGCTTAACTAAAACAGCATTATTTTGAAATGGTACTCTAATAACACACACAGGGGGTTATTTACTAAAGGAAAATCCACTTTGCACTGCAAGTGCACTTGGAAGTAAAGTTGCTGTAGATCCGAGGGGGACATGCAAGGAAAATAAAAAACAGCATTTTAGCTTGCACATGATTGGATGATAAAATCAGCAGAGCTTCCACTCATTTCGGATCTACCCCTTAGATTTAGAGCGACTGCACTTCCAAGTATGCTTGCAGTGCAAAATGGATTTGCCCTTCGTAAATAACCCCCATTGTCTTTGATTTGAAATGTTCGCTGTGAGCTTGTTGGCGCAAAGTTGGCGCAAAGTCCAACCATGTGTATGCTCCATTGAGCGTTTGCTGTTGGAATTTCCACACACAAATGTTTGAAAGCAGGTTCTCAAATTTTCTGACAAAAAAACTTTGTCGGAAAGTCCAATCATGTGTACACAAAGTCCGTGCACAAAAGTCCAAGCATGCTCAGAGTCAAGTACGAGATGGAAGCGCTCGGTTTTGTAAAACTAGTGTTCGTAATGGAGGTAGAACATTAGTCACGCTTCAAATTTTTCAATGCAGCACATTTTCTTCTTCTTTATAATGCTAGAATAATGAAGTTAGTTTGCTGTTGATATTCACAAAGAGTTCTGACAAACTGATTTTTTTTGTATTTCTCATGATCTCATGAATAATCTTTGTTTTTGTTTTTTTGCTTTTATAGTGATCTCCTTTTTTTTATTTTCATTTCTCCAGAATCTTTTTTTTATAGTGATCTCCATAATATTTTTTTTCGTTTTGTGTGTCAAATTACCACAACACCATTATTATCTTGTATTTTTTTACCTCAAATAGGTTGGTTGGTGTCCCTTGTTAATTTGACATTGTATTTTTGAAATGTACCTGCCTACTCACAAACTGTCCTTTTTGAAGTAAAATACATAGCCAAGTATTTGTCAAAACAAAAATTGAAAATTTATTAGGGGCCATAAAAAAATAAAGAGGAAGGTAATGCTGGAGAAACAGTTGGAATTGGTGAAGCCTTTGTACCCCAGAGCAGACATCAATTACTTGACAGGCCAAATTGGTAACCTGAGGAGTCCATTTAATAGGGAGCACCATACAGTCCAGGACTCAGAGATCGGGAGCAGCAGCAGATGACATATATGTCCCGAGGCTGTGGTCTTACAACAGCCTGCGTCTTTTTCCAGAGTACACCAAACCCAGGCCATCACTCTCAACACTTCCTTCCAGGCTGCTGTGGTGGTGGTAATGTTGCTGGTGGTGGAGGCGTATGGTCCAACTCCCACACGTGGCTTTTATTTTTGAGTTGGCCCCTCATCCCTTATTTAGGGCCTCAAGTATTACCTCCTCACAGATTTAACGTTGGCCTTTCTCCATTCCTTCCAGTTTACTGGGACCGCAGTAGCCTGCCGAACCAAAGAAGTCGCTGACTCCTCCAGGTTCCTCGCCTTCCTAATCCTTTTTGTTGGAAGGCGGAGGGGAGGGACCTGGGATTCGGTCAGGCTGCTTTCCACTGCCACCTCCTGGCTGAGACTTTCCACCGCCTTCTCCAGACTTTCCCGTGTATGAAAATGGGACATAGTTTGAGTTTTTTGGTCATCAATCACACACAATTTTGAGCTCATGACTGTTGCAAAATGAATGTTAACAAATAGAAAAGACTATCCTTCTGACCCAGCATTTTTCATTCTTGTCCCAATAATTTTTGGCTACTACTGTCTATTGATATGTAAACCACTTTGTTAAATCAGAAATTAGTGATCAATACCATCTAGTTAACCGCATTCAATTTTTGACAAGAAATATGTTCAACAATGCTATACCTGGCCCAAGTTGAGCTAAAAAACAGGTGTTTTAACAGGAAACCGGAGCGATCTGCGCTCCACAGCTCAAAACCCGAAGTGATGCAATGACGCTGTATGGTCCCCCGGGACGGTTCTATACAGCGTCATTGCATCACTCCAGGTTTCAAGATCGCTCTGGTTTCCTGTTTTTAAACACTATTTTCGCTTTTGATGATTTTTATTAAATGTAAGTATTATTAATACATTTTTGGATATTTGTATCGTATCACACTATGGAATCTCTTTCCTTTCTACATGTGGGCAACATCTAAGAGGTTAACAGTGTGGAAACCACTTACATTGCAGACAAGGAGGCACTTGGAGAACACAGGAAGTTTCTTCCCACTCGACATGGCTACACAGTGGCTCATACTGTGAAGGTAAAATACCTCCTTGTGGGGTGAATAATAGCGATGAGTGCATTTCTTATGGGTCACTGTTTTCCACAAACCACAGAACAAGTTGAAGGAGCACACTGTCACTTTATTTGACTTTTTTTTTTATACACCAGGGTTTAAGGACGGTATATGCATATTTTTGAATCCAGTTTCACAGCAACAATATACACCAGTCATATATGTTGGATTTTTTTTGCACAGAAATGTCACTTTGAATTGCAGGTTTTGCACAGGATTGCATTATACTTGCATTATATATAAGCGGTTAGGAAGTTTACACAGTAGGATTTTTGAGAATATACAAATATTTATTTTCTGCACTTTTAGTCACTTTTTGCACGAAATGCACCCGTGACACACACCCCATCAAGTATTTAGAGGTTGTAGGTCCCCTCTTAATAAGAGCAGCGCCATACGTATCCCCTCTTTTTCACATTTCTTCTAGATTTTCCTTAGGGTAAATTTATTGTGATAGAGGCTGCAGCTCTTCATTTTTCATTTTTCACCATAAGCGTAGGGGTCTAATAATTGTTTTCACAGGCTTCACCAAGTCCAACAGTTGCTCCAGCGCTGTCTTTCTCTTTAGCTTGTTGGAGTATTCTCTGTTTTTGACTTGCCAGAGACATGGCAGCTCCCTGTACTGGCCTATAAAGTTCGTCAGGAAGTCTGGGTCAGTAAATGTATCCATTTTCTCTTCAAAACACAACACAAGACAAACCCTAATGTCAGGCTAAACTCTCCTAATCTTGTCCCAATATAGGCCTTAATCTATAAGCAGTAGTATAGGCTACTAACCACTGATGCCCCAAGTTAAAATTGTACCTTCGTTTGCAGGATCGGCGCTTATGCTACTCCGTCCTCCTCTCACAGATTGTACGTACGACGCACGCCTGTTGTGCTTTTGATACAATGCGCATGCATGAAACTCTATCCCTGACCTTCTTTCTAGTGTGGGAGAGCATGTGGTGGAGACAAAGCAGGTGCATGCAGAGAGCAGCAACGAGGAGGACGAGGAAAGCCCAGAGCAAAAAACATCCCGATCCAGGACGAGATATAAGGCCTCAAATATGTCCAGTGTAGAGATGGTGGAGATGGTTGACATCTTGAAGAGGGCTGACTATGATGGGTTGCATGGACCTTACTCAAACCCAAGTGTGAGGCCAAGATCATGACTAAAGTTTTGAGACTTCTGCACAGGAATTTTGGGGTGCGACGATCCAAGGAGCAATTGGAGAAATGCTGGTCAGACCTTAAATTGAGGGAGCACGATCAGAACAGAAGGATCAGGAATGTGATTCTAAAAAGTAAGTATTTGTCGTGTGTTACTATTATTATTATTACTTTTGTGCTGGTACATGTGCTTTTTCTTTACTGTTGTACAGTTAAAATGGCAAGTTTGAGGTTTGTGGGCACAGTATAATAGTTCGTATTAAACATCCTTCGTTCGACCACTAATGTGATGTTTTTGGCAGATGCAGGTTAACTACATTTGTTCATGCAGAATTCTATGAAAAGAAGTTTAGTACATTGTTGTCTACATGTATTTATAATATAATGAAATGCAAACTTAATTCAGTGTAAGGAGAGGATACTCAGCAGCTCTTTACAGATCTGGACGCAGGAGCACTAGGGTGGGACACCATAACACCCTTTTTATGGTGTCCCACGCAGGTGCTCCAATGGATACTAGGGGTCTCTCCATGTGTGAAACTTTAACAAAACAGGTAGGTATTCCAGCTTTGGAAAGGGAAAAAATAATTTCTTCAGCTTGGAACTCTGCCAAAACAGACTATTTGACCTTGCTTCCAAGCAATGTTTCATATTACTATTTCTTGCCACAAATTTATGTGTGCCAAGTTTAGCTTTTGTATTCACATAGGGGAGAAAAGAATCGGGACATCTGAGGACTACAGGAACACCACACCCCCCAAAGAAGGGGAAAACCCCACACACCATGAAGATGTGGATTCCGAAGTACATGAAGTGGATGAAATAGTGACCACAACAGGTCAGTGTCTGATACCACAGCTTCAGGTAATATATGTATATGTGTGTATGCATATTTATAATGCATTGTGTGTATTTTTTTTTTTTAGGTGATGTAGATGTTGTGGAAGAAGAAACTCGCTTCAACAGTGCAAGTGCTTAGAGCCTAATTAGCAAAATAATGGTGTGCAATCGTCAATTAGAGAAGGCCAAGGAAAGCATCAATGATGTGGAAAAAAGACTCACCAACATCATTGATATTTTAGCCAAAATATAACCAAAAATAAAAGTGAATATTTTTGTTATTTTGTACATTTTTATCAAAATGTTAAAGTAATTTGAAAGCCAAATTTTGAAGATGTACACAGTGTATCAACATGTGCTATCAGCCATCATGGGATATCAATGTAGGCGTTTTGTGAGTGCAACCCCCTTCCTCTCACTCTCACTTCCTCTACTTTAGTTGCGAGGAAGGGGTTGCACCCATAAAATACATACATTGATATCCCATGATGGCAGATAGAACATGTTGACACACTGTGTGTCTTTTCCCTACATCTATCAAAATAG
The DNA here is from genome assembly GCF_037356315.1 of Lithobates pipiens. Taxonomy (NCBI): domain Eukaryota; kingdom Metazoa; phylum Chordata; class Amphibia; order Anura; family Ranidae; genus Lithobates; species Lithobates pipiens. The sequence continues at coordinate 260,824,626 of NW_027507903.1, read as the reverse complement.
ATGTAAGGAAAAGAAACACATTTTAGGCATGGGATCATGATGGAAATCCACATTTGTGAGTCCCAATTTGTGTGCATCTTCTAAATGTGGCTTTTGCAGGGATGACACCCCATCTGATGAAGGCAAAATCAACATACTTTTGACCTGCTAATATCTCATATTGCCTTCACTTTATAAAAGTTGAACTTATACGTTCCTGAGTTATGGATGTTCTGGTTTTAAACATACCTGTTTAGCTGCAAAAAGGCTATATACTGTGAAACATATATGTTATACACTAAGATGTTCGTTTGTTAAAAAACCCTTTTATAATGCACATGTGAATGTGCTTGGAGTAAAATGTTTTACACTCAACAATGTTGACTCAACTTCTTCTTCAAATGCTCAATACCAGTTTTTGGAGTGAGTTGGTGTAGTTACAGTGGCAATGAGGTTATTTACTAAAGGCAAATCCACTTTGCACTACAAGTGCAGTTTCAAGTGCACTTGCAGTGCAAAGTGGATTTGCCTAAAATTTTCCCCATTAAGGACATTTTAGGGACTTCAAACAATTCAGGAAGTTGAAAAGGATGATTATTTTTTTATCATTAATGCATTACATACATACATTAACAACAAAAACATTGTGTGTGTGTGTGTGTAGCAGACCCATAGCACAACATAATAGTTAGCTGAAGAAGAGATTGTCACCTCATGTATCAAATAAGTTACGTTTGCACTATTGAAGAAAATGGGCAAAAATAAAAGGCCATTGGAGAGCCTAGGAGACAGAAAAGAAACACAAGCAGTAAATCAAATGAAATATGAGTTCATTTTTTAACAATTTATTTAAAACAGGTTAGACATTCTCTGGCATATCAATGGCCCCCCTACCCGCAAAGTACTCTAGATATCTTTGCCGTACTTCGTGGGCACCAGGAAGGCCAGCTACAAGTGCCATCAGATTTGTATCCGGTAAGCTGGCCTCAGTCAAAACTGAGGCCACATAGTTGGCTGCATTTTTGCGTATATAGTTGCGTAAACGGCAGCATGAAAGAATTATGTGATTTCGTTTATATTCCGCCATATTAATAGAAGTAAGGAATAGGCAGAATCGGCTGTAATTAAAAACCCTCTGGTCCAGGGTGAGGGTCCTCATTGGGCATGGCCGCATAAGATGGTCCCCCAGCGCAAATTCTGCATCCGCGATGAAGATGCATGGGAGTCCCGCCACATTGTCTTCTGGAGGTGGCAAGCCCAAGCTGCCATTCTGGAGCCGTCTGTAAAACTCAGTCTGGGAGATGACTCCACCATCTGACATCTGGTCATTTTTCCCCACGTCCACATACAAAACTTGTAAGTTGCTGACACCGCCACCAACAACACGATACTACTCTACCCCTTATAATCATAATAGTATGACCGAGTTGGGGGGTGGGACGATGTGGGCGTGTTTCCCATCTATTGCCCCACCGCAGTTGGAGAAGTCCCACTGCTGGGAAAACTGGAAAGCCACAGTCTGCCATCCCTGTGGGTTTGAAGGAAACTGTGGAGTCAAACAAAAAAAAAACAAAAAAATTGTACTTTTGTACATAACATTGCAAGCAGATTAGACACAAACATTCTTGGCCAATATAAGTAGAAAACATTTATTTTAATGAGTACCGTATATACTCGAGTATAAGCCGAGATTTTCAGCCTCTTTTTTGAGGCTGAAAGTGCCCCCCTCGGCTTATACTCGAGTCATCGCCGTCTGCCTGCTTGATCAGCCTGTCGAGCAGACAGACGGCGGCCATTCTACTATTCAAAAGCCGCGCCTCCCTGTCTGTGATAGGCGGAACACTCAATTTCCCAGCAGTCAGTGGTCCGCCTATCACGGACATCCGCTCATCCTCATACTACGGACGAGGATGAGAGGATGTCCGTGATAGGCGGAACACAGACTGCTGGGAAATTGAGTGTTCCACCTATCACAGACGGAGGCGCGGCTTTTGAACAGTGGAATGGCCGCCAAGGCGCCGACGCCGTCTGTCAGACGAGAAGAGCGGCGATCCTGGCATGGCAGAAGCACACAGGCTCGGGACGCAGGCTCGGGACACAGGTAGGCTGGACACACAAGGCTGCACACACAGGGATGGACGGACACACAGGGATGGACGGACACACAGGGATGGACACACAGGGATGGACGGACACACAGGGATGGACGGACACACAGGGATGGACAGGCATGTCTCACCCTCGGCTTATACATGAGTCAATAAGTTTCCCAGTTTTTTTGTGGTAAATTGGGGGCATTGGCTTATATTCGGGTCGGCCTATACTCGAGTATATACGGTATTTAAAGACAAAAGTATAAAGTCCACTTATCAAATTCCTGCCCCCCTCTGATGGCCCAGTGTGAAAATTTTAGGGTGGGGGGGAGATGTTTTGGGCAAGTAACCCCCTCCACTTCATTGAGAGCTGAATGCATAATGTGTGTTACTTTGGCCAGCCCCTCCTTAACCACTTCAATACCGGGCCATAGTCAAATGACAACCACAGATGGGATCTCTCATCCTGGGTGGGCATCATATGACGTCCTCGGTAGTTTGCTGCTCCTGTGGGCTCCTGGGGGCCCGCAGTGTGGCGATCGTGGATGAGGTGTGTCCCTCGGACACAGCCTATCCCCGATCTGTGGGATTTTCAACCCCATCCACCCCCCCATACACGTGACCGGCCATGTCCAATCACAGCCAGTCACATGTACTGTGCATTCACATCGCTCGTGCACGCGCCTAGGGCACGTGCAGAGCAGCGACCGGTGATGTGGCTTGTCACCCTCACACAGCCCAACCCCGATCACAGTAAAGAGCCAATGAAATTGGCTCTTTACCACGTGACTGGCTGTGTCCTGTCACTGTTCATCTGAGTACCCGTGTACCTGTCACCAGCCCGTCGGAGTACCCAAGTACCTGTCACCAGCCTGTCGGAGTACCCAAGTACCTGTCACCAGCCCGTCGGAGTACCCGAGTACCTGACACCAGTCCGTCGGAGTAACGGAGTACCTGTCACCAGCCCATCAGAGTACCCGAGTACCTATTGGAAGACCATGCCTCATAGAATACACGTTGAGGTGTTTGCTTTCCAAAATGGAGTAATTTTGGGGTAATTCCATCGTCCTGGTGCTCCAGGACCTTCAAAAGTGTGATAGGTAGGAACGAAATTAGATGTGTAATTTATGCTCCTAGAACACCTGAAGGTACTACTTCCATGTTGGACCTCTGTATATGGGCAGGCTGTGTAAAAGTCTCACACATGTGGTATCGCAATACTCAGGAGGAGTAGCAGAATGTGTTTTGGGGTGTAATTTTTGCTATATACATGCTATGTGTTAGAACTATCTTATAAATGGACAACTTTGTGTAAAAAAAAAAAAAGATTTTAATTTTCTTTCCAAGTTTTCTGAAGACTTGTGTAATAAAATTAACCATTCAAAAGACTCATAATGCTTCATATCATATACTTTGGGGGTGTTTGTTTTCCAAAATGGGGTCATTTTGTGGGTAATTCCGTTGTCCTGGTGCTCCAGGGCCTTCACAAATGGAATAGGTCGTTAGGAAATTAGAGGTGTCATTTATGCTCCTAGAACCCCTCACGGACCTCTCTGTGTGGCCATCCTGTGTAAAAGTCCCACAAATGTGGTATCGCCACACTCGGGAAGAATGTATTTTGGGGTGTAATTGGAAGTATGCATATGCTGTTTGTGAGAAATAACTTGTTATTATGACAATTTAGTAAAAAAACAAAACAAAAAAAACATTCTTCTTTTTCCCAAGAACTTCAAAAACTCACCATGCCTCTTACTAAATACCTGGGACTGTCTATTTTTCAAAAAGGGGTCATTTGGGGGGTATTTGTACTTTCCTGACATTTCAGAGCCTCAAGAAATTAGATAGGCCATCAGTACATCAGGTGTGATCAGATGTGATCAATTTTCAATGATTTGCACCATAGCTTGTAGACTCTATAACTTTCAAAGAGACTAAATAATATCCACTAATTTGGGTCATTTTTACCAAGGAGATGTAGCAGTATAAATTTTGGCCCAAATTTATGAACAAAAATGACTTATTTGCAAAATTTTATCATAGAAACTAAAAAAAAGTGTTTTTTTTTCAAAATTTTTGCTCTTTTTTCACTTATGTTGCAAAAAATAAAAACCCAGTGGTGATTGAATACCACCAAAAGAAATCTCTATTTTTATGAAAAAAATTATACAGTGTTGCTGAGTAATTGGCATTCAAAGTGTGAGAGCGCTGAAAGCTAAAAATTGGTCTGGGAAGGAAGGGTGTATAAATGCCATGTATTGAAGTGGTTAAAATATTGGCAGTCCACTAGGCAGGTAAGAAGAGTCATAATACAAAAATATGAATACACACTGTACAAATTGAAGCACATTTTTACATTATGCAATTGCCTATCAAGATAATAGGAGAACAAATCTTTAAACAGTACCATTTGAAAGTAGTCAGGCAGGCACTTGCACTACATGATTTGGTGAATTTATCCATAAATATGACCACAAAAGAGGTAGGTATAGTGTGTAGGGGTTTGGGAAAGTCAGCAGATAGAGTATTGGTTTTGGTTGACTTAGCAGTTGGGGGGGGGGGTTCCAAATGAGTATGAGTGTTGGCCCCCCCAAAAAAAAATCTTGCACTCTGCCTGAATTTAAGGACAACAATAACATTTGGACACATTTTAGGTGGTGTTTAGGGTAAGCCCTACAATGGAGCAGACAGAATACCTTGTTAAGTGATTAGGCTAGGTGTGTATGGGCCCAGGATAGCATGCAGTAAGAATGCACTGAAAAACAGAAGCGAACAATTAAATAGAATGCACTGAAAGACAGGAACGAACTGAGAACACGCACTGAAGAACAAATACGAACCCACAAGCACAAACTGAAAAGCAGAAACAAACTGAAAAGCACAAGGCTAAAAAGCGTGAATCCTCTCCACCATATTTCTACTAACACGAGATTAACAGGAGATTAGCAGAAGGAGCCCAAATGGTGGCGCACTGGCTATTGAACTTCCTTTTTATAGTCCCGTCGTACGCGTTGTACGTCACTGCGTTCTTGACGTTTGGAATTTTGGACAACATTTGTGTGACCGTGTTTATGCAAGACAAGTTTGTACCATCATCCTTCGGAAAAAAAATCCACGGTTTTGTTGTAAAAAAATCTGATTGTGTGTACGCAGCATAAGAATTGGACTGGCGTTCAATGTAAAATTTGATTTGAATTTCAGTTAGAATTGCCGAAATTCTGTCTAATTTAGTTTTGTTATTCGGAGCATTCGGTAAAATTTGTTTATATTGTAATTCGGGTATTCGGGTACATTCGAATAACGAAAAATTTGTTTGAATATTCATTCGGAACTAAACAAACCGCACATGTCTACAACATACACAGCAAACTAGGATGACACAGTATGCATTGAACATCAGTGTAAGATCATTGAGATAGGTTAAGGGATCACAGTTCCACTTGCATATATTTGTGCACTCATGGGTGTGTGCAATGCAAGCATAACATAGAGATTTATCCCTGCTCGTGTTCATTTGTCTTAGTAAATCAAAACCCCTTTCTCTGAAAATTTGGAGATTTTATTTCAGAATCTTAAAATATTATTCCACAATTCTGAGATAAAAGGTTTGTTTTACTAAAGGCAAATAGGCTGTTGACATTGAAAGGGAATTTTAATTTTGCAAGGGAATTTTCCCTTAGCTTAGTGAATGTGCAAAGAATACCAAATTGTGTGTAAGGAAAAGTTAAAAAAAGAAACCTTATTTTTGCTTGCAGATGATTGAATAATGGAGGTCACCTGATTCGCTAAGGCTACTTTAACAATGAGGAGCTTTACAGGCATTATAGCACTAAAATTAGCACCGGTAAAGTGCCTCTCCTGTCACTCCAGTGCTTTCACACTGGAGCGGTGTAGGAGCGGTGTATACACCGCTCCTAAAGCACCCCTGCCCATTGAAATAAATGGGCAACGCTGGCAAAGTGCTGCTGCAGCGTCACTTTGCTGGTGTTTTTAGCCTTTTGAAAAGCACCGCTAAAATGATGATAAAGCACCACTAAAAATAGCAATGCTTTACCGCCGACGCCCCCCAACGCCCCAGTGTGAAAGTACCCTATGCGAAGTGAAAATTTCCTTGTAAAGAGAACAGCCAATTTGCATTAAGAAAATCAAACCCAATATCTCGCAGCATTGTAAAATAATATCATCTGATACATTTTATGGGAGTTATCAGATCTTCTTTTTCACGTGGCACCAGGACTCTTCAGTCCTGGGGGTAAAAGGGTAACAAAACACTTCATGTATTTATAAAGAGAAGATTTTTATCCATATTTATGTTGAAGGGTTGTCTATATAGTTTATCCTCTTCAAAAATATTTATCATCTGGGTTTTAGCCCAGCTGTGAGGAGTGAAATTTCTTCTGACCAACTTTTATTTGAAATCTCATTGTTTTAGTTTGATTATTTTGGATCTATATCGGGTAGGTGTTAAGTAAAATGAATGTTGTCCATTTGTGTATATAGAGAGCTGATTCCTTTACAATCATGGCAGTGGAGATTTTTTTCTTTGCTTAACTATGACATAAATCTAAAATGCTAATGTTTACACAGTCACTTGGCAGCAATAATTTGCATAATATATGTAATAATTGTAACATTTAAAATCTGATTGCAAGCATAAAATATAATATAGTTTGGTCAAACCTACAACACAATGTAAAAATAATAACAGAATAACCATATAAATAAAAAAGAATGGGTAGGGGAACTGCCTTAAAGCGGGAGTCCGCCGGGAGTCCGCGTTTTTTTTTTTTAAAAGCCAGCAGCTACAAATACTGCAGCTGCTGACTTTTAAAATAGTGACACTTACCTGTCCAGCGCGCCCGCGATGTCGGCACCCGAAGCCGATCTCTCAATCATCTCTTGGGTGCTGCCGCCGCCATCTTGGGTATGGGAATCAGGAAGTGGAGCCTTTCGGCTTCATTTCCCGGTTCCCTACTGCGCATGCGCGAGTCGCGCTGCGCAATAAGGATGGACCCGCTGCCTCTGGGAGCTGTGTGTTTCCCAGCAGGCAGCGGGGGACTTTCAAAAAGGGGCGTAATCTACGCCCCTTTCCGCAGAGAGCTATCCCGGAAGTGGGTGCAGATACCTGTACTGTACAGGTATCTGCACCCCCCTCCCCCCTGAAAGGTGCCAATTGTGGCGCCGGAGGGGGGGGTTCCAATGAGCGGAAGGTCCACTTTAGGGTGGACCTCCGCTTTAAAGCAGAAATAATGTCTGCAATATATACCTCTGTCTGACACAGATAAGGTCGTTCACCGGTACCAGCTTCTTCATGGTATCTTCCTTGTGCTGGTCCTTTGGCTACCATGATTGCCTGGTGCGGGATAAAGTAACATCTGTGAGGCAATGTGCCAGAATATAGACTGAGCTGTGCATGACCAGTTCAGTGTACATTTTGAAAGGGGACTACAAGCAGGCAGGTAAATTTATTTTATTGCATGCATCTTCTTCAATGAAGAGCCTACCTGCTTGAATTTTTTTTTAATATAGGGTTTAGTTCCACTTTAAGCTGGAGTGTCACTAGTCAAATTCATTGTTATTTTTGTAGCTAGGCTGCAACCAACTTGAGCTTGCTTAAACGTGTTGTGGTTTGTAGGTTTTTTATAAGCTCAGGACCTTAATCATTACTGGTTTACATTGTTCCTGAATAATCAGTATGAGAGATAACTATGAGTTGTGAAAATGTATCTGCCTAAGCCAATCTCTGAGGGTTTTTGTCCAGTGGTGTGAGTGGGTGAAGGTGATAAATATAGTGTAAATTCTTAAAGGGGTCATCTCTTCTGGGCTTCTGCGTTGTGAGGATGTCACAGTGTGTAACAATGGAGTGATCTTGTTTCCTAGGCTTGTTTTCTAGCTGGGGGCCCTTTTTAAAGCTTAAATAATTTCAGCTGTTCTGCTGGAGGGTACATTCACTGGGAGTGGAGCAAAAAGATAGGTGCCTGTATGAAGCTCACATAGGGTCACAGGAATTTGTTTGGCTTCTTCAAAAGGTCCAACAACATTTTGCCTGCCACAAAAGAAATCCTGGGTTATTTTTCCAATTTGTGGCTATCATATGCCACAAACATCTCTCCAGAATTTACTGAGCACAATAAAATCTTAAAATAGAGCAGCTGGAGGCCCGCTCTATATTTACCACACAATAAACCAGGGATTACACCCTGAGAAGTGAAATGCAAGCCTGCTGTACCACCTAAGGAGTCATCCTCAACCACACAGAGGAGAAGTGCTATAAATGTATTAAAAAAAACTTTTGAATGTTTAGTTTAAATAGTTATTTTTTTAATAATGGCAATTTGAAGATATCCACAACCTAGTGGAAACAGATCAACGTACATGCAATACCTCAGGTCATTCATAAAATTGATTTATTACCAGATTAAGGTATGCGACAAAATTTTATTGAAATGTACAGCATGCTAAAAAGTACAAAATATAGGATCCAGAACAAAGAAAAGCAAAAAGGACAGATGATATAAGATAAGCTGGTAAAGACATAAAAGTGAGTGGATGGGTGGGGATTCGGTTTCCTACGTTACCTTATTAGTAGGCCTTGACACATGGCAGGGTACACTTAATGGTAGGGTGGGAAAACATTTAGAATATTTAATCTGTTTCTCTAAGTTGATAAAGTTGGAGCCATATGACAGATCATTGAATTGAAGCACTTCTCTGCAGATAAAAGACTTTTACTTTTGGATAGGGTTGGGGGTATGCATGGAAACTCTGACAACTTTTTACTGATGTTACCTTCACCTCTTGTTTGGATGACAACTGTTAGTGGTCAAGAAGTGGAATAAACCTCAAAGGACAGAGAAAACAATAAAATGTAACAGAGGTTCTTCATTCTACTTGAAAAATGTTTTATTTCATTCAGTGGAGATTCTCTATATTTCTTGTCCCAATTACCACCATTGAATGTACATACTGTACATGCACTAAAAGCCTGATAGAGAGGTTCTAAGTCTTCTCCTACTCTTTTCAAAGCAAAACAACTGTATCTGTAGTTAACATTTTAATAACATTCTCAATAATTGACTTTATTCAATAATACACCTCAAGGTACTGAGATGTAAGTTCTTTTTATTTTGTAACTAGTAGTCTGTCTTTTTCTTGAGAGTTTTTTTTTTGGATTATAAACAACATAGTTGGACAGAGATCTTAAGCAGAAATATAAGCTTTTATTAAAAAGAATGCATCTGCTAATGTTTGAAAGCCAATTTCTTTCCCAACAGTCAGTCAGATAAAGACCTTTTTATTCAGCTGTTATAACAATAGATACAAAGCAAACATGTCCTGTCAAAGTTTTAAAGAAACATCTGGGGAATGAATTAAATAAAGGCTCGAATTGAGAAAAGAGAATTGAGAAAAGAATGGATCATCAATATGGAATTTACTGTAGGTAAACTAGGATGCACTGAATTCAGCAGGAGAATGCAAGATTGATTTGATCTCCACCTACACAAAGGAGGAACTTGGTTTCTTAAGTGAACTAGAACTTGTGACCAAGAGATATAGGGAATGATTTACTAAAGGCAAAAAGGCTGTTCATTATGTAAGGGAATTTTTACTTTGCAACGGAATTTGAGGTGAAGATCTGCTGACTTCTATAATTAATTCATGTGCAAGCAAAAATAATTTTTTTTCCCTTGCAAAGTGAAGTATTCTTATACCATAGAAATGACTGAACTACGTTTGGAAAGACTATGGGAAAGTTTGGATATGACATTGATTTCTTTGTACCTGTCACATCAATTTAGATGATGGCTAGATTATGCATAAAGCCTCTTGCATCTCAATCAGAGCTAAGCTAAATTGTACATGTTGGGAAATTGACTTTGATTTTGAACTGGTTTATAAATTTGGCCATGTCTTATCATTTTTGCATTTATATTCCACTTCAGTTTTAGCGGTACTGCGACATTGCGGCGGACAGATCAGACACTTTTGACACTTTTTGGGACCATTGACATTTTTACAACAATCGGTGCTATAAAAATACACTGATTACTGTGTAAATGTCACTGGCAGGGAAGGGGTTAACACTAGGGAGGCGCTTAAGGGGTTAAATCTGTTCCTAATTAGTGTTTCTAACTGTATGGGGATGTGACTGACTGGGGAAGGAGGCATATCATTGTTCCTACTTAGTAGGAACTAAGTTCCTACACGCATCGGGATACCCGCCGTGCAGCGGGACCTCACACCTGCTATCACCCTTAAAGGTACAGATGTACTCCTACGGCAATTTGCAGGAATGAAACACTTTGCTGCTGTATTACAGCGTGAGCGGTTGACAAGTGATTAAAACAAAACACATATTGGTAATCAAGTAACTTAGATTTTGTGCCCAGCGGTAGGTTGAACAATGATTATGGGACTAGTCACTTGCAGCCTGAACACCTCACCTATGTGTCATTACTACAATGTATTTTGAAGAGTTTTGTCTTTTCATTAATCTCTTTTTTAAACTCTGGCTTAATGTATAACTTTTCATTTTCACCTTTGTATTATCCTGTGGTATGTGTTTAAACAACCTTGTTTTTATTTCAATGATTTTTACAGGAAAAAGTTGATTTTTCATTGCTAAAAAGGTTTCATGAAAGTTTTCCTTTCCTAAAAGTGTAAATTGTTGTTTTTTCCAGGCTCTATCTTTTGTCAATTTAGAAGCCAACAATATAAAGTGGACTCATTTAAATGTTCAGGGGTTTAAAATGTAAAGGAGCAAACCAAGAATCTTTAGAGAAGTTGATATCGAACAATTCAAAATACAAAAGTTTGATTACTCTGGTCCAGAAGAGACTAAACATTGGCAAAGTCACCAAATATGTTGGTCATCTCTTGTGATCTGGCAGCTTATAAAGGAAATTTCGGAGTGTCCAGGGAACATATGAGCACGTCTGGAAGGTACTAGGCGCCATCTGGTCAAAACCTGGTCATCTTGAAATCTTGCATCTTGAATCTTGCATCTTGCAACAGCCACACCATGTGCTTTCAGAGAGTCCTGTATTTCCAACTAAAATTTGAGCCACAACTGCTAGGACAATTGTTCAGGATGCAAAGAAAAACCCACAAATAACTTTAGGTGAAATACAGGACTCTCTGAAAACATGTGGTGTGGCTGTTTCAAGATGCACAATAAGGAGGCACTTGAAGAAAGATGGGCTGCATGGTCGAGTGGCCAGAACAAAGCCATTGCTATGCAAATACCACAAAGTATCCTGCTTACAATATGCCAAACACCACAGAAACAAGCCTCAAACCTTCTGGCACAAAGTCATTTGGAGTGATAAGACCAAAATTGAGCTTTTTGTCTACAACCATAAATGCTACATTTGGAGAGGAGTCAACAAGGCCTATGAGGAAATATACACTATTTTTACTGTGAAACACGGAGGTGGATCGCTGATGTTTTGGGGATGTGTGAGGTACAAAGACACAGAAAATTTGGTCAAAATTGATGGCAAAATTAATGCATTATGTTATCAAAAAATACTGGAGGTACATTTGTATTCATCAGCCAGGAAGCTACGCATGGGACGTACTTGGATATTCCAACATGACAATGATCCAAAACACAAGGCCAAGTCGACCTGTCATTTGGTACAGCAGAATAAAGTGAAGGTTCTAGAGTGGCCATCTCAATCTCCTGACCTCAATATCATTGAGCAACTCTGGGGAAATCTCAAACGTGCAGTTCATGGAAGACAGCCCAAGAATTTACAGTAACTGGAGGCTTTTTGCCAAGAGGAATGGGCAGCTTTACCATCAGAGAAGATATAGAGCCTCGTCCACAAATACTACAAAAGACTTGAAGCTGTCATTAATGTTAAAGGGGGCAATATACAGTATTAAGAACTGGGGTATGTAGACTTTTGATCAGAGTCATTTGGGTAGTTTCTGTTGTTATTATGATTTAAAAAGAGTAAACACAGTTGATCGATAATAAATGGCTTCAGCCAAACACTAACCATGAGTGAAAGAAGTTTTTGTGTTATCATTCTTATTCTCTGAAAAATGGACAAGAAATCATACATAAATTCTGCCAGGGTATGTAAACCTATAACTGTAGCAGACCTTTGGATTTTTTTTTTTTTTTTAAAACAGGCATAAAATGTAATTTGCTGGCAAATTTAAACACTTTTTTCTTTAGTAAATGTCAGTGATGTTGCATTACTTTCTGCATATCACAGAGATGCACCCCATTCACAGGTAGAATTAGGGCCCCCCAGATATTTGTTGTATATTTAAAGGAATTTGGGCATTTTTAAGTATTTAATTTTCAGCATTTAAAAAAATCGTTGTTCCTGACCGAATGGAATTTATAAAAACATTTGAATTGGTACATGTTTCCCAAGGTAGCGCCCATCCACAGTGCTATTTTTTGCCACCCTTTGCCTATTAGAACAGAAAATTGACTGATTCGGCTCATATTGATTTTTAGTGGGGTCCAGAAGTTTGCCATACAATGCTATAGCCAACCCCAGGGCAGTTTGGATCATATTCATAAAATCTGTGTACCACAGGACCTAAAACAGTGGAAGCTGACATTTAGAAATATGGAAAATATGGCAACTGTAGTGCTACAAATCACAAAATATTAAAACAATGTTAATGATGGTGATGTAGTAGTTTTTAGATAAGGATGAAATGGTATACTAAATTTAACAGGAAGGCAGACTGAAAGTTTAAAATCAAAATGCAGTTTAGTATTTTGTTTACCTTACTTAGATGTGGGATTCAAATGAGGACCCAAGAAGTAAAAGGTGTTTATAAAAGTGGAAATAAAAGACACTACACTGACGTCCTGTAGTATCTCTAAGGTATGAGGGAAGGTGATTTATCAAAATTCTGTAAATGGAAATCAATGAACTATGATACATTTGAGGTTAGTGAATTGATTCTGGAAATAATTTGTCTTCCTGAATGATTTATAGATTTTTTTGTTGATGGGGTTTTCCATGTAAGCCACCAAAATGAAAACATTGTCTCTATAGGGTCCAACTCCAATGGCCAATAGTAAGTCTTGTCCTTAATCTTTTTGGCTTCTTGTATGTATTCATTCTTGTTTCGGATGACCCCAACTCCTCCTCTCCCAGCATTTTTTATAATGACGTTGGAGTTTTGTTTGAGATTTTTTAGTGCTGATTTTTCTATTCTTGTTAAGTTGGATGTGGGGGATATCTTCTCCATCAAATAATTTGTTTAGGATTATCTGAAACAGCAGCTGGAATTTAGAAATTAAGTCCTCTTAATATTGGTCCAGGAAAAATGATGAGCAATATTTGTTATATATTTGTTTCAAGAGTGCATACAGATATATCCAAAAGGAACAGAATAGTGTTAGTAGAGTCTGGAATCATCTTTAAATGTTTATTGGCATGAAAATTTTGCAGAGTTAATTTTCTTACTAAACTTTGGAGATCCAAGAACAAATTGCACAAGTTCAGTTGGTATGTGGTACAGATGTTAGTTTTTTTTTTGCAACAGAGATTCTTCATTAAATTTGAGGATATATGATCATTAAATATTTTGACTGTCTTTCTGCTTTTTATTTTTTTTAATTAGTTGTTTTATTTCTTTGGAAACACCATAGAGTTTAACAGGCTGTAGGCAGCTGGAATGAATGGTACACCTGTGACTTCCACCTGTACCTAAATGGCAGAGCCTCATGCCCTGGGGCTAAACAACCAGTTTGCATGGGGCTTTGGAGAGACAAAACAAAAGTTGTAGCTTTTGTCTAGGATTATATTGTAGTGATAAAGACTATCTATCATTTTTTCAGGGGTTAAAAAAAAACCTTCAGTAATTTACTGATATTCAAGTAAAATAAATATATATATATAATATATACACACAGTATGTAGGTAATTGTATTATCATCATATTATCATGCAACAAACTTCAAATAACTTCCCTTTTGCCACCCCCGTGTAAAAGGAGGATCGTTTTATAGCAAGGTTGATGGATTTATGTAGAAATGTGGAAATAACATATGTGAACAGTATCATTATTTATTTACCTAGATGGTCTTTTTGTTTTCTCTTTCATTCATTGACGGACACAGCTCCTTTAATTCTTGACATTAGGGTTATTACGCCACCTTCAGGAGGGGACTAGGCAGAGCATGTAACACATGTAAAAACAGACTGCACAACACCGCCCAGGGGGCGGTCCCTCTAGCTATAACTCCTCACCCTGCTTCCTGCAGCTCAGTTTTTTTCTGCTTACTGTAGGAGAAGGACCTTGCTCCCTGAGGGGACCATTAGTCCTGGGAATTTTTTCTGTTTTCTACAATTTTGATCCTGTGAGCTACAATCAACAGCTGGGCTGGGTGACAGGGCGGATAATATAGATCCTTGTAGTCTCCCCAGCCTGGCCATTGAGTGTGAGCAGTCCCTAGCTACGCACTGGGTCGGCCACGACATGCCCCTTCTGCTCCAGGGGCAGCTGGTGAGCTATATATGCTCTGGGGCACACATATGACCGGGCTACTCCTGTCCATGTCACAGTGTACCGTGGCCAGCAGCCACCCTGTACTGCTTGGGTGTTTGGTGAAATGTGTCCAGCAATCCCGACAGGAGGGGTAAGTACGGCTCTCACGGCCTCGGCAGGATAGAGCAGCTGGACATTCCCTCTGACTAGGGGGCCTCTCACTCTCCCTTTCCTCTTTCCCTATCCCTCATTCCCTCTTCCCCCTGCTGGGGCCACTGTGTGAATGGGCATGAGGTGGGGTGTATGTACCTGGCTGGGAGTCCACTGGGGGGGCTCTGAGCTTTGGCGGGGGGCTGTGCTTGCTGTTAGGGTCCGTTTTTTCTTTACTGCCCTTTTTTCTTCACTGTGAGGTGCATGGTCTGTTTTACATGAGGAGAGGCCACCGCCATTTTGCTGAGGCTGCGGCCATTTTCCTGTAGTCTTATGCAGTGTATGTGCTGTCAGTTTTTTCTAGAAATTTTGGCGGCCATTTTCTTGGTGATTTTTTACTAGGACGGCCAGCAGCCACTTTCTTGTAGCCTCAGCGCGTTTCACCTCTAGTGCTAGGTCTGTTTACCTCAGAACAGTGCGGTTTTTACTCTGGGCAATTTGTGACTGACACAGGGCAGAGCGGTCAGCAGCAGCACAGTGCAGAACTCAGTCAGGGTGGCGAGACCTGTGGAGGGGCCCCTCAGTCTGCGAGGAGCTAGGAGGGTGGGATTTTGTGTACCTTGCCTTAAGTCCCTAAGTTGTGGCAGGCGAGTGAGGGTCAGCATGGTGTCAGAAGCTGGTGTTTCTTCCCCAGACAATCCCGCTATTGCAACTGGCTCACTGGCTAAAAATGCAGTGCCTATGGACGCTTTGTCGGCGGTCCTGGAGACCTTTGTTGCCAGGGTGGAAGCGGCGTGCAGCTGCAAGGGTGGGTAAAAATGCCCCATGCCCCCCCGTCTTCTAGGGAGAGCTCTGATTCAGGCTTGGGCCCCGCGGTGACTGGTGGCCCCTGTTCTGATGTGTCAGAGGATGCAAACCAAGACCGTTCAGACAGTGAGAATGACTCTGTGTCTGGATTAGTGCAGGAAAAAGCACTAGTTGGAGCACTTATCACTGCATCCTGAAGATACAGGATGCAGCAGGAACTTCTGCTGAGGTGGCAGTCCCTTTTGGGTCCTGCAAACTGGCCCGCATGCCTAAGGTGTATCCGTATTTGACTTATTTTGATAAGTTCATTTACAAGGAATAGGGAAGTCCACAACTGGCCTTTTCAGTCCCAAGAAAAATGATGGTGCATTACCCCCTTGAGGAGAACCTCCTGAAAAAATGGGCATCTCCCCCAGTCATTGACCCTCCAGTATCCAAATTAAATAAAGTAACCACGATTCCGGTAGAAGGGTCTCCTGCCTTCAAGGACCCTGACGACAGGAGGGCTGAGGCAGTGGCCTGGTCCATGTTTACGGTGGTGGGGTCAGCATTACGACCTGTGCTGGCCACGACCTTGGTGTCGCAAACGCTTACTGAATGGGCAAAGTTTTTGCACCTTGAATTGGAGAAGCAACAGTCTCCCCCGGTCTGCATAGAACTGGCAGATCAGCTGGTGCATTGCCTTAAGTATGTCTGTGATGCGGCCCTGGATACGGTCCCCCTGTGAACGCATCTTTTGATGCATAAGTTGGCCACAGGTTTTGATGGCGGCCATTTAAGTTGGCAACTGCTCTGTTGAGGTGTTCCTTTTGTTGTGGGTAAAGTTATGTTTTGCTGTTTCCACCCCTTGTTTTTTTGACACTGCTTGGGGACATCCCTAAGGTCAAGAATTAAAGGAGCTGTGTCCGTCAATGAACGTGTGAAACAAACAAAAAAAAAGAATTAAAGGAGCTGTGTCCGTCAATGAACGAAAGAGAACATGGGATTTTTGTACTCACCGTAAAATCCTTTTCTCTGAAGTTCATTGATGGACACAGCACCCACCCCTCCTATTTATGTTTGTACTGCTTTTTAACAAACTGAGCTGCAGGAAGCAGGGTGAGGGGTTATGGCCAGAGGGACTGCCCTCTGGTAGGTGCTGTGCAGTCTTGCTGTTTTTACATGTGTTAAATGTTCTGCCTAGTCCTCTCCTGAAGGTGGCGTGATAACCCTAATGTCAAGAATTAAAGGAGCTGTGTCTGTCAATGAACTTCAGAGAAAAGGATTTTACGGTGAGTACAAAAATCCAATTTTTTTCAGTCACACCATAGCACATTGTGCGCAATGGAAGTAAAATCAATTCATGTGGAAAACATCTTACATTTTTAATACTTTTGAATGTAATTAAATTTACTCTTTCATGGTAACTAGATAGTATGTGCAATAAAACAATATTTCTTTATATCAAAGACTTGAGCCCACTGAGGGGCAGTGGAAGAAGAGAATGCATTACTAAGTCTAAGAACACTTTATTTGGCATGTGTCTTTTAATCTCGGCATAGTTTGGCTTTGTTTAAACCATCATCAAATTCAGCAATAAACATTTGACAATGAAAAACATTTATGAGTTGGTGGAAAAAGGCAATCCAAAACTATAAAAAAATTTAGAGAGCATGTGAAGACACAATAAATGCTACAGGAATAATAGCATGTGCGTACATTAACTAGTAGACCCTAAATAAACATACACAATGGCCACATTTTATGTAAAAGGAAATGAAATAATAGTTAACCTTATATGCTTATTCATGATAATGTGTACTACATTTTTTTTATTGCAATTGAATTCTTATAACAATAGATTTTCTTTTTTTATAGTTAAAAGTAACCAAATATGTTATAAAATGTTTGAGCTGTGACTTGTTTGACTCCCTGATTTTAAATGTAGTACAATATGTTAAAAATCTCTGAGCTGTGACTTATTGACCTTTTTAATGCAGTGCAATTTTTTGTTAACATACTAAATATACCATTAACATATATCTAAACATATATCTAAACTAAAGAACAAAAATGTAATGCATTTCAGTTTACCAATCCCTGTATGTGGTGGCTGCATTATTTTCTTCTTTCACCTAGTGATCCTGCCTGTAACACACTTCCTGTCCTAGGGGCTCAGGACTCATTCATTGTACTATATCTATGGAAAAGCAGTGTTGTCACTATCTCCATAACATAGAGGGGAATTGGTCTGTAGTTAACTACAGTTAACTGGTGGTTAACTGAACATGACATAGCTGATAACACTGCTGAAAATTTCAGTACAGTACATGTTTATATATACTATATTTAAGATTTTACCTACACCTTAACCACTTTCAGACCGGACCATTTTGCTGGTAAATGACCAGAGGTCTTTTTACACTTTGGCACTGCGCTGCTTTAACTGGTAATTGCGCGGTCATGCAATGTTGTACCCAAACAAAATTTGCGTCCTTTTCTTCCCACAAATAGAGCTTTCTTTTGATGGTATTTGATTGCCTCTGCGATTTTTATTTTTTGCGATATAAACGTAAAAAGACCGCAAATTTTGAAAAAAAATGATATTTTCTACTTTTTGTTATTAGAAAAATCCAATAAACTCAATTTTAGTCATACATTTAGGCCAAAATGTATTCAGCCACATGTCTTTGGTAAAAAAAAAGTCAATAATTGTATATTTATTGGTTTGCGCAAAAGTTGTCACATCTACAAACTAAGGTACGTTTTCTGGAATTTACGCAGCTTTTAGTTTACGACTGCCTATCTCATTTCTTGAGGTGCTAAAATGGCAGGGCAGTACAAAACCCCCCCAAATGACCCCATTTTGGAAAGTAGACCCCCTAAGGAAATTGATAAGAGGCATGTTGAGCCCATTGAATATTTTATTTTTTTGCCTCAAGCGATTGAATAATGACAAAAAAAAAATTTTTTTTTTTTTTTTTACACAAAGTTGTCACTAAATGATATATTGCTCACACATGCTATGGGCGTATGTGAAATGACACCCCAAAATAAATTCTGCTGCTTCTCCTGAGTACGGGGATACCACATATGTGGGACTTTTTGGGAGCCTAGCCGCGTACGGGGCCCCGAAAACCAAGCACCGCCTTCAGGCTTTCTAAGGGCGTAAATTTTTGAGTTCACTTCTCACTACCTATTACAGTTTTGAAGGCCATAAAATGCCAAGATGGCACAAAACCCCCACAAATGACCCCATTTTAGAAAGTAGACACCCCAAGCTATTTGCTGAGAGGCATGTTGAGTTCATGGAATATTTTATATTTTGCCACAAGTTGCGGGAAAATTACAAACTTTTTTTTTTTTTTTTTTTTTTTTCACAAAGTTGTCACTAAATGATATATTGCTCACACATGCCATGGGCATATGTGAAATGACACCCCAAAATAAATTCTGCTGCTTCTCCTGAGTACGGGGATACCACATATGTGGGACTTTTTGGGAGCCTAGCCGCGTACGGGGCCCCGAAAACCAAGCACCGCCTTCAGGCTTTCTAAGGGCGTAAATATTTGACTTCACTCCTCACTACCTATTACAGTTTTGAAGGCCATAAAATGCCAAGATGGCACAAAACCCCCACAAATGACCCCATTTTAGAAAGTAGACACCCCAAGCTATTTGCTGAGAGGCATGTTGAGTCCATGGAATATTTTATATTTTGCCACAAGTTGCGGGAAAATTACAAACTTTTTTTTTTTTTTTTTTTTTTTCACAAAGTTGTCACTAAATGATATATTGCTCACGCATGCCATGGGCATATGTGAAATGACACCCCAAAATAAATTCTGCTGCTTCTCCTGAGTACAGGGATACCACATATGTGGGACTTTTTGGGAGCCTAGCCGCGTACGGGGCCCCGAAAACCAAGCACCGCCTTCAGGCTTTCTAAGGGCGTTACAGTTTTGAAGGCCATAAAATGCCAAGATGGCACAAACCCCCCCCAAATGACCCCATTTTGGAAAGTAGACACCCCTAAATTTAGGGGTACACTAGTGAGACTAGGTAATAAATGGCGGGTGCCCTGAAACTATAAAAAAAATAACTAACCAACCAGCGTCACCTGTAACAGTTATATGGTGATCACTGGTGAAAGGGTTAACTAGGGGGCAATCAGGGGGCTTTATGCGGTAGTATATGGGGGTCCCTGGCGCTATAAAAAGCTGCGGCGAACCTAAATACCTACCTGCCTAACTAGCGTCACCTGTGACACTAATACAGCGATCAGAAAAACGATCGCTTATTAGGCTGGGTTCACACTGGAGCGATGCGGGAACGCCACGAATGCGCGGCGGGTTCCCGCATCGCATGCCTCCCGGCGGCAGTTCACACTGCCCTATGCGAACTGCTGGGAGTGTCAGTGAAATGTTACTGACACCCCCAGATCAGTTCGCATATCGCAGTGCGATCTGCAAACTCGGATCGCATGGTGTGAACACCCATGCGATCCGATTCTGCTGCGGGCCAAAAAAAGGGTCCCGTGCGAATTTGCGGCGGGTGCGGCGGGTGTGGCGGGTGCGGCGAATGGCTGAACTCGAATCGCACAGAGATCGGATGTGATTTGCACTGCAGTGCGGTGCGAATCACATCCGTTCTCAAACCGCTGCAATCTGAACCCAGCCTTAGTGACACTGGCGACGGGGGGTGATCACGGGGTTAAACCTTTATTGGGGGGGTTAGGGGGGTACCTTAGAACTAAAGGGGGCTAACCCTAACTGCCCTAACAGTTATTAGTCACAAATGACACCCGCCGGGTGATCAGGGGGTTAAACCTTTATTAGGTAATAAATGGCGGGTGCCCTGAAACTATAAAAAAATAACTAACCAACCAGCGTCACCTGTAACAGTTATATGGTGATCACTGGTGAAAGGGTTAACTAGGGGGCAATCAGGGGGCTTTATGCGGTAGTATATGGGGGTCCCTGGCGCTATAAAAAGCTGCGGCGAACCTAAATACCTACCTGCCTAACTAGCGTCACCTGTGACACTAATACGGCGATCAGAAAAATGATCGCTTATTAGGCTGGGTTCACACTGGAGCGATGCGGAAACGCCGCGAATCCGCGGCGGGTTCCCGCATCGCATGCCTCCCGGCGGCAGTTCACACTGCCCTATGCGAACTGCTGGGAGTGTCAGTGAAATGTTACTGACACCCCCAGATCAGTTCGCATATCGCAGTGCGATCTGCAAACTCGGATCGCATGGTGTGAACACCCATGCGATCCGATTCTGCTGCGGGCCAAAAAAAGGGTCCCGTGCGAATTTGCGGCGGGTGCGGCGGGTGTGGCGGGTGCGGCGAATGGCTGAACTCGAATCGCACAGAGATCGGATGTGATTTGCACTGCAGTGCGGTGCGAATCACATTCGTTCTCATAAACCGCTGCAATGTGAACCCAGCCTTAGTGACACTGGCGACGGGGGGTGATCACGGGGTTAAACCTTTATTGGGGGGGTTAGGGGGGTACATCAGAACTAAAGGGGGCTAACTCTAACTGCCCTAACAGTTATTACAGTCACAAATGACACCAATGCAGTGTTGGTGCAACTCACCGATCCGCTCTCCTCCGTGTCGGAACGGAAAATACCGACACGGAGGAGAGAATACATCACTTCCTCTCCTGTGTTTACATTACAGGAGAGGAAGTGATGTCACGGGGGATTTCCATTCGTCGAGAGCGATCGCGAGGGGGTGGCCATGAATGAATGGCCGCCCCCTCATCCCGGATCGCTCTCGAAGAAATGCCGACCGCCGCAGGCACCGGGGGGGGGCCCGATCGGGCCCCCCACCCGCGGGCAGGCAGGGACTTATATATACGCCCATATGCCTGCCCGTGCCATTCTGCCGACGTATATCGTCGTGCGGCGGTCGGCAAGTGGTTAAGGAACATATTTGTAGAGATATGAATGTAACATTTAACAATAATTAAATGCAAGTAATTATTTCTGCTCAAGGTGTTTAAAAAAAAAAAAGATGAATGAGTCACCATCTGTAAATGTTTTGTGAATCTCGCATTCCCTGCTTTATAAATATGTCTCTAAGCCCTCGCTCACATTGAATGCAGATTTGAAATCGTGCAACTTCACCTGAAATTGCATGATTTTAAAGCCGCTCATCAGTGTGACTCCAGGTTAAACTTTGACGACTTCTTTGTGGCTTCATGCACAGATGTCTGTTCAGGTTGTACCCAAAATCGCCAAAAGTAGTGTAGAAACTCTTTTTAAATCGGTGTTGGCGCTGCATCGATTTGAACATGGTCACTGCAGACATTCGGGTGCGACTTGTCATGCGATTTGACCTGTTAAATCGCATTACAAGTCACTCCAATGTGAACAAGGACTTAATGTTCACCATCATATACCAATGTGTCAGAACAAACTATAGGCTCACTCTTCTATTTTAACTGAATTCATATTTTTAACCTCAAAACTATTTTTCTTGTGTTAAATATTAAAATGATAATTTTGAATTGTGGCATACCTAAGTTTCTTTCAGTACAAATAGTAACCTAAATCACTAAATAGTGATATATGTGGTAGATGATATACCAAAAAAAACTCACAACACAAAAAAAAAAATCCAAAAAATACTTCCCCCCCCACCTGGGTGCTGCACACACAGAAAATGCGTTCACTCCACATATAACATATACATAACAAAACAGTGTTTTGCTTCCTAAATAACTCCTGATAAATCATTAAATAAGAATATGTGATTAACTTGCAATATAGCAAGATACTCAGTGAACAATCAAATATTCATATTCCCTAACTGGCAATAGTGAAAAATACACAATAATGAAATATATGTGTTCCCTCAGTGGAAATAGTGAACAATAAATAGTAAAGATAAAGTCCACACACTCAAAAAATAATAATAAATAGAATAAAATAAGAATCCGAATGCACAAAAATAATCCTCAGAGTCTGCACAAAAAACGCACAACACACCAACAGTGCATTAACATTGGAAATGCAAGTGCTCTTGACCAAAGAACAGTGCTCTGAGTTGGGTAGGGGCGGAGACAAAAGGTAGGTCAAGAGGGGGAGTTCCTGTACCTATTCGCAGAAAAAAAAATGCCCTGCAGAAGACTAATGTCAGTGGGGAGGTTGTGTAGATTAGCGAGTGTTGTGGATAAACCCAAACCACTACCATGTATGATGAAAGTATAATCCAAGTTCAATAAACATATATTTAAGACACTTTAACAGCAAAGAAGACCATGCTAGACATTTTATTATTCAAAGCTGTATTTATACCATGTTGATCATTTTTGCAAGGGAGTTGATTAACATATGACATATCCCTTATGAAATACCATCCAAATGCACTTATTTAGAAACTCTAGAACATTGGTTACCAACCTCAGTCCTCAAGTAACCCCAACCAGTCATGTTTTTAGGATTTCCTTTATCTTCCATAGGTAAAGCTGCTTTAAATCAGTGTCTATTGCTTAGTATTTATGATAGATTATTTAAGTAAAAATCCCAAAACATGGCCTGCTGGGGCCAATTGTGGTTTAGAAACATAGTTCTAGACATTCAGAACTCTGTGAATTTAACAAATACAGTCTCATAACAAGCCCACTTAGAGCAAGAATACCCAGAGTCTCCCTGGGTTTCAATTGCTTGTTCCAGCTATACCTTGTACATGTCCACACATGTATTCATGTTATATTTATTCATGTTATTCAACATTCTTGTTTATTAACTCTCTACAGGGTTGGATGAGCTGAGGGAAGAAGATCATAACCACCAGGCCTGGCTGAAACCATGTTCAAAATTTCTCAATATGTGTCATCTGTGAATAGAGAGAATATGTGATGTTGTTCCCCCACATGGATGCCTTGTATGTTGGGGTTATTGCAGATTGGTTTGGTGTCCTATTTCAGTGATATTAAGAAGGGGTAACCAGGGGCATTCCTGTCTGGTTTCATTATGTAACAGAAATTTGTTAAAAATGAAACTCAGTTTGCTCATATGTGTGCATTTAGGGAAGGATAGAAAGATAGAAGTTTGTGGAGTAGCGTGGGATCCAGAGAAATTGATTGGAGAGCTGTTTTAGGAAAGACTAATTAAGCTGGTCAAATTACATTTTTGCCATTGACTGACAGAAAGCACATTCAGGTTTCCTGGATTTTTGGGCCCTTTGGGAGATTATAAAAGTTTTTTTGGTACTATCTCTAGTTTCACAACCTGAGACAAAGCCCATGGCCGAAAAAACACAGAGTAGACCATCGAGTCTGTCCTTTTTTTTATATGTTTTGTATATATATATATATATATATATATATATATATATATATATATATATATATATATATATATATATATATATATATATATATATATATATATATATATATATATATATATATATATATATATATATATATATATATATATATATATATATATTTTTTTTTTTTTTTTTTTTTTTTTTTTTTTTTCATTAACTTTTTTGTCTGGGTCTAGATCTCTGTTTTTCCAAAGCATGTTTGAAGCCATTTACTGTTGACTGGCTCACTAATAACAGGGCAGGTATATCTGTAATCTATTAGCTATATAGAGACAGGACTATATTAAGTGCAGAGAGAATGATCTTTATTTGACTTGGGTAATATGGGCATGTGGGATGGTTCTAGGAAAGGGGGTGGGGCGGTTAGGGGAGGGCAGACTGAGTTAAATATCTGGGGTATGAATGTGCTGTCAGGCCAGAATGTTTCCCAATATTTGGGCATGAATCCATCTTGACTTAGGCTCTATCTAGGGATTGTGATTTCAATAGCTTGAGTTAGTTTAGACTGCAAGAAGGGGGATTCCAGAAATTGTCTGGTCTCAGGATCAAGTGTGGGACGTGTGTATTGGGGTTATGATATGGGGGAGGGGGGATGGTAGTTAGTTTGGGTGTCTTAAGGTTATAAAGGAAAGTGTAGTATTAAAAACAATTGTGATGTCTGATGATATGGCTAGGACAGATTTATCTAACTAATGTAAGGTAAATAAGTTGAAATGGTCTGGGGGGAGACCTGTGGCTAGGAGCCTGCTGCTCTTGTCTTCAAACGTACCGTTGCTTGTGTTTCTGGTCATAAAATTGTTGGTAACATTGTTTGCAGAGTGAGAGCAGGTGTTTTTTCATGTTGGAGAGTTCCAGCAAGGTTGTTAGGAATATTGTAGTTTCATTAAGGGACCCCAGTTGGTGAAGTTAGTCTACATTATTGTCAATCTCAAAGGCTTTTTCTTTTTTTAAGTCCCACCCCATGCTGTATCCATACCTCTCTGAGAAGGGCTTATAAGGCCTCCCACTGAAGTGGCAGAGAAGTATTGGCTGAGATATTTTTTGAAAGCAAATGTTCTTTTCAGAGTGAAGCCATTCAGGTACCACAACCATTCCCTAGAGCAGGGGTGTCAAACTAGCAGCCCTCCAGCTGTTGCAAAACTACTAGTCGCATCATATCTCTGCCTGTGGGAGTTATGCTTTTAACTGTCAGCTTTGCAATGCCTTGTGGGACTTGTAGTTCCACAACACCTGGAGGGCTGCCAGTTTGTCACCTGTGCCCTAGAGCAATAATGTGGGAGCTCAAGAGAGAGGGTGACACAGGAATGATTAAACCAAGGCAGTGGGGGTTATTTACGAAAGGCAAATCCACTTTGCACTGCAACTGCACTTGAAAGTGTACTTGGAAGTGCAGTCGCTCTCAATCTAAGGGGTAGATCTGAAATGAGTGGAAACTCTGCTGATTTTATCATCCAATCATGTGCAAGCTAAAACACTGTTTTTTTATTTTCCTTGCATGTCCCCCTTGGATCTACAGCGACTGCACTTCCAAGTGCACTAAAAGTGCAAAGGGGGATTATTCTTTAGTAAATAATCCCCAATGTGTTGATGTCTGAGGATAGGTTCCAGGCAAAGAAATTGTGGCTTTCCAGAATATGGTCTATGAGGGAATACGAATGGTACATCAAAGAAGAAGAAGAAGTTGTCATGTTTACTCTTGAGTTGGAGAGTCCTCTGTGTTAATTAGTTGTAGGTTGAGGTGAAAGCATTTTTGGGAGAGTTCAAGTTGTAGTATGCTACTGTGGATTTCCCTAATGCCGCGTACACACGAGCGGACTTTTCAACATCCAAAGTCCGAAGGACTGATTCCGTCAGACTACTCGATCGTGTGTGGGCTGCAACGGACTTTTGATTCGCAAAAGTCTGACGGACTTTAGAAAATGGAACATGCTTCAAATTTTTCCGACGGAACTCCGCCGGACCCAGTTCCGATGTAGAAGTCCGCTCGTCTGTATGCTGTTCCGACAGACCAAAAACGACGCATGCTCTGAAGCAAGTACGAGACGGAAGTGCTCGGTCTTGTAAAACTCCAGTTCGTATTGGAAGTAGCACATTCGTCATGCTGCAAATTCTGTGCTCGTTTAAATGCAGTGCATCTTCTTTATAATGCTAGAAGAACGAAGTTGCTTTGCTGCTCATATTCACTCACAGAGTTCTCACAAAACACATTTCTGGCTTATTTCTCCTCATCTCATGAATGATCTTGTTTTTATTTTAAAGCCCCATCTCAGTAATAATGTTTTTTTATTTTTTTTTGGTAGTCGTCTTTTTTTTATTTTTTCCTCCATATTTTTCGTATCATTCTTTACCAATTATTTTCTTGTGATCTCCATATTTAATTATTCTGTCAAGTTAACACCAAAAACTTTTTTTTTTTGGGGCTTTTTCATTACCACAATAACCTTTTTATTTTGTGTGTGTCATTACCACAATAACCTTTTTATTTTTATTCTGGTGACAAGTTACCACAATAACCTTTTTATTTTTATTCTGGTGACAAGTTACCACAATAACATTTTTATTTTTTTTGGAACCTCAAGGAGGTTGGTGTCCCTTGTTAATTTCACATTGTCTTTTCGAAATGTATTTGACCAAAAAACACATAGGCAATTATATTTTCCAAAAAAAATATCCATTTATTCTGGTTCAACAAAAAAAAAATGAAGGCAACACTGGAGAAACTTCTGACATTTGTGTAGCCTTTTGGCCCCAGGGCAAACATTAAACTCTGTGGAAAAGAAAATTCAAATATTGAGAAGTACAATATGGTCCCTGAATCCCAAAGATCAAGAGCAGCAGCAGATGGTATATATGTCCCCAGGCTGTGGTACAACAGGCTGCGTCTTTGGTCAGACCAGAGTGAAGCCAGGTCATCACTTTCTTCTCTTCGCTCCACCCTTCACTGCACCCTTCCCTGCAGACTTCCCTGCAGCCTTCCTAGGAGGCTGTGTCTCCGGTGGTGTACTTGTGGCAGGAGGAGGAGGAGGAACAGGAGGAACTTGATCCACAATTTCGCTGGTGGCAGTTAATTCGCCACTCAGCCCCTTCTGCAAGGCCAAGAAAATGATTCGCTCACACTGGAGGCGTTGGCCCATCTCCAATTGCTGCAGCCGGCTGGCTATATAGCAGCCATAGGCCTCTTCAGCTTCAGGGGGGCTCCTTAACACATTTGTAGCCTCTCGAATGAGGCGCAGGGATTCCTCCTGTGTGACTGTCATCTTCTTTGGCCTTTTTGCTGGAAGACGGAGGGGAGGCACCTGTGATTGTGTGAGTCTTCTACTGGGCCCGGCCACCTCCTGGCTGACAGTGGGCCCGGCCACCTCTTGGCTGACAGTGGGCCCGGCCACCTCTTGGCTGACAGTGGGCCCAGCCTCCTCCTGCCTGCCACTTTCCACACCTTCCTCCTGGCTGAGCTCATCCTGTGTATAAAAAAGGGACATCGTTTTAGTTTTTTGTTCATCAATCATAAACATTTTTCAGCTCCTGACTTCAAAATTCTGTTAATACATATAAAAGAGTATCATTATGACACCACTATTTCTTGTTTCTGCTGGTGACAAACATTTGTGGCCACTACTGTAAATTGATATGTCAAAATATTTGTTTTTTTAACATCAATAATAGCGTTTAAATTATAACATCTAGTTAACATCATTAATATTATGAATATCACTATTTATTGTAACAAACTACCTGGCTCCAGCTGGGTGCATCCACTTCTTCCAGGATGGAAGGCTCAGCTTGCTCATCAGCCTCTGCTGAGGTGGAGGGAATGCTGCAGGGAAGGGTGGAGGGAAGGGTGGAGGGAAGGGTTGAAAGCGATTCCCTGGCTTTACTCTGGTCGCCAATAAACCGTAGTTTGTCAAAGTACCACAGCCTGGGTACATACACATCACCTGGTGCTGCTCCTGATGTGATGGATTTCTGGATTTTCTTATTCTCCTTTCGATACATGTTTCTCAATATTTGAATTTTCTTGTCCACAAAGTCCACGTCTGCCTCTGGGATCCAAGTCTGCACAAATGTCAGAAGTTTCTCCAGCGTTGCCCTTCTTACTGGTTTATTATAATAATCAATGTGCTTGACTTGCCACAGATTTGTCAGCTCTTTGTATTTGTCAATAACTAGACTCAAAAATTCAGGATCTTTAAATTTCTGATTCATTTTTCTGAAAGACAATACACAAGCCAAAAACAATAATGTTAGCCCAGACTCTCCTAATCTTAGCCCAATATAGACCCCAATCTCTAAGCAGGATATGCCACTGATTTGGGGAATTTGTTTAAACTTACCTTCGTTTTGCTTGCTCCCAACTTCCGTTCCTATTTTCGCAAAAGAACGTACGACATGTGCATTTTGTCGTTATATACAGTGCGCACGCGTAGAACCACGCCTGCGTTGCCCGCCCATGACGTTCTTTTGGTCAAGTTTTTTTTCCCGCCCTTTTTTGCGCACATAACGTACGTAAGCACGTACGACATGTGCATTTTGGCGTAATATTCAGTGCGCACGCATAGAACCCCGCCTGCGTTGCCCGCCCATGACGTTCTTTTGGTCAAGTTTTTTTTTCCCGCCCTTTTGTGCGCACATAACGTACGTAAGCACGTACGACATGTGCATTTTGGCGTAATATTCAGTGCGCACGCATAGAACCCCGCCTGCATTGCCCGCCCATGACGTTCTTTTGGTCAAGTTTTTTTTTCCCGCCCTTTTGTGCGCACATAACGTACGTAAGCACGTACGACATGTGCATTTTGGCGTAATATCCAGTGCGCACGCATAGAACCACGCCTGCGCTGCCCGCCCATGACGTTCTTTTACAAGAATATTTCCCGCCCCCTTTTCTCTACGGTGCGCAGTAGGAGAAATATGGCGGAAACACAACAGGTGCTTGATATTAATGACTCCAGTAGTCACGAATCCCCGGAGCCACAAACGTCCCAATCCGGAAAGAGGAGATTTAAGGCCTCAAATATGGCATTTGAAGAGATGGTGGAGATGGTGGCAATCTTGCGAAGTAAGGATTATGATGGCAAGCATGGACCATACACCCATCCGAACTTGCGCAAAGCCAGAATCATGGCCAAAGTAGTTAAGACCCTGCACAATCGTTTTGGGGTACGACTGTCAAAAGACCAATTGAGAAAACGGTGGTCCGACCTTAAATTGAGGGAGCCGGATCAGTACAGAAGGATCAAGAAAGTTCTTTAAAAAAGTACTTGTCGTGTGTTCCTATTTTATGATTATTGCATACTGATCCATATGCTTTACCTTTGTACAATGTTAAAAATTTCTGCTTTCATGTTGGTGGATACAGTAATCGTATCGTTAATAACAAACCCTCGTTCGTTGTTCGTGTCAAACCTCGTTTATGATACAGGGTTTAATCCTCATTTTTTTGCAGTGTAATTTTTAGGAACCAAAAAAGATTAGGACATTGTGGTTTAGATGTGTTTCAAACTACAATGACTAGAAAAGAACATTCAGTGGAATTGAAGGAGAGGACACTTGGCAGCTGGTTAAAAACACATCTGCACTCATGAGCAAAAGTGTGGGACACCAGAGAACATTTTTAGGGTAAACCACACGGGGTTCCTTGGTATACTTGGGGGGGGGGGGGGTTGGGCATGTGTGAAACTTGGCACAAAAAGCGAATTATTGTAGTTTTTGGCAAAGTGAATTAATTTATCATGTCTTCACATTTTGCATCTCTTCATAAACCGACAATTGTACAACACTTCTATTCAAGGTTTCATCTTCCTAGTTCTGGCATTAAATATCTGTGTCCTAAAGTATACCTTTTTGTTTGTTAATTTCTCATAGGGGAGAAAAGACTCACAAAGCAGGATCCCAGGGACCGCCACCCTTGCCAGCATGAATGTGAGGTTAGCCCCATCCCCCCCATGGATGTGCATGTGGAGGAAGGAGAGGTGGAGGAAGGAGAGGAGATGGGCACCCCACCAGGTGAGTGTCTGACACCACAGCTTCAGGTAATCGATGTATACCTGCATATTTCAAAACACATGTTTTTACATCTATTTTAGGTGATGTTCTGGTTGTGGAAAGGGACACATTTCCAAGCACCAGTGCCCCCCCCGAGGATGTGGAGGAAGGAGAGGTTGAGGAAGGAGAGGTGGAGGAAGTAGGGGAGATGGGCACCCCACCAGGTGAGTGTCTGATGGAATGGGGAAATAGATGCCATGCGAACTAGCCTGGATCTCCTGAAGAATCGGATTGACAATATGCAGCAGGAAATGAAGAACATGATCGATATTTTGGGGAGAATATAATCCGTTTCTCCATAATATCGATCATGTTCTTCATTTCCCTTGTTTTACTTAAAAGATTGTTACTTCCTAAATTATAAATATTGTGGCTGATTGTTGTTACATTTTTCATATTTTTTTACGAAAAAGAAAACAAAAATTAAAAAACCAAAAAAAACAAAAAACTATTTTGAAAAATCTAAAAAAAAGGAAACTAAAAAATGTTTTTCAAAGAAAGTTAAATTAACCCAAAAAAAATAAAAATCCTATAAAGATTCAATGGCACATGTGAATGTGGCCAAATTAAAATTTTGAAGAATCAACAATGTGTGGCGTATTCTTTCAATGCTCAATACCAGTTTGTGAAAAGTGATTTTGTGTATCCAGTGACAATGGGCCTTATTTAATTAATGAAAATACACTTGGCACTACAAGTGCACTAGGATAACATAGGAGACAGCACAAACCAAAAGCAAGCAAGAAAACAAAATTCAGATTTGATGTTCTTTTATTATTTTAATTGTTAAAAATTAAAGATTGTGTGGCATTGCAATGGCCCCCCTACCGTTAAAATAAGTGACATATTTTTGACGAACCTCACGGGCACTTTGGGGGGCCAAGCCAGTACGGCCAGTATCCAGGCCTGTCAGAGTTTCAGGAACAAGTCCAGCCTCAGGCACTATTGAAGATAAATAATTGGTTGAGTTTTTATTTAAATAGTTGTGCAAAATGCAGCACGTAAGTACAACATAGTTAAGTTTGTATTCCGCAAGGTTGATTGGAGTCAGAAAAACACGGAACCGGCTGGCCATTATTCCAAACGCATTTTCAACAACTCTTCTCGCTCTGGCCAGCCGGTAGTTGAAAACCCTCCTCTCCGGGGTGAGGGTTCTTTGGGGGAATGGCCTCATGACGTGGTCGTCCAGACTGAAAGCTTCATCAGCTATAAAGACGAAGGGGAGTTCTTCAACATTATTGGAATCAGGTGGCAATCCCAGTCCACCTGTCTGTAGACGGCGGTAGAACTCCGTCTGGGCGAAGACTCCTCCATCAGACATACGGCCATTCTTCCCCACATCCACATACAGAAATTCATACTGTGCCGACACCACCGCCATTAACACAATACTGTGAAACCCCTTGTAGTTATAATAGTACGACCCTGAATGGGGTGGTGGCACAATGTGGACGTGCTTCCCATCTATCGCACCACCGCAGTTCGGAAAGTCCCAACGGGTGGCAAAATGGGATGCCACAGTCTGCCATTCCTGTGGCGATGAAGGAAACTGGGGAGGCAAAGCATAAAAACAAAAATAAGTACTTTTGCTCATTAAACATTGTACATTACAACACAAACTTTCTTTCCCGCTTCTGCCTAGTCACAGGACACTGATCGTCTGCTCCCTGTCATCGGGAGCAGTGATCAGGGTCAGGTCACTGCTAGCCCATCCCCCAGACAGTTAATAAACACTCACCCAGAACACACTTAAAACCATTCCTCGGCCCCCTTGTGCTTAATAACACCTTCACTGCATGTGACATTTTTACAGTAATCAATACAATTTTACAGCATTGATCACTGTATTAATGACAATGGTCGCAAAAATGTATGGAAATTGGCCAATGTGTCCGCCATAATGTGGCAGTCACAATAAAAAAATTAAAAAACGGTTAGCACCGCCATTACTATTTACAAAAATGGCAAGATTTTAAAAATGCCAGCAAAATAGACCATATTTAGGATACGATAGAACTTTTGCACAAAACAATCAATAAACGCTTATTGCGATTCATTTGAACAAATTTGTTTAAGAATACGTATCAGCATAAAATGATGTCCAAAAAAATCAGGGTGATATATTTTTGGGGCTATATTTCTTATAGCGAAAAGTGAAAAATAATGCATATTTGTAAAAATGCGGTTTGGTTTTGTTGGTGGTTAATCGCAAAAAATAAAAAAGCAGAGCTGATCAAAGACAACCAAATCAAACCTCTATTTGTGCTAATAAAATGAAGATAATTTACTAGGAGGAGCCATGTTACAAGGACGCACAATTGTCAATTCAAACAACGCACTGCCAAATCACCAAAAAAAGTGCTGAAGGTCAGGAAGGGGGAAAATCATTCCAGGGTTGAAGTGGGTTAAAAATACAATATATAATTCAACATTAATTTAAGGACACACAGACTCGTTGGAATTATATTAAGTGGGGGGGGGGGATCCAGTTAAAGGACACACAGACCATTTGGGATACTATTAAGGGGGGGGGGGGATTCAGTTAAGGGGACACAGACCATTTGGAATAATATTAAATGTTTGGTTTTAGGATAAAGCAATAGAATGGAGCTGACAAAAGACATTTTAAGTGACTAGACTAGGTGGATATGGGCCTACCATAGCATGTTGGTGAGGTTTAATGAAGGCAAATATGCATGAAAGACAAAAAAGGAACATTAAAAGATTACAGCATGCATGAGGACAAAGGGGACATTCACAGCATATTGCAATCATGGTAATTAGAGATTGAGGAAAGAAATACAAGACATTAGCAAACATTAAAGACAATAAAATGTGATGTTAAATGATAAATCATACCTTAATATAGTCCTCCTGCAGGACCTGTATGATGGCAGAACAGGTCTCTGGAATAATGATCCCCAGAGCCTGGGGGGAGATGCCTGTCGAGAACTTGAGGTCCTGAAGGCTTCTCCCTGTCGCCAAGTAGCGCAACGTGGCGATGAGCCTCTGCTCCGGAGTGATGGCTTGCCGCATGCAGGTATCCTGCCTGCTGATATAAGGGGTCAGCAAAGCCAGCAGACGGGGAAAAACGGGGTCCGTCATCCGGAGATAATTCCTGAAATCATCAGGATTATTCTCCCGGATCTCACGAAGCAAAGGCATGTGCGAGAACTGGTCACGCTGGAGCAACCAATTTTTCGTCCATGAACTCCTCAACACCCCGTTCACGGACTGTTCTTGGGTTGAAGAATGAACTACAACACCAAGCACAAGCAAAGCACGAATTCGACGACGAGTACGTACACGCAACATGGCTTCAAAACGGTCGGCTTGTCAGAACGAACTTAACAGAAGTCACTGAAGAACAGCAAGGCCTGTGAAGAGCGACCTGAAAGTCAGCGAGCGCCGTAGATCGCACTGCAAAATACAGAGACGAACTGACTACACGCACTAAAAAACAGATACAAACCTCACAAGCACAAACTGAAAAGCAGTGAAAAATGTTCTGAAAAATACGAGTCTGAAAAGCGCGAATCGTCTCTCACCAAACTTCTACTAACACGAGGTAAACACGAAATTAGCAGAAGGAGCCCAAAGGGTGGCGCACTTGGTATTGAACTTCCGTTTTATAGTCTCCTCAGACCTGGTGTACGTCACCGCGTACCAGACGGGCGGACTTTAGTGGGATCGTGTGTAGGCAAGTCCGTTTCCACGGAACTCTGTCGGAACTCCGGCGGAACTCCGGTGGAACTCCGGCGGAAACTCCTTCGGAGTTAAGTCCGCTCGTGTGTACGGGGCTTTAGAATGTGTTGCAATATGGTCAAGGGGAATTATGCCTTCTGCAAAATCTAATGTCGTGTACACACGACCAGACTTTTCGAGGGACTAGGTCCGACGGTCTTTCCGACAGACTTTCGGCAGGGTTCTGACAGACTTTCCGAATTAACGGACTTGGCTACACACAATCACACCACAGTCCGACAGATTCAAACGTGATGACGTACGACTGGACTAGAATAAGGAAGTTCATAGCAAGTAGCCAATAGCTTCCCTAGCATCTGTTTATGTACGTCGAACTAGCATACACACAAACGTATTTCTTGGTCCGGTGGAGTTCCAGTGGGAAAATTTAAAACATGTTCCACTTCTAAAGTCCGCCGGATTTTTGGCAAGCAAAGGTCCGATGGAGCCTACACATGATCAAATTGTCCGACGGACTCGTTCCGTCGGACCTTTGCTGTCAAAAAGTCTGGTCGTGGGTACGTGGCATTAGAGAGGAATGGTAATAAGAGGGCAGCTAAAGGATTCAAGTTTGGAAGATATAAGAATGCAGGTTTTGCTCCTGGACTTATGAAATGGCGATTCCTTGAGTTTTGGCTTCTAGTTGGTACATGGCAGTGGGGGACAGTGCAGTCCGCCTCCTGCTGCCTCCTCAGCCAATAGGTAGCTGAAGTCCTCTGTTAAGTCCCTCCCTCTTGACATCACCTGAAATCTCCCGAGGCCCAGCCAAGACCAGTCAAATAGCCTTACTATGCTAGTGGGCTGGTATAACATGGATTTTAATATGGGACGTTCTTGAGTTAAACGGTGGATAGTGCTAACCTTGTTGTACAGCCTCCCTGCTGCTCTCCCCCTACAGACTTATAGGACCTGGGCTCAAGCAGAAGAGGGGGCTAATGACTTTCAGGGGGTGCAACTGAAATCTGAGGGTGCAGCTCTCCCCAGCACCCCCCCCCCCCAGATCCAGCTATGGTAGGTAAGTGGGTCTGCATGAGTCTAAGATTTTGTGATGGGTACGAGCTATGACATTTGGAGGTGGTTCTAGAGGATGGCTGGTGTTTCTGGTGCAGTGAAGAGAGATGTAGGTTGGCCATACAGGAAAAGATACTGGTGGGAGATTTAGCATCAGGGAGGGAGCTTGGCCAGATCTCTGAGGATATGGGTCTTAACACTCTTTCTAATCTTCTAAATTTCTAAATAGTGCTATCAGTATTGGGTATTTCTCTCATAGAGGGAGCATTCTGGAGTGGTTTCAGGGCTTGCCTTTGGTCTAGCAAATGTTTGGAGAGGCCAGGGAGCAGCTTTAGGGAATCACAATTAAAGTCAATGGTGCCAATCAGTGCCATCCCTCCTCTGATCACTCTGAAGGGTTAGAAGAGGTGGTCTCTTTCTCTCTTCTTGAGAGGGATATGAGGCTGACTACCTGGGGCTCCTGCTCAAGCTCCTGGCTTCGTAGCCTGGTCTGAAAAGAAGTCCTAGATACTTTTGATGTGAAGTCTGTCAGTCCTTAATGCTGTCAAGAACCTTCTTTGCTCTTGGGGTCCATTTTAGAAACAGTAGGAAGTAAGACAAAGGAGTAATTTTAAAGTTTTCCCAAGTTGTATATGGAGCTCTAGGAGGTTATGGCTTATTCTGCCATGCACTTGCCACACAGCCTGATAGTTTTGGACAGGGGGGGAGTATCACATTTTCTGATGCAGTTTCATTCCTGCAGAGGTTTTAACCCTTCCATGCTTTATTAAAACTGAGAAAAAAGTTTTTTTTTAGCTTTTTACCTGATGGGCATACATGAATGAATGGTCTGAAAAGGAATCTGTTAGGAAAAAAAAATAAAATCTGCTATTACTAACTCGCTTTTGAAGTTGCTTGCCTTGGTCTTGCTTATCCATCCTTCGGTAGCTAATAAGTCAGTGACCTGGAATGGGGGGGCCACTTTAGCCATCCATAGATGGTTGGTTTGGTCTGTTCAGTAGACACAATCGAGATTTGGGAACACTGTTGGTGGCTTAAGGCAGCAGGAAACACAATAGAGCTGCTTGGGGGATTCACCCATCAACGCTGACTGTGTTGATGGGTGAATCAAGCAATTTTCTTTCCTTCCACCCATGGTGGAAGAAAATAAATTTGCATAATCTATGGGTTGCTTTAGTTGTGAAGCCAAGATCAGAATAGCTGCACCTTCAATAACAAGCCAGTGGCAGCAGCTCCCAGTACAGTAGACGGTAAGCTTAACTCCAGTCAATTTTTTTGTAGTTATGGATACAGTAGTCAGATTTGGAAAATCTTCTAAACAGTGTCACATAAATGAAAACCTCATAGAAGCGTTATCTCACTTATTATCCCTGTGATGTCTGCACAAGAAACGGGGGAGGCTGGGAGACTGTAGCTGAAAAAGGAAGGGAAAGACTGCAATAAAACCATTGTCAGAATTTTAAACCTTTCTTCATGCTGCCCTTGTCCTTGTTTGAGAGATTTCCCATCACTTCCACTCCTGACAGGAAATGTGGAAAAATCTCACTAAAAAGGTATCCAAAACAAAATAAAATGTTTTTGATGGAGTCGGGCTTTAAATAAAGGACGGTTATTTATAATTGCTCTGTTCCTTCATTTACTCTCCCCCTGTATTTTATATTTTGTATATATTTATCTAAGCGTTTTGGATGATCTTGTCACTGAAAAAAAAGCAAAAGATTGGTTCCTCTTGTGTAGTTACACGTCTCTGGTCTCATCTGACAAACGGATATTCTAATATTCTACTATTCTAATGAGTTTTTCATAGTAACAATAAAACATTTAATAGAAAAAAATCTGAAATTGTCAATGAATATCGAAGCACCATCAAAAATACAGATGTAGAATGATTGTTCCATAGGGGCAATCTGTCAAATAAAAGCTGCAAACAACATTCTTAAATTTAAATAAATGTACATCCGGCACTATAATATGAATCATAAAGTTAGATAAAGTGGCGTTTTGCAACATATTATTTGTTGCCTTCAACTATGTTTGTATTAATCACTTTTTATCTGTAAATGTTGATTAAGTAGTCCATTGTGTTGTCCTGAATGTTTTTAATGTTGTCGTTTGATAAAGGAATGATGTGGGACAGATGTTCTATGCTTATTTTTACCCTTAGGGGACTTTGCAATTGCTTAACAATTTTATTATGAATGGCATAAGTACCATTACAAGAGTACCACATGTCCTGACCTAGATCCTTCACATAGAAGATATTATGCATAGGTATGTCTAAGGTATCGAGAGATTTTTTGGATACTTTATCAAATGTCTCCTGTGGGCATACACGTGTTACAAATTCTCTGCTTCAATAGGGACAACACTAAACTCTTGCCAAAACTTCTATCTACCAAGGTTTTTTTATTTATTTTCTGCAAGATGACATGCAAAGCTGCCATACACAAACAATCCTGTGAAAAAAAGTATTTGCCCCTTTTCTAATTATTATTTTGTGCATATTTGTCACACTTAAATGACAAAGATAACCCAAGTAAATACAAAATACAGTTTTTAAATGATGATTTAATTTATTAAGGCGGCAAAAAAGCTGTCCAACCCTGCCTGGCTTTATGTGAAAAAATAATTGCCCTTTAAACCTAATAACTGGTTGTGCCACCCTTGGCGGCAACAACTGTAAGCAAGCGTTTGCGATAACTGGCAATGAGTCTTTTACGTTGCTGTGGAGCAATTTTGGCCACTCTCTGCAGAATTGTTATAATTCAGCCACATTTGAGAGTTTTCCAGCATGAACGGCCTGTGTAAGGTTATGATACAGCATCTCTTGGATTTAAGTCCGGGCTTTGACTAGGGAATTCCAAAAGCTAAATTTTGCTTTGTTTGAACCATTTGGAGGTGGATTTGCTGTTGTGTTTTGGATCATTGCCCTACTGCATAACTCAAGTGCACTTAAGCTTGAGGTCATGAACTGATGGCCGGAACATTCTCCTTTAGGATTTTCTGGTAGAGCTCAGAATTCATGGTTCCATCAATTATTGTAAGCCATCCAGGTCCTGAAGCTGCAAAGCAGCCCCAGACCATCACGCTACCCCCACCATGTCTGACTGTTGGTATGATATTCTTATTATGAAATGCTGTATTTGTTTTATGCCAGAGGTAACTGGACGCACATCTTCCAAAAAGTTACATTTTTGTCTCATCAGTCCACAGAATATTTTCCTAAAAATCTTGGGGTCAATCAATATATTTTTGAGATGAGCCTTTGTGTTCTTTTTGGACAGCAGTGGCTTTGGCCTTGTAACTTTCCCATTGATGCCATTTTAGCCCAGTCTCTTTCTTATTGTTGAACACTGGTCTTACCTGAGGCAAGTGAGGCCTGCGTTCTTTAGATATTGTTCTGGGTTCTTTTATAACCTCTTGAATGAGTCATCATCATGCTCCTTGGAGTAATTTTTGTAGGCTGGCCACTCTTGGGAAGGTTCACCACTGTTCCAAGTTATATCCATTTGTGCATAATGGCTCTCCCCGTGGGTTAACTGCAGTTTCAAAATTGCCTTGGAAATGGATTTGAAAGCCTTCCTTGAATGGTACATGTTTGCTTGTAATCTGTTCTTGAATTTTTTTTAGATTGTGGCATGATGTGTGGCTTTTTGAGATCTGTTAGCGTGCTTCACTTTGTCAGCTTCTATTTATGTGGTTTCTTGATTCAGCAGGTCTGGAGGTAATCAGTCCTGGGTGTGACAAGTGAAATTTCCTCAGCTTTCCAAACAATTGTGGTTAATCACAGTTCATTCATGATTCAGCATAGGAGGGAGCAATTCCTATTTCACATAGGGCCAGGCAGGTTTGAACAGCTTTTTTTCCCTTAATAAATGAAATAATAATTTTAAAACTGCATCTTGGATTTACGTGGGTCATCTTTGTGTAATAATAACTTTTTTTGATGATCTGTATCATATAAGTGTGAGAAATGTGCAAAAAATAAAAAATTAGGAAGGAGGCAAATACTTTTTCACAGCACTATTTACACGTATAGACAGTAAAGTAGTTAGGCATTCCTA
Source organism: Lithobates pipiens (assembly GCF_037356315.1). Taxonomy (NCBI): domain Eukaryota; kingdom Metazoa; phylum Chordata; class Amphibia; order Anura; family Ranidae; genus Lithobates; species Lithobates pipiens. Next base: position 260,785,936 of record NW_027507903.1, on the reverse strand, counting down.
AAACATTTCAAAAGGATATAAATGACGAGTAATATATTTTAGGTATAGTTCATACCACTTTGAAATGGTTTGGTGACTCATTATACAGAACACCCTGGTGTCCTAAATCTGGATCATTGTGGATAATACATCCAATAAATGCCTATTACTATCAATACAAATGCAATAGTAATATCTAAAACATCCAAATTACTGTAAACTCTCTAATGGTATTACACAAAACACAAATCATTTGGATGTTATATATTAGGCTAATTTGAAACATATCATTAAGGGTAGTAAGAAAGTGGGACAGGAATAGACACAGATGTTTGTAATTTACCTTACTATCATATTGTAACCAGGTCACTAAAAATATTTTGGCATAGGCTTTTTTTTAACATCCTCCATGGATGTTCTTTGGCTACTAACACTAAGGCTAGTCACGCCAGCAAATGCATTTGATAACTATCTCATATCCAGATTGTGATGCAAGGAGACCTGGTGTTTACTTTATATAACTGAAAATATGTTGAAAAGAATTAGGACAAGTCCAATGAAAACAATGATGATGTGTATTTGAACTGGTAAGCATTTTCAGTTAGTTATCTAGCTTATTAGATTTATCACTTTGGAGGAAAGTTTCATTTTTGTAAATGGGCAGAATTAACTAACTAGGCACCAAAGCAGACGACATTGTTATAGCCAATACTGAATATAAATTATTATGTAGGCAGTTTACAGCATTATCAACCTACTTTATCACAGATCAGAGCTGGACTGGAAAGGTCAAGTCTGAAATATCTGGGTTTTTAAATTTATGTAAACTTCTAAGGAACATGTAAAATATGTCATAAGCCAGTGTTGGCCATTGATTTACAGGGCTGCTGACTTGAGCAGAAAATGGCCCTATCCTTATGGGTGCTTTTTATTTTAATCGACCACGTTTATATAACCCTAATTGGTATGCAATCTCCTGTCGGGGTGGAAACAGATCATGGTTGATCTGGACTGGGAATTAATATATATATATATATATTAATGTTTGCATAGTATAGTATTCTATAGTCAAAATGTAAAATCAAATATTAATTTCCACATTGTATTCTAATTAGTTCTAGCCTAGTCCTAGTAATGTGAATGATCTGGATGTTTATAAGCATACTTTGTGAAGAGTGCAACACATTTACAATGCCTTGAAAAAGTATTAACGCCCCTTAAAATGTTCCACATAATTGTGAAGTGGAAGGAAAATAAATGGTTTTCAATTTGTGGGGTGCATTTGTATTCAGCCTCCCTGAGTCAATACTTTGTAGAACAGTTGTTCTCAACCCTGTCCTCAAGTACCCTCAACAGGCCATGTTTGCAGGTTTTCCTTTATCTTGCTTAGGTGCTTTAAATTAGAGTCAATGGCTTGGTATTTTGGACAGCTATTTTATCTAAAAGAAATTTCCAAAACATGGTCTGTTAGGGGTACTTGAGGACAGGGTTGAGAACCACTGTTGTAGAACCACCTTTCGCTGCAATTACAGCTGCAAGTCTTTTTGGGAGTGTCTCTACCAGCTTTGCACATCTAGAGAGTAACATTTTTGCCATTCTTCTTTGCAAAATAGCTCAAACTCTGTCAGATTGGATGGAGAGCATTTGTGAGCAGCAATTTTCAAGTCTTGCCACAGATTCTCAATTGTATTTAGGTCTGGACTTTGACTGGGCCATTCTAACACATGAATATGCTTTGATCTAAACCATTCCATTGTAGCTATGGCTGCATCTTTAGGGTCATTGTCCTACTGGAAGGTGAACCTCCACTCCAGTCTCAAGTCTTTTGCAGACTCTAACAGGTTTCCTTCTAAGCTTGCCTGTATTTGGCTCCATCCATCTTCCCATCAACTCTGACCTGCTTCCCTGTCCATGCTTAAGAAAAGCATCCCCACAACATGATGCTGCCACCAAGATGTTTCACGGTGGTGACGGTGTGTTCAGGGTGATGGGCAGAGTTAGTTTTCCACCACAAATAATGATTTGCGCTTAGGCCAAAAAGAACAATTTTGGTCTCACCTGACTAGAGCACCTTCTTCCACATGTTTGCTGTGTACCCCATATGGCTTCTTGCAAACTGCAAACAGGACTTCTTATAGCTTTCTTTCAACAATGGCTTTCTTTCAACAATGATTTTCTTCTTGCAACTCTTCCATTAAGGCCAGATTTGTGAGGTTCACAACTAATAGTTGTCCTATGGACAGACCCTCCCATCTGAGCTGTGGATCTCTGCAGTTCCTCGAGAGTTGCCATGGGCCTCTTGGCTGCTTCTCTGATTAATGCTCTCCTTGCCTGGCTTGTCAGTTTAGGTGGATGGTCATGTCTTGGTAGATCTGCAATTCTGACATACTCTTTCCATTTTCGGATGATGGATTGTACAATACTCATTGAGCTGTTCGAAGCTTGGGGTCATTTTTTAGGACCTAACCCTGCTTTAAACTTCTCCACAATTTATCCTTGACCTGTCTGGTGTGTTCCTTATTGCCTTCATGATCCTGTTTCTTCACTAAGGTTCCCTGACAAACCTCTGAAGGCTTCACAGAACAGGTGTATTTATACTGAGATTAAATTACACACAGGTGGACTCGATTTACTAATTTTGTGACTTCTGAAGGCAATTTGTTCTACTAGATTTTAGTTAGGGGTATCAGTGTAAAGGGGGATAAATACAAATGCACGCCACACACATATTTGTAAAAAAAAAAAAAACTATTTATCATTTTCCATCCACTTCACAATTATGTGCCACTTTGTGTTGGTCTATCATATAAAATCCCAATAAAATACATTTGCACTTTTGACAAAATGTGGAAAATTTCAAGGGGTATGAATACTTTTTCAAGGCACTGAACTTCCTTGAATTTTGTGATATGTAATCACTATTCCCAGTGCCAGATTACCAACTAGGCAGAGTAGGCACTGGCCTATGGGCCCCATGCCATTTTAAGGGCCCCATGACAATGCATTACAATAATATTATATTGATTTGAGCTCCAAAGAAAATGAAAAGGAATGCCCTGTGAGTAGGTACTACTGTGTCACACATATCACATGCCTGCCTTTGAACTACAGAGGTGATGAGAGGGGGAGTTTGAGGTGGAACCAGTAAAAGAATCACTGCTTGCAGGCAGCAAGGTACCATAGGATATGTAGCCCTTAGAAATTTCAAGTAAACAGCAGAGGAGAAGATGCAATGCATGCAGGGAGTCCAGGAAGTTGTGGAAGAGGATGGCCAGCAGACAGGCATCACTCAAACACAAAAGGAGATTTTAAGTAAGTTTATATTGGATTATCAAAAATAACTATGGCTTGTATTGCTGTTGCAATGCATATACAATAAAAAAGTGTATTTTATGATCATAGATTTGCTTTAAGAGTGAAAGAATTTGCCTGCTGTGGTGCTTTATGAACAGCTATGTATCCTATTCAGGAAGTTTTAGAATGGTGAAGCATTTGACCCTCTGGGAATTCACAGTGCAGATTGAACAGGTAATATATATATCCTTTCCTATAGTAACCAATAAGACTTCATACGATGATTAATGATATCCTTACCATACTTTTTGCCCAATATGTGCACATCACAGTGGCTATTGAAGTTGACTTCAAAAAAGGTAGGGAGGATTAGCTCTAAAACTAACATACCAGGATATTCAACCCATAATGAAAACATGTACAATGGTGCAGTTTCTTTAAAGCAGAGGTCTCAAACTGGTGGCCCTCCAGCTGTTACAAAACTACAAGTCCCATCATGCCTCTGCCTGTGGGATTCATGCTTGTAACTGTCAGCCTTGCAATGCCTCATGGAACTTGTAGTTTGGCAGCAGCTGGAGGGCCACCAGTTTGAGACCCCTGCTTTAAAGAAACAAAGGACAACCATGCCCTCAAATTTTCCAATTACAGCACTAAAAATATGATAATGTGTTACAAAATGTAGCCAAGTATTTAAAAAAAATAGTTAAATAAATGTTTTTGGATTCCTTGGGCCAAAAAATTGTCATGTACTTGACAGAGGCCAAGCCTCCAAGACGGCTTCCTTTACACTTTATGCCCAATACCCCCTGGAGTTGATGACAAAGTATTGCAGGACAGAGAGTGGTACAGGTGCTTTCAGTAGGTCCCAACACAGTGGGTAGTCAGATGTCTGAATGCTGTGGATGCTTAGACTGGAACTTGTACAGAATGCTGGTATGCAGATGGGTCACAGTAACTTGGAGATGCAGGAATCAAAGCCATAGTAAAAATGAACCAGAGTCAGCAACAACCAAATAACAAGCAACAACCAAGAAAACTATTTGGTAGGCAGATGCCATATCATGACCCGTGATGATGTCAGAGCGTCACTTGTCACTTCCGCCTTTTTGACACGCAGTTGGAGTGCTAGCGGCATTTCCTTGTTCATAGATTAGTTTGTATAGCTGCTATGAACTTTTATTTGGTTTTATTTTGTTTGAAATAGATTTTTGACATACCTCACTATGAGAGTATTCTATCTCTTCCGTAATTTATGGCATTGATGGTCTGGCATGACCAAACCCGCATTGAGGCTCTTATAAACAAGTCCAGCTAGTGCCCATCAAGGTCACAGCGTTCCTGACCATACACCATTTGGATCAAGCCGCGGCCGTGAGAGTGCATCTGGTATTATTCCATTGAAGCGTTTGTGACTCCTGAAATGGATGTCATTACATTCTGGTAAGTAGATTGTGTGGCTGATGATGCTGGTGGAAGACAAGCCTCTTTATTGCTGAATATAAGGAAGATTTTATCCAGAAGTCATTAAAATTTTAACATTTTGAATACTTTTTTCACTTTGGATTTTGATTCAGTTTATCTCAATATTTTAGATTTGAGATTTTTGAACACATGGTTCTAAACACTATGCTGGGTGTTTTTCTATTTGGACTTTTGTACTGAGAGTTCATATATGATTGTATTTCAATATCAGCATTTTTTTTGCACATATTTGCACTTATATACATAATTTTGGTGGTAAAATGTTCAATATTTTCTGCACTTGCACTTTTTAGAGAGCATGGTTCTAATTCATTTATTAATTAATTTTAATTTCAGATGCCAGACCAATGTTGATATCAGACAGGCAGAAGTACAAAAATAGATGGCAGAGGATGAAGTTCGGGATGTAAACCATGGTCAGCAAAAGGAGATCAGGAGAAAAGCCAGGTCAAAGACAGAATAACAGGATGCAGGTCTGATCATGAGTCGCAAAAGCTGAATACCACTCAGCAATTTTAATTAGTTCTGCTGTTCTTTAAATAGGCCTCTGGGAGGCAAAAGCCAGTTTTGGATGTGCATACTAAGTGATGTTAATGGGCAGGGGCATTAGTGAACATGTACAGATGCATGCACAGCCTTGATTCTATGCGCTAGACCACAGGCTGCAATATGCACACAAGCAGATCTTCAGGCACAGCCATGTAATCAATCTTCCTGACCAATATTCTCATACAAAACTAAAGAAAGGAGTTGCTTCAGTTAGAAAGTCCTTAGAAAATGTAGATTTGATAAGGAATAAAAACACTAATGTCAGTCAAGATCACAATATGTAGTTTTGAAAAACAAGGCTTTTATTAATGGCTGTGTTATTAATTCTTTTTCTGCACCAGAATTTGGTAATGCTGCAACCAGACCCTGCCCAGCTTTAGACAATTCTTATAGACAAACAGAATAAAAAGGCTATTGGAGTACAAAAGGCCTGCAGTGTTCTAATGCTAATCTCAAAGTATAATTTTCCTTATGAAATGTCGTGCTTTCTGTATTCAGGTTGCCTACTTGTCCCCTGAGTTTGTTTGCTGTTACTCCAGCATCTTCCCATTGTACAGTTGTCTCAGCTGCTCCAACTATTGAACTCCTCACTGGTTTTTGTATCTACCTGTCCCTTTATTTTGCACTGGTTGCCTGCATACAACTTCGACTTTCTCTACTGGAGCTTATGTATGGGTAGGAATCTGAGAGAGTTGCAAATTTTTTTCTTAATTAAAATGAATAATGGATTAACCTTTGAGGAGGTAGTAGAGTTTTGTTACTCCAAACATAAAAATGTAAATTAATTCCAGAAAGATCCTTACTAGCAGATGCTGATCATATGTGGATGCTTGCTTTTTGAAGAATAAACCCCGAATATATGTATTTTCATCAGGGTGCCGTTAAATTATACAATTACCAGTTCAATACATTAAGATACACGGCACTGCATAAAAGAACAGAAAAGCCTTACAGCAACACAAATTAATACAAAAAATATACCTGTAAATGCCTAATTATGATAAACACTATCATTAAAGGCCTTTAGGTAACTATTATGGTGTCATGTTAAAGGGTAACTCTACTTTTGTGGTGAAAAATAGAAAAATAAAGAAAATATAATATAGCACATATAATTGCGATACAAGTCATATTGTAATTGAATGTTATTAAAAATGACCTTTCCTTTTCAATCTGCAGCCGCTGTAATTTTCTGAGAATGCAATGAAATATGGCTACCTGGAGTTGTTCTATAAACAGAATGTGAAATGACCACTCCCCAGAAACATAATTTCCTGCTTGTGTGATTGGCTCACCAATTTTCCCAGAAGTCTGCCTAAGATACAAATCAGATTTCAGGCATCCCTTGCAACAAAAATGTAATTTTTGGAGAGATACTTTTCAATAGGTGCACATCTAAAGGGATGCAGAACCAGCAGATTTCCTCATTAGTGCTCTGCAGCTGCACAGCTGTCAGTTAATTATGAAACCACTCCCATTAGACTCATTTAGCACAGAGAAACACACATGGATTTCTTCAGAATAACAAAAGGTAGGAATTTGCAAAAAAGGTTGTTATAATCCTTGCAATGTACATACCGTATATACTCGAGTATAAGCCGACTTATTAAGCACATTTTTTATGCTGAAAAAGCCCCCCTCAGCTTATACTTGAATGAGGGTCTCCTGCAGTGTCATGCGCTGCTGTATCATCCGCAATTGCAGTCTATTTGGCGGTCAACCACTGTAACAAAGCCCTGCCTCCTCCTCGTGCGTGATAGACGGAACACGGGAACACTGAACACTGATACAATGCTGGGAAACTGAATCAGTGTTCCATCTATCATGGACGGGTGGCGAACAGACTGCAGTTGCATGACACAATGGGAGATGCCCGCTGTGTGTAATCAAAAGTGAGGCTGCAGATGGGCACAGAGAGACTGCACCGATGATACAGGTGGGCACAGTGAGGCGGCAGATGGGCATTGTTTACCAGTAGCTGCTGCATTTCCCACCCTAGGCTTATACTCGAGCCAATATGTTTTCACAGTTTTTTTGTGCTAAAATTAGGTGCCTCGGCTTATATTAGGGTTGGCTTATACTCAGGTATATATGGTAGATCACCGAGAGGGGAATGTTTTTTTCTCAACAAAAGTGGAGTTACGCTTTAAAGTGGTCCTAACGTTATAAGGTTTTTACTTTAAGACCCCTTTCACACTGGAACCGTGGTCTCTTTACCGCTGTTTAAGCAGCATTTTTGAGCCGCTTTTTCGACAGCTAGCGGAGCGCTTTTAACCTTAAAGAAGGGGTTAAAAGCACCTGTGTTGCAGTGCTTCCAAAGTATTGCCTATTCATTTCAATAGGCAGGGCGTTTTAGGAGCACTAAATATAATGCTCTCAAACCACCCCAAAGATGCTGTTTGCAGGACTTTTCCCAATGTCTTAAGCCGCGTACACATGGGCGGACTGTATGGCCTACTTAGTCCGTCATACAATCCGACGGACAGTCCGTCATACTTTCGAATGAACGGACTTGACCACACACACCACTTTTTGAGCGGACTAATACGGCGTACTAATTCCGCCATACTATCCGCCCTACTTTTGAAATGAACGGACTCGCCCACACACGCGGAGGAAAGTCCACTCATTTCGAGCGCGTCTCCAGGTAGGCGGGGCCCGCGAAGGAGACGTCGCTGACTCCGCCGCCTGGTATGGACTTAAAGGGGAACCCCAACGCCGAAAAAAATCGGCGTGGGGGTCCCCCCCAAGTCCACAACAGACCCTTGTCCGAGCACGCTACCCGGCCGGCCAGGAAAGGGGGGCAAGCGAGCGCCCCCCCCTCCTGAGCCATACCAGGCCGCGTGCCCTCAACATGGGGGGGTGCCTTGGGGAAGGGGGGGCCGCGCGGCCCCCCCACCCCAAAGCACCTTGTCCCCATGTTGATGAGGACAAGGGCCTCTTCCCGACAACCCTGGCCATTGGTTGTCGGGGTCTGCGGGCGGGGGGCTTATCGGAAACCGGGAGCCCGACAACCAACGGCCAGGGTTGTCGGGAAGAGGCCCTTGTCCTCATCAACATGGGGACAAGGTGCTTTGGGGTGGGGGGCCCTTCCCCAAGGCACCCCCTCATGTTGAGGGCACGCAGCCTGGTACGGCTCAGGAGGGGGGGGCGCTCGCTTGCCCCCCTTTCCTGGCCGGCCGGGTAGCGTGCTCGGACAAGGGTCTGTTGTGGACTTGGAGGGGACCCCCACGCCGATTTTTTTCGGCGTTGGGGTTCCCCTTTAAGTCCATACCAGGCAGCGGTGCCTGCAACGTCTCCTTCGCGGGCCCCGCCTACCTGGATACCTGCTCGAAATGAGCGGACTTTTCTCCGGGCGGGAAAAGTCCGCTCATTTCAAAAGTACGGTGGACTGGCATACACACGGGCGGATTGTCCGCCGAAATGCGAGTACGACGGACAGTATTACGGAAATTCCGAAATACTTAGTCCGCCGGACTGCACGCTGAAAAAGTCCGCAGAAGCCCACGCACGAGCGGACTGTCTGCTGAAATGTGTTTCGGCGGACTAAGTAGGCCAGACAGTCCGCCCGTGTGTACGCGGCTTTACTTCTCTAACGTCTGACAAGTTTAACCTATTTTTTTTATTTTAGGAACATTTTTAGAAGTGGCGCCTTTATTATCACTTTAAAGCAGTAGTAAACCGCATTTGTGGTTAAAAAAAAAATCCCTGCAGGGCAAAGTATTGCATACTAGCACATTATGAGAGACTTACCTTAGAACAAAGCCCTCCAGCACCACAATGTCACCACTAAGAGGGCTGACATCTTTGCCCAGTTTTCCTTTCCGAGTTTGCGGCCTCTGGCTACATGAGTGGCTGTGGGTGCGATGACGTCACTCCCACGCATCCATGCAGGAGCCGGCGTTTACAGCAGGGGCTCTGAAGGTCCAGGACTGGTGATTTCATGCACTCTGAATATCAGCTAAACTGTGCAAGTTTAGGAGATATTCACAGTATCCACAGATAAGCCTTATTATAGGCTTACCTTTAGGTACAAGTGGTATAACAGAGTTTACTACTACTTTATTTAGCTCATGAATAGGGATTCTAGTATTAATATCTTTTTGATACACTGCTCCTTGCAATCAGTCAGTGAAGCAATCACAAAGTATACTTTTACTATCAATGACTATATTGCTGGGGACATACTGTACATGCTGTATAATGGGTTACATGATAGAGACAAGTATAGATATTTGTAAAAATGTCCAGTTGGCTAAAAGCTGTTTCAACATTTGGGTTATGCCAAGGTTTGTGGTCCTTCAAGGATGACCACCAAGTGCTCTCCCTTAAATTAACTGTGTGAAACATTCCTAAAACGTGTATAGGATATGTCTTGGAAAAAGAGATCCCCATTTTGAAATGATTTGGTGACCCATTGTGCAGACCAACCCTAATGTTCTGGAGTTCTGTCATTCTGAACAATATACCCTATATTTGCATAAATATTTATACAAAAAAGTAGTGTAAACTCCACTCCTCACTAATGGATTTATTCACAGCTGGAAAAGATTGGATGTTATATAATAAACCATTTTCTACATTACTGTATAATACAATGATAATGAGGGATTTGAATAAATACAGATGGTTTTTATTACCGTAACTATAATCAAGAACCAGATCACTCTCATGTTTTGGCATATACTTTTCTCCATTTCCTAATTGATTTTTTGCTAGTCTCAACCTCTGCCTGTTGTACAGCTCTGTGTCAATGAGCTTGCCCCAACCACTTATGCTGAATCTGCCTGTCTCTGTGGGTTGCATCTATTTCCTGTGTACAGCAGCTTACCACTCCTTATGTGGTTGCTGATGTTTTTTTGTTTTTCAGGCTTTTCTTACTATATTTTCACTAGGTAATTATAGAAATAAAATACTTCATTCCTTTTGAGGGACAACATGTGGGGATAGGCATCAATATGAAGACAAGGTACCTGCAGCCCCCCCCCCCCCCTTTGCAAGGTATCCTCACAATCTTAAAGGGATGTGGCCTTTAACCACTTGAGACCCGCGCTATAGCCGAATGACGGCTACAGCGCGGATCTCCTTTGCCGGGACTACGTCTATTGACGTCGTCCCGTGCACGAGCGGCCTGCGCGCCCCCTGAGGGGCGCGCGCGGCGCGCTCTGTGATCGGTGAGTCTATGAGACTCGCCTGATCACTGATCCGAGCAAGGGGTCGATCCCGACCCCTTATCACGTGATCAGCTGTCAGCCAATGATAGCTGATCATGTGATACAACGGAGCCGGTAATCGGCTATTATTCCTCCTCGCGCTGACAGAAAAAAAAGAGCCGATCACCAGCGGCCGTGATCGGGACATAAGTCCCGATCACGGCCAGCCCTGCCTGTGCCCACCTGCCCCCTGTCAGTGCCCACCTGCCCCCTGCTTTGCCACATCAATAAAAAATGTGCCCCCCCTGTCAGTGCCACCCAGCAGTGCCCATAGTGCCACCCAGCAGTGCCCACAGTGCCACCCAGCAGTGCCACCCAGCAGTGCCCACAGTGCCACCCAGCAGTGCCCACAATCTGCCTCAACAACGGTGCTGCACCCCAGTGCCACATATCTGTGCCCATCAGTGTCATCTACCAGTGCCCATCAGTGCCCAGCAGTGCCGCCCATCAGTGCCCAGCAGTGCCACCTATCAGAGCCACCTATCAGTGCCACCTATCAGTGCCTATCAGTCCCATCTATCAGTGGTACCTATCAGTGCCCCTTAGTGCCACCCATCCGTGCCACCCATCTGTGCCACCCATCCATGCCATCTTATCTGTGCCCATCTTTGCCCATCAGTGCCGCCTTATCTGTGCCTATTAGTGCCGCCTTAACTATGCCTATCAGTGCCCACCAATGCAGCCTATCAGTGCCCACCAATGCAGCCTATCAGTGCCCACCAGTGCAGCCTATCAGTGCCGCCTCATCAGCGCACTTTAATGAAGGAGAAAAATGACCTGTTTGCAAAATTTTATAACAAACTATTAAACATGATTTTTTATTTTTTTTTGCATCTTTTTTTGTTTGTTTAGCAAAAAATAAAACTCCCAGCTGTAATTAAATACCACCAAAAGAAAGCTCTATTTGTGGGAAAAAAATGATAAAAATGTCATTTGGGTACAGTGTTGTATGCCCGCGCAATTGTCATTCAAAGTGCATCAGCGCTGAAAGCTGAAAATTGGTCTGGGCATGAGGGGGGTTTAAGTGCCCAGTAAGCAAGTGGTTAAACAAAAGCTTGCAAAAAACAAAAAACGAAATTCAGCTCCCATAGGCATCAATGGAGTTTAGAGGTATGGTTAGGTTCAGGTAAATCAGCTGAGTTTACTGAATGTCCTCTAAACAAAACTTTTCCCAGTCTAGTCATCAATACTTGACCACTAGGGATGATCAGAACACCCCTCTGGTTTGTTTGCGGCAGAACATGCGAACAGACCAAAAATTTGTGAGAACACGCAAACCCCGTTAAAGTCTATGGGACTCAAACGTGAAAAATCAAAAGTGATAATTTTGAAGGCTAATATGCAAGTATTGTCATAAAAAGTGTTTTGGGACCCGGGTCCTGCCCCAGGGGACATGTATTAAACATCAGTTTTTTCGGGAGCAGTGATTTTAATAATGCTTAAAGTGAGATAATTAATTCTTAATAATATTAACCCTTACAGGAGATAATTTACCTTCCTAGGGGTAGATTTCCTTTCACTTCCTGTTGTCTCCCTCCGTTTGTAAGTAGGAGTCATTTGTAAGTCGGATGTTTGAAAATAGGGGACTGCCTGTATATACTATATGGCTTGCCCTATACACTCTGTGAAAAATTGGGCCTTAGGTGTTGGTGGTACCAGAACACTGTAAGCCCTCACAGTTACTCTTGGTGGGCGCTGGAACGGGCCCTGTTGTTAAATACCATATCAAAAATTGTAATTACAATACAGTGCAGCAGTAGTGCAGTTGCTACTACTTTTCTGGTGGTGTACACAGTACACAATACAGTGTAGTGCGGTGTTGCAAAACAAAATATACATCATGTTCAGAAGGCCACCAAGGAGACGCAGATGCTTACAGGTCACTAAAAGAGGGCAAGCAGGCTCTGTGTCTATAGTCAATAGTTCTGGTCATAGACATGGTGCATCCTCTGCCGATGGCCGTGGGGCACACCTGTACTTTCTTTCTGCTGCTGGCTGTGTTATTGAGCCAGAACATGCAGAAGAGTTGGTGGAGTGGATAACAAAGCCTTCCTTATCCTCCTCATCCTCTGTCACCCTGGCTCAGAGTAGTTTTCCTTCCTATGCAGCTGCCAAAGCGGCCTATTCCACTGGCTCCTTGTCCGCAGTCACTCCTTCCGTAGCCCAACCATCATGCACGGAGGAGTCCCCCGAACTATTCGACCACAGTATCCGGTACATGCTGCTGGAGGATTAGCAGCGATTTGAAGACTCTGATGTTGGTTTCCAGGTTGAGGAAGGGAGTAATGTGAGCCTAGAGAGAGGAGGTGCCCAAGAAGAACAAGAAACTGGTAGTCATGTTCCTCCAGCTGCAACATAGTGCCAAGTTTACTCCAGTAATGAGGAGGGAGGGGATGATGAGGTCACTGACTCTACTGGGGTGCCAGATAGACTAGAGGAGCCTGGGTGACGATGTGGCTTTTCGTGGCTAATTTGTCAGGAAATGGCTGGTGTTAGCACTTCATCATAACACCATGGTTAATATGGTGTCAGGATGATTGAAGGTGCATTATTTTTATTATTATATTGCAATATAAAATTAAATAGTTCAACTCACCATAATGCAGAATCTGTCACCAGATGCAGCTTGTCACCTGCTACCAGATGCCGCTTGCCATGTTGCCTATCACCAGATTCCCACTTGCCACATTGCCTGCCACCACATGCAGATTGACACATGTCACCAGATGCAGATTGACACATGCCACAGTCACATGCCACCAGATGCAGATTGCCACATGCCACTAGATGCAGATTGCCACAGACACATGCCACCAGATGCAGATTGACACATGCCACCAGATGCAGATTGCCACAGACACATGCCACCAGCTGCAGATTGCCACATGCCACCAGATGCAGATTGCCACAGTCACTTGCCGCATGCCACCAGCTGCAGATTGCCACCAGATGCAGATTGCCACAGTCACTTGCCACATGCCACCAGATGCAGATTGCCACAGCCACATGCCGCTAGATGCAGATTGCCACATGCCACCAGATGCAGATTGCCACAGACACATGCCACATGCCACCAGATGCATATTGCCACCATCACTTGCCACATGCCACCAGATGCAGATTGCCACAGACACATGGCACCAGATGCAGATTGCCACGGTCACTTGCCACATGCCACCAAATGCAGATTGCCACATGCCACTAGATGCAGCCTCTTAAATGCAAATTGTCACTAAGCACAGAGGCAGTGCAGTGGAGTGGTGGGTTCCGCATGAGAGAGAACAGCGGTGATGCGGGGCGGGCTGTGAGAGATGATGTCATCTCTCTGCTCCCCCGCTTCACCTCCAACAGTATACCGGCTGGGCTGTGTGGGTGGAACAGCAGTGATGCAGGCAGGCGGTGGGAGATGATGTCATCTCTCTGCTTGCCTACCTTACCCCCAACAGTGTAACGGCGGGGCTGTGCGGGTGGAAGTGCGGTGATCTCTCTGCTCGACGCCGCCGCACCTCAGTGCACACTTCACGGCCCGGCTGTAAACAGGCTACGGCCCGGTAGCGGGCCGCGGCCCGGGGGTTGGAGACCCCTGGTCTACACCAAAGAAGAAAATATTAGGTTAAAATAAGAGAATTACATGAAGGAATACAGAGTATATTCCTACATTAATCTGCAAACATATTTAGTTACAAGTAAAATGCAAACCTTTCCCATAATTACCCTTTGCACCAAGGTTCCATTCTGATGGTTGCGTTTCCCTCCAATCTAGTCTGTGTATATCATTACATGCTGATGCATCATTGGTTAGCATAGCGTGACTCTGATTGGTGAGCTTCCCTATTCTTGGTTAAGGACTGGCTACATAGCCAATCCCTATACTTTGCATAAGTCAGCCCCCTATAATGCAAATCCTTGTGACTACTCTGAGCAGGAGCTTAACTTGAATTTTCCTGGGAAGTTAATTATTTATTACGGGTTGGCCTCCCTTCATTGCATATCCCAGCATGGGATCCTTTGAAGTGAGTATGTGTAAAACAATGAGATTTGGATCCTACTGTTTGTACACACAGCCTAGGCACAGACTTGTCTGGTCTACCAGGGATTTCTGTGAAGATAATATGTCCTGCCCTACATAGAAAAAATATAAATTAAATATATTCATTAAATATAAATAAATTAAATCTAAAATATATAAATAAATATAAATCAAATATAAATTAAATATATTCATAATTCCAATATTTTACAGCTATTAATGTAGATTTCACATAAACTCATAAGGCAAGTCTGTAGACCCACATCAAAGAAAAAGGCGGACATCTCCTTGCTCCTCATCTGGGATCTCCAACCCTACTCCAGTCCTCTCGAAAATCTGCACTGAGAGGAATGAAGGTATAGCAATAGGTGTCCCAAGTACTTGCAGCCAATCTGCTAGCAGTACACCACCATCTGATTTTAGCGGGCGAATTTCCCTACCCCAGTTGCTAAACCGTAAAAAGAAATTTGGTCCCTGCCATCCACATGCTCACAGTCTGAGTGCTAGCTTGAATGCCAGCTTGGCCAAATTGCTAGCACTGAAACTACTGCCTTTTCAGCTGCTAGGCTCTGCCCCCTTTCGTGAATTTGTGGAATGTGCTGTACCTCAGTTGCAGGTTCCAAAACGCCATTTCTTTTCATGGAAGGCCATTCCAGCTCTCTACCGGCATGTAGAAGGCAATGTTTTTGTCTTGTTGGACAGGGCGGTCAGCAGTAAGGTGTATATTACTGCAGACTCATGGTCTAGCAGGCATGGGCAGGGATGTTACTGTTGCTTCATGGTGCACTGGGTAACTCTGCTGGCAGCTGGGAAGGATGCAGGACAGAGTTCAGTATTGTTGGAGCTTGTTCCACCACCATGCCTCCAAAATGCTAGCAGTGATTCTGCCATGGCTCTCTCCTCCACCCTTTCTCCTTCTTCCTCTATGGCCTCTTCTGCAGATTTGTTCTCTGAACCAGCGGTGCTCCGTAAGAGTTCAAGGGGCTGTGCAAGCACTCACAAAGATGCCATGTGGTGCATGAGTTACATAGTTACATAATAGGTGAGGTTGAAAAAAGACACAAGTCCATCAAGTCCAACCTATGTGTGTGATTATGTCAGTATTACATTGTATATATTATGCGGTCAGGTGCTTATCTAATAGTTTCTTGAAACTATGGATGCCCCCCGCTCATTGCCTGTGGAAGGGAATTCCACATCCTTGCAGTAAAGAACCCTCTACATAGTTTAAGGTTAACCCACTGCTTAGGGGACAGGAGCCACACTGGGGCAGAGATTCTATCAGCTCTGCAGGGGCAGGCTCAGAGGTGGTTGATGCCATGCCAGCTTCAGCCAGGAATGGTTGTATGCAACAATGGCACCAACCTTCTCTCCACCCTCCGACAGGGACACTTGACCCATGTTCCATGTTTGGCACACATCCTGAATTTGGTGGTGCAGCGGTTCTTGAACAGGTGCCCAGGCTTACAAGATCTCCTGAGGCAGGCCAGAAAAGTCTGTGGTCATTTCTAACGGTCATACAATGCCAGTGCTCAGCTGGCTGACATTCAAAGGGAATACAACTGCCCACCAACCGCCTCATTTGTGACATGTCCACCAGGTGGAAGTCAACAGCAATGCTGCAGTGGCTGTACATGCAGCAGAGGGCCATCAATGAGTACCTGTGTGAATATGGCACCAGGACAGGTTCAGAGGAGCTTGGCTTCTTTTCGCCATACCAATGGCTACGGATCAAGAACGCATGCACTGTCCTGTTACCATTTAATGTGGCCACGAGGATGATGAGCAGGGATAATGCATGCATCAGTGATACTGTCCCTCTTGTCTTCCTGTTGGAGCACACGCTTCATGGAATAATGGACAGAGCACTTGAGGCAGACCAGTTTGAGGAATAGTGATGGACGAACTTCCGACGGGACATTTCGCGAACGTGGACCGCGAACGCGGGCGATAGTTCGCGAACAGGAACATTCGCGGCGGGCCCCATTGATTTCAATGGGAGGCGAACTTCGCAAACCGACAGGTTAAATTTGCAGCCACAAAATAATTAATAGCTGTGCAAACATAGTCCCACCACATGGCCAATGACATAACACATGTATGAGGTGAATCTGGGATCGACAACTACAAGCATTCTTTTTTTATATGGGAAATTGTTGTGACAATTCAGGACTGTGGAGTGCATGAAGGCAATGGAGGAGAGGGTAGGTCAGGGACCAGGGTAGGCAAAGAAGAGGGTGCAGGAGATGATCACCAGTAGCGTGACATACAGCAATGACACCTGCACCGTGATAGAGTCATCTGACAGCAGCACCGTGACATAAAGCACTCACACCAGCACCATGATATACAGCACTGACAGCCGCACCGTGATAGAGAGCACTGACATCAGCAGCGTGACATAAAGCACTCACACCAGCACTGTGATATACAGCACTGACAGCAGCACCGTGATAGAGCACTGACATCAGCAGCGTGACATAAAGCACTCACACCAGCACCGTGATATACAGCACTGACAGCAGCACCGTGATAGAGAGCACTGACATCAGCAGCGTGACATAAAGCACTCACACCAGCACCGTGATATACAGCACTGACAGCAGCACCGTGACAGAGAGCACTGACATCAGCACCGTGATATACAGCACTGACACCTGCACCGTAAGCAGCCCCAGGAGGAAGTCAGCATAGCACAGGGATGGTGGGAGCCCCTCATAATGAGCATAGCACAGGGATGGTGGGAGCCCCTCATAATAAGCAGCCCCAGGAGGATGTCAGCATAGCACAGGGATGGTGGGAGCCTCTCATAATAAGCAGCCCCAGGAGGATGTCAGCATAGCACAGGGATGGTGGGAGCCCCTCATAATAAGCAGCCCCAGGAGTAAGTCAGCACAGCACAGGGATGGTGGGAGCCCCTCATAATGAGCATAGCACAGGGATGGTGGGAGCACCTCAAAATATGCACAGCAGAGGTACAGCCCCAGGAGGAAGTCAGCACAGCACAGAGATGGTGGGAGCCCCTCATAATATGCACAGCAAAGGTACAGCCCCAGGAGGATGTCAGCACAGCACAGGGATGGTGGGAGCCCCTCATAATACGCAGCCCCAGTAGAAATATGACACCGCTCAACCTCTTCAAAGAGGAGGGTACCGGCATATAGTACGGTGTGCTTTTTTTGGACAAGGAAGTGAGCCAAATGAAGAAAGAAGGTCTCTGTGCTTGATTAAAAAAATTGTTTATAGACATATACATGGTCTACTGGTCACATGTGTTGAATTCCTCCGAGATCCATGCCTCATTCATTTTTAGAAATGTGAGGTAGTTAACACTGTCGTGAGCTAGGAGAGTACGCTTATCGGTCACGATCCCCCCTGCTGCGCTGAACGTCCTTTCGGACAGGACACTGGATGAGGGGCAAGCCAACAGTTCGATTGCAAATTGGGCAAGCTCTGGCCAGAGGTCAAGCCTGCCCACCCAGTAGTCCAGGGTTCATCACTCCTCAGAGCGTCCACATCGGCCGTTAACCCGATGTAGTCGGACACCTGACGGTCTAGGCGTTCCCTGATGCTGGATCCGGATGAGACCTGTCGATGGGTCGGCTGAAAGAAAGACCTCATATCAGAAGTCACCAACACATCTTCAAACCGGCCTCTTCTGGCAGGCACTGTTGGATTGGTACCCGCAACTCCTTCTCTGGGAGTGGGAATTGCTCCTCTGCCAGCGCACGCAAAAGCAGAATGCAGCATTTCTCGAAGCAAGGCCTGGAAGTGCTGCATTCTGACAGCCCTCTGTGACGGCGGTAACATTTCCGCCATTTTGTGTTTGTACCGGGGGTCTAAGTACGTTGCCACCCAGTACTGGTCCTTGACCCTTATGCTTTTTATACGGGGGTCCCTATTAAAATACTGGAGCATGAAGGCCCCCATTTGCACTAAAGTGGAAGCGGTGTGGTGGCCTGGCTCCTGCTCATCATCCAGGATAATGTCGTCCTCTTCATTCTCCTCTCCCCATCCACGCACAACAGGGATCCCAGAAAGGTTTAAAGCATGCTCTTCTTGCTCCTCCTCATCCGCCCCGGCACCATCCTCCTCTGACTCCTCTTCAGACTCCTGTTGTTCACTTGTCTCAGATAGAGTAGCCCCCCCTGGGAATTCATCCAGCATTGCGACTTCCTCATCTTCCCGCTCCTGCTCCTCCACAGCTTGATCAATGACACGACGCAATGCACGCTCCATAAAGAAGGCATAAGGTACCATGTCACTGATGGCGCCATGGCTGCGACTGACCAGTTTGGTGATCTCCTCAAATGGGCGCAGAAGTCTGCATGCGTCGCGCATGAGCAGCCACTGGCGCGGTGAAAAAAACCCCAGCTCCCCAGAACCGGTTCTCCCGCAGAGTTCATACAGGTAGACGTTAACTGCACGTTTCTGCTGGAGCAGCCTATCAAGCATATAGAAGGTTGAGTTCCATCGTGTCGGGCAATCGCAAATAAGACGTCTGACCGGCAGATTGTGTCGCCGCTGAATGTCAGCAAGGCGAGCCATGGCCGTGTAAGATCTTCTGAAATGGGCCTGCCTCAAGATGTCCTGGACCCCAGGGTATTTGACAACGAATCGCTGCACGACCAAGTTTAAGATGTGTGCCATGCATGGCACGTGCGTGATTTTGCCCTGTTTCAATGCGCTAAGCAGATTGGCACCGTTGTCACACACCACTTTACCAACTGTCAAATTGAGCGGTGTTAGCCACTGATCTGCCTGTGAACGCAAAGCTGAAAGGAATGCCGGGCCAGTGTGGCTCTTGGCTTCCAGGCACAACAGACGCAGCACGGCATGGCAACGTCTCACCTGGCATGTCGAATAGGTTCTGGGAGCTTGGGCGGCGCAGCGGAAGAGACGCTAGCAGCGGAAAAGGAGGAGTCAGCTGAGGAGGAGAGGGAGGAGGATGGAGTAGGAGGAGGAGGAGGAGAAGAAGAGTCAGCCCTGCATGCAATCCGTGGTGGTAAAACCAAATCTACACGGGTGCCATGGGTTACATGCTTGACGGCCGTCAGAAGGTTCACCCAGTGGGCAGTAAAAGTGATATACCTTCCCTGCCCGTGTTTGCTAGACCACGTGTCTGTGGTCAGATGTATCTTAGCACCGACACTGTGTGCCAGAGATACATTCACTTGCCGCTGAACATGGCCATATAGCTCTGGGATGCCCTTCTCTGAGAAATACTTCCTTCCTGGGACCTTCCATTGTGGTGTTCCAATGGCCACAAATTTGCGAAAGGCCTCCGAGTCCACCAGTTTATATGGCAGTAGTTGGTGGGCTATGAGTTCTGACAAGCCAGCCATCAACTGTTGGGCAAGAGGGTTATCCGGCGTCATCATTTTTTTACGCACGAACATTAGGCCCACGGAAGCCTGCCTTTTTGCAGAAAAACGTGAGCTTGGCGTGATGGAAGGTGGAGTGGAGGACAATTGTGAGGAGAGAGGAGAAGGAGAAGTAGAAGACGAGGCTGGATGGTGAGAGCCTGCAGTGTGGCTTTGTGTGTTCTGTTGCTCCCACTCGGCTCGGTGATGGCTGCTCATGTGCCTTCTTAAGGCGGTCGTCCCTAGGTGAGTGTTGGGCTTACCGCGACTAATGCGTTGACTGCAAAGATTGCAGATGGCAATGCTATTGTCAGCAGCGGACACGTTAAAAAAAGCCCACACTGCGGAGCCATGTGCCGGTGTCCTCGGAGCGCCAGATGTGACCGTACATGGTTGATGACTCGCTCCTGATACATTTGCAGTCTTCTTTGTCCCTCCTGTGCAATCTAAGTTATTCCTGCTTCTCCTCCCTATCTGCTGGTCCACATCTCCCTCTGAACTCCCCTCCTCTTCCTCTCTTGTGGGCACCCACGTGACATCACTAGACACGTCATCATCAAGGTCACCTTCCCCACCGCTATAAGTAGAGATCTCGGAGTAGGCAGCAACACCGGGGACCAACCTCCTCCTTGGGCTGATCTGGGTACTGTCGTCAGACTGCTAAGTAGCGGTTGTTGCTGCCTCCTCTTCCTGATCCAATACCAAGAGTGGCTGCGCATCAGAAATGTCTTGATATGGATCGGAAAATAATTCCTGTGACTCAAGCGGAAGGTATGTGGTGGTGGTGTTGTTGGTGGTAGTGTCTTTGGGGGGTGCACATAGCAGAGAGTGAAGAAGAGGGTGCAGATCGAGAGTATGAGGAGGGTGCAGAAGAGTAAGGCTGAGCGAGCCACTCAACCAAGTCTGGTGCGTCCTTTAAAGTAATTGAACGCACCTTCTGCAACTTCCCACTTTGGCTCAAACCTGTTGCTCCTGCCCTACCCCTACCACCCCTGCGGAAGGGCCTGCCTCTTCCTCTGCCTGTCATTTTTTAAATGACCCTGTGACAAAACTCTCAGTCCCTATACCGATGAAGGACTGCTGCAGTATAAGGCAGCGGTCAGCAGTAGTGCACCTCAACCCTATGTATTGTGGACTGATACCAGTCCTTATAGAATGGCAGACTGTACCTCACTCAACCCTATGTACTGTAGTACCCTATACCTTACCAGTCCTTATAAGGACCTTTGTGGACCAAGTAGGTTGTGTGTGAGTGATTAGCAGACTGTACATCAGTCCCTATACCGATGAAGGACTGCTGCAGTATAGGGCAGCGGTCAGCAGTAGTGCACCTCAACCCTATGTATTGTGGACCTATACCAGTCCTTATAGAATGGCAGACTGTACCTCACTCAACCCTATGTACTGTAGCACCCTAGACAGACCAAGTTACCAGTCCTTATAAGGAGCATTGTGGAACAAGTGGGTTGTAAATGATTAGCAGACTGCAGCAGAAGGGCAGCAGTCAAGTATAATATTCTTTCTATATTTGGAAGAAAGAATATTATACGTGTACAAGCCTATTACCATACCACTGATACCAGTCCTGAAAAGAACCTTTGTGGAACTAATAATAACAGCTACTGATTAAACTGACCCTCACTGCCTCACACACTGCTTCCTGCCTGTCCCTATATAAACTGACAAAACGGAGGCTACTGGAACAATAATTGAAATAGCACTTTTGTGGACCTGATAGTAACAGCTAATGACTAAACTGGCTGTCCCTGCAGCACACACCGTCCTGTCCCTTTCTCTAAACTGACAAAAGACACTCAGGCTGCTGCAACAATCACTAGCACAGCACTGCCTATCCTGAACTACACCTAACACCTATACCAGTCCTGAAAAGAACTTTTGTGTACCAAATAGCTAGTGATTTGGGTCACTGTAATCTCTCCCTGCTCCACACAGCAACCTCTCCCTATAGTGACAGAAGAAAGAATGTAAAATGGCCGCCGGATCAGGTGTATTTATAAGTTAGGGGGAATGTCCAAGTGTCCATGTGCTGTAATGTCTCAATTGGCTGTCCTGTACCCCATGATGGATGTGTCATCATAGGTCAAAGTTCTTTTACACAGTAAACACGGAAGTCCGCTGGGCGAACGGCGCCAATAGTCTGCCGAACGGGCGGACCGCGAACAGCCGAAATTCGCCGCGAAACGACCGCCGGGTGAACCGTTCGGCCATCACTAGTGAGGAAGAGGAGGACTTCTTTACCTCTCAAGGCCCCCTTTATCCAGATATTATTCCTGCAGGCCCGCCAAACACACAGGAAGAAGAGGAGAGGAGGATTTTGTCAGCATGAATGTGGAGGATAACACAGCAGTCTTCGAGGGATGGTTTTCAGTCCCCAGAAACCCAAGGAGTTGTACATGGCTGGGAGGAGGTTGTTACGGATCATATGATCCTTGGTGACCCATAGGACTCAGAATCAAATGCCTCTGCAAACTTTCGCAGGCTTTGCAGAATCAGGGAGGCCATGCAGCGTAAGGACCCTAGGATTCATGGTATCAAAGAGAAGAAATCATTACTGGATGGAAATCCTTATTGATCCATGTTACAAGGGTAAGGTTGCAGAACTCATCCTGCCTTTGCAGAAGGAGCAGTGGATGAAACATCTTCAGGAGGCCTTAAAGAAAGGTTTGTGCAATGCATTTCCAGACCCTGTGCAGTTACAATTTCCTTGTCCTGGACAATGTGTTGCTGAGACTTGTGTCAAGTCACCTGAGGCCAGGTGACAGATGCACACTGTTGGGGTCAGGAGTGCACCGCAAAGGTAATGGATCCTACGGCTGACTGCTAGGAATGGGAGTCTAGGTGGTTAAGGAAGGGAGGTCTGCTGGAACACCAACACGGATCATACAGGGGCTAGAGTGTAAGATTCCCCAGGGCGCGGAGTCTAAGACCCAGCAGGTGTTCACCAGAGCCTCTAGTGGTGAGGATGGACTGGGCTGCAACGGGCTCCAGGTCACTACCCCCAGCGTCTCTCAGCTCACACCCACAGTAGGCTACAGGAGGACAGAGATAATGAGGGTACAAGCCAAAAGTTGGGGCGACTAGCAGACAAGGATAAACATAGAACATGGCAAAGGTCATGTTCACAAGCAGGCAGGGATAGTCTAGAGCAAGCCAAGATCGGAAACTGGAATCAGACCTAGAAGACACAGCAAGATGCACATGGAAGCTAAACACACAAAGGTTGATTAGCAAGGCAGGCTTGCAGTGCACAAGTTAATATAGAGTTCCCTGATAGGGACTGGGGTGGAGCAATGCTTTGAGGAGAGATTAAGTAGCCAGGTGAGAGTGGCTGGCCTCTAAACGTGAACACATGGAGGAGAGCTGACAGACAAAGATTACTGCTTAATCATGACAGCTTCGTTCAGTCAGAGGAATGCCTTTAGACTATTTTTCAGTCCTCAGCACCAAGATCTGATGGATTCAAGCAACCATTGCTAGCGTCTGCATTACATAGTGCAGGAATATCTAGGGGCAAGAGCAGACTTGGAGACCTTTCCAACAGAGCATCCACTGGGTTACTAGGTCTTGAGGATGAACCACTGGCCAGAACTAGCTCAAAATGCAATTGATCTACTGGCCTGTCCTGCATCCAGTGTTCTTTCTGAATGCACATTCAGTGCTGCTGGAGGGTTTGTAATGGATCATAGAGTGCGCCTGTCCACAGACTCCCTTGATAGGCTCACATTCATAAAAATGAATTGGTCTTGGATCAGCAGCAGCTATCAAGCACCTGATGCTGATGTAACTGATTGATTTTTCTATGGATGTGGGGTCCCTTGAAGACTACCTATGCTGAGTGACTATCCTATTCCTCCTCAATCTCAATGCTAGCTTCCAACAATATTTTTAGTTTAGGCCACCACCACCACTGCCTAATGCCCAATTTTTCTGTCACTGTTTAACAGGGGCATGTAATTACAATTT
Organism: Lithobates pipiens; assembly: GCF_037356315.1. Taxonomy (NCBI): domain Eukaryota; kingdom Metazoa; phylum Chordata; class Amphibia; order Anura; family Ranidae; genus Lithobates; species Lithobates pipiens. Next base: position 260,762,042 of record NW_027507903.1, on the reverse strand, counting down.
ATGCAGGGGCAGACTGACAACTCATGGGGCCCCCGGGCAATAGGGGATCATGGGGCCCCCTTTGTCACCACCCACCCACGCACAAGCCACACCCTCACAAAGCCCCACATATATATTGCACTGTTACATTACATGCATTGGTCACAGAATTTCTCTACTGTATGTTCAAATTAAATGTTTAAAGAGTTAAGAAAATAAAGAACAATAAACGCACAAATAACCACGTACATTTTCTGTGGGGCTGCGTCTCCTGTGAGCAGAATCACGTGCAGGTACGGTACTTCTACACTTGCGGGTCTGTGCGCTGTTTGACCCACTGCCGCCTTGATTGGACACACCGAGAGCTAATTAGCGGGTCTGGTGGACCCAATGTCCACTGGGTCCAGACGATCGTTTCCATCAGAGGCAGAACGGTGGTCTGCCGATGTAAACAAGTTAGATCACCATTCTGTTAGTAGGGAAGACCGAGATCCTGTGTGTCTGCTAAACAGGAACACAGATATGTCTTCCCACATTTAAAGCACCTCCCCCACACAGTTAGAAAGCACTTCCTAGGAACACATTTAACCCTTTGATCGCCCCCTGGTGTTAACCCCTTCCCTACCAGTGTCATTAGTACAGTTAACCATTACTAGTAAAAAAAATTCTATAAAAATATCCCATAGCATATTGTGATTTTTACCAACATGTAGAAAATACATATTGGCCTAAACTGATGGAGAAATTAGATTCTGAGGCTAGAGCCCATAGCAGCAAAGTAAAGAAAGTATATATAATATATACACACACACACTGCAAAGGCTGCGGACATGGTACAGGGGTCAGAGGCTGCAGACAGGGGTCAGAGGCTGCGGACATGGTACAGGGGTCAGAGGCTGCGGTCATGGTACAGGGGTCAGAGGCTGCGGTCATGGTACAAGGGTCAGAGGCTGCGGTCATGGTACAGGGGTCAGAGGCTGCGGTCATGGTACAGGGGTCAAAGGCTGCGGAGGGGTCTTACTAGGCTGTGATGGGAGGTGCGCGCCACTCCTGAAACCTCACAAAGTGCCACTGCTGCCTTACATTTAAAAATGGTGCCGCCCGGTGCCATTATGTCACTGCGCATGTATGTTTGAAAATGACTGAGCGTGTAAGAGCTTGCCCACGCGGCGGAGGTGCATGTGCAGAGGACACTCCAGCCCCCCTCATCATACCATACAGGGTTAATGTTACTTTATAGTATGTGATGAGGCTGGAGTATTAGAGGAAGAGAGCAGTGCAGCTGGCTGGAGCATGAAAACAGCAAACACACACACTGCAAAAATGGACTATATCTTAATTTCCTAGAGATGGGCTGTATTGTGGCACCACATCCTTTGCTGTTATTGCGTAAATTCATGAATATGTTAGAAATATACTGGGACTTTTCAGGTGCTACAGAGATATTCTACATACACATATATTAAAAATAATTATTTTGTGAAAATGCATCTGATGTATGTAGTACCTGAAAAGTCCCAGTTGATTCTTAACATATTCAAGAATTTTACTTTCACCAGACCTGTCCTGCTGATGTACAGGACAAGTTTAAAGCACATATTTAAACAGTGTGGAAGGCAGAACAATCGTGACTCACAGAAGAATGCAGTCTGCCATCCATCCTGTTATCTTGTCTTGGGGGAGCTCCGGTGACTACTTTATGGGTAGCAATGATCGCTACTGTGTTGTCCTGCTTGCTCTGTTCTCCCCCCGGGAGGGGAGGGGGGAAGGAGGCTCGGGTGCTGCCTGACACACACAAGCATGGAAGAGATCGAGTTTCACCTTTATCCATTGACCCGAGGGTGTCTTATATGAGCAGACTAGTGACAATGTCCAGGCTCATGGGGTGGTGCTCTCTCCCTCACTCACTCACTCACTCACTCGGCTCAGCTCAGTGTCCTATGTATGCTAGTTGTCAGCGCTGACATTTCCCATGCTTCCTTCAGCTAGCTCCTCTCCTGCTCAGGACTCAGATTTGGCGCCACAAATTCAGCTTCTCTGGAGCCAATGAGAGATGAGGGGTGTGGATTGAAGGCGGAAGCCTCCTCCCCCAATTGGAGAATAGCGAGCGATTCTCTCTTCCATTTACACACAGCCACAGCACCCAATAAGAAACTCGGGGCTATGGATTCCAAATTCTGAGCTTCTCACGGGCCCCCTACTGGCCACGGGCCCTCAGTCGGCGCCCGAATGACCTAATGGTCAGTCCGCCCCTGAATTTATGATCTAATATTTCACAACAGGGCCTGTTTCTGCACCCAACAAGGGTATCTGTGAGGGGTTACAGTGTTGTGGTACCACCATCACCAAAGGCCCAATTTTTCTGCCCCTGTCCCAGCAGCAGAAAAAAAGGACAAGCGTGCCCCACGGCCACCTGCAGAAGAGGCACCATGTCCATGACCAGCACTGTGGACTGTAGACACAGAGCCTGCTTTCCCTCTTTTAGTGGCCTGTGAGCATCTGCCTCTCCTTGGTGGCCTTCCGGGCATTATGGGGATTTTGTTTTGCAACACCACACTACACTGTATTGTGTACTGTGTACACCACCAGAAAAGTAGTAGCAACTGCGCTATGGGTGCACGATATTATGTACACCATCAGAAGTCTAATAGCAAATATGGGTGAACTGTATGTATTATGTACTGTGTACGCCACCAGAAAAGTAGTTGCAACTGCACTATGGGTGCACGGTACTGAAATGACACTGAAATGCACATGCCCTGAGGTGTGCTGGCAAAGTGCCTAGGGGTGCCATTCAAATGAATGCACCATGCTACATGCAGTATGTACATGCAGTAACACATTTGACCACATCACATAGCTGAATACATAACATAATTGTGAAGCCAGGCCCAGGGTTTTTATCAAGTGATTTATTTTTCAATTTTGCATAACTTTGATTTTCACTGTTTTGCATAAAAGGTACCATTTAAAATATTTTTTATTTTTATAACAGTAAAAGTTAAAATTTTAATTTAGTAAGTATTTTCAAAATGATATTGTGATTGTGCAGCCGACACATATTGACGTGCACTAGCTCCATCCTTAGCCAGTGTATGTCCCTACTCATGAAAAAATCCTCACAGCCTGTGGGAACAAACTACAAGTATCCCAAAAATTAAGACCAGTTATCCTTAGTGGCCCTGCATATATGCATATATGCATATATGCACAAATCTTTTGTTCTCACAGGATGCCGAAAACCACTCTGAATTGCAATCCAATATGGATATAAACACTACTTGTACTAGTCAAAATGCCAACAAGCATCCCTTATAGCCTAAGGCCCAGATCTTGGAAAGTCTCCTGACAGGAAAAACCCTTACATCATGGCTCAATCCTTACTCCAACTGAAGGGACTGAAGGGGATCCCACCTGGAGCTACTGGCCACCATAGGATCCCTCCTTGCCTAAAGCCCTGATCTTGGCAAACCTCCTGCTGAATGTGATAGCCCTTAGAAAGGCTGTCTTCATGGCTCAGTCTTTACCCAAACTGGATTGAAAAGAGATCTCATCTGGAGCTGACAAGGAAGTCCAGAGCAAGTAGTAAATTCCACATAGAAAGTCTTGGCTCTCTTAAGTGTCAAATGCAGCACCCCATCAAGGTATTGGATGAGTAAAGGATAGTTCACCCATGAGACAATGGATATGACGGGAATGCCGGAGATCTGCCCTCTAAGAAAGCTTAACCGCTAGCAGACCTGCTGCCACAGTTATACTGTGGCAGGTTGGCATGGCTGCACAAATCGCCGTAGGTATACATCGCTCCTACAAGACGATCTAGCATGTGCCTGCCGTGTGTCCCCGGAGCTGATGTGCATGCCTGTGATGTTCGCCAGGCACCCGCGATCACTCATGACAGAGCAGGAACGTAGATGTGTGTGTGTAAACACACACATACACGTCCTGTCAGGGGAATAGAGACAGATCGTGTGTTCCTAGTATATAGGAACACCGATCGGTCTCCTCTCCTAGTCAGTCCCACCCCCCCCCTCACAGTTAGAACACACCTAGGGAACACGGTTAACCCCTTGATCGCCCCCTTGTGTTAACCCCTTCCCTGCCAGTGACATTTATACAGTAATCAGTGGCTATATTTAGCTCTGATCACTGTATAAATGTCAATGGTCCCAAAAAAGTGTCCGATCTGTCCACCACAATGTCGCAGTCCTGATAAAAATCTCAGTTGAAGTCCATTGGGATGAAACACATCAGGCTTGGCTTTCAGCTTCCCACATTGCTTTTTATTCTGTGATTACAGTTTTATATGCATGGATGAATGTTGTTTTTTTCAATAAACCCACCTTTTTGACCTACACCATATGGAGGCATTTTTTCTTTCTAGATCTCCTCCGATGAGAATGTTTGGCTTTCCACTTTGGCTGTTTACCATCTGAGTACCAGCTTCACGTCCATCCGCACGATTTCCTGGATCCATCTTTGGAGTTCGCTGGATTTCCTGGATCCATTTTGCAAGTTCGCTGACTGGGCCATTCTAGCATGATTGACTCGCTGACATGCAAGTACACTTCTTCCGGTAAGAGTATATATCCATTACCCTGGGTGGAGGATACACTATCCCTGGTGCTCTGTGTGCCTGCTATGGCTGTTGCATCCCACTAAAAACTCTTTATGTGGTGGACTTTATACGTTTACTCTTACGGTTTTTCACCTTTGGGACTTTACATTTGTGTTTTTAATATTAAACGTTTTATCACATGTTTAGCATATTTTATGATTTATCAGTGTACGATTAATGGTTTCATCACATGCTTGCACAATTTGATATACTGTTGGTATATTGTTATTGATTATTGTTTTTTATTACCTAGTGCTACATTTTTATTAATTCATTAAAATCCTGATTTAAAGATATTAGCTTACAGAAAAACAGCCATGGCTGATTAATCTCTTCCTCAGGTTGCAATAATATCTACCTCTCTCAGTAGACTGACCCTGAAGGTTCTGACACGCCCCTTGATATAGAACACCACTGTGATATTGTTCAGTCTCATCAGATACTAAAGAGCCTACTGTAAAGTGACGAAAGGCACAGCGCACAAACAAAGGCTGGCCAGAAAACCAGAATGTTTCAAACAGCTTCCTAACAGGAGAGTTCTACTGGCCATAGTTCTGCAGAATGGGGTAGGAGCAAGAGTAGAGCTACCCAAGCATATGCTGTCATGCAGTCTGTTAGGAAAAACAGTTTTATATACCATCTAGTCCCTAGTGATTTAACTCCTCCTCATATAGATTTAAATTAGAGAGTAGTAGTCTTAGCGTAAGCAACTACTGCTTTGCTCTCTCCTTAGGAACCCAGAATTCTCTGGTAAATTTATGGCAGGAGTGCATTCTGTATTGTTTGCACAATTATATTTTATCTATATATCAACAAAATGTGCAAATTACTATTTAAAAAGCATATGCACTTTAAAAATATATATTTAAATAGCATTTGTCCAAAACCATAATACTACCCACTAACAGTTTACTTCAAAATCACGAATGTGTCTGATGCACCCCTGGTGTATTATCTCAGTCTGCACAACAATTAAACATAAGCTAGCAACCGGCATGTGAGCAGCGCTGCGTCAGAGCTCCGTGCAGGACAATAGATCCTTCGATCATCCTGGGTGTCACTGACACCGATCCTGCTCCATACAGCCTCCGTTACACTACCGTGACCCGGCGGAACACAGCGGCATGGTAAAATACGGGCGCACAACCTCTGGAATCTCCCGCTGAATGCCTCTCTCAGTTTGCATGGGGCTCTCAAGATGGCGGCAGCCATGAGGCAGACGAACAAGGCCCTAGTAACACACAGCAGAGCGGCGCAGGGTGATCCTCCTCACATCCTGACAAGGTGAGCCCGCTACCCTCTAGAGCCGAGGGACCACGCAGGGGTCCCTCCAAAGACAGGCTACCAAGGGAAGATCTAGACGGTATTGCCAATACAAAAGGGGAGGGTGAGCCCTCCTTGAAGCAGATTATGGAGGCTATATGCACATGTCAGGCCGCACTAACTGAACATATTGATGGCATAAGAGCTGAAATGTCTTTCCTAAAGAATGATGTGCAGAATATTAGAGAAAGGGCCACCGAAGCTGAACGCCGAATTAGTGACCTCGAAGATGTAGTGCGCCCATTGAAACATAAGGTGCAAGATGTTCAATATGAAGTGAATGCTCATACTGATAAGCTGGGGGACATGGAAGACCGCCAGAGGAGAAACAATATTCGCCTTGTAGGTTTCCCTGAAAAGGCTGAGGGCAAACAACCTGAGGACTTTCTTGAGTTATGGCTTAAGGATAATATGGCGGAAACTACTTTTTCGCACATGTTTGCCATAGAGAAGGCTCATAGGGTGCCATCGAAACCCCCCCCCCCCCCTCCTGGCACCCATCCACGCCCTATGATAGCCCGTATCCCGCACTTTAGAGACCGTGAAAGCATCCTGCGGGCCGCGCGCACAATAGGAACCCTGCAATACAATGGAAACAGAATCTCTATATATCCTAACTTTTCTGCGGTTACACAGAAGCAAAGAGCCAGCTTTGTGCATGTCAAGAAGAGGCTCAGAGATCTACAACTGGCTTATAGCATGCTCTATCTGGCGAAGCTGAGAGTGGTAGACGGGGGTAAAGTTTCCTTCTTTAACTCCCCTACTTAAGCATCGCGCTGGCTGGATGCTAGGGGGCGCCCGAGCCCTGAAGCTGGAAGCTGAAAGAATAGCCTGAATTCTTTGACCTAGCCTGCACCAGAGTGACATCTACTCCTGCGATTAGCCCGGAGGCTGAAGATTATTGCCTTCTTTATGTTGTGACACTGCAGTTATAAAGTAGTTAGTCCTGTGCGGTTCTATCTGATACCTCGACGAACCGCCTCCACATCTCCTCCGAGAGAAGTTGGGATCCCCCTTTTTTTCCTTTCTATATTTTTTCCCCTCATTTGGATTGTTTTTTTTCGTCTCCTTCCTTTTTATTTTTTTGTTTGATCGTAAAGGTCACTTCCCTGACTCTGCCCTGAACTATTCTACGCTAGGACTCGTTCCCTTTGTGGGGTTCTCCTGGTAGGAGACAGTGGGTGAAGAAAATAGAGGAACTTTCACCCTGAACAAAAGGGAAACATTCTGTTTTCCCCCCTTCTCCCACACCTTGGGAGCCTCCCTTCCCCCCTCTTCCCCCTCTTTTTGCCCCCCCCCCTTTTTTTTTTTTTTTGATGTTTTGTGTTCTATTTAGTTGAATGCGACCTATGACCCCCTGAGGTCGATATAGCTGTGGTTATGGGGTATAGGCGCACAACATGTTCGGGTTGTGTGCAGGGTGGGATGGGATGGGTAGTTTTGTTGTGCTGGTTGGTGCTGTGTGATGTTCTCTCTCTCATTTTTTATCCCCTTAGGTTGGAAAAGTTGGCCAAGACCTGGATAGGTAATGCTCTCCCAATGTATATGTTATATTATAACTGTCTTATACATGGTACGTGAAATAAGTATACTATCATGGAATGTCCGTGGTATGAACTCAAAGGTAAAACACTCCCTTGTCTTTGATTTTATACGACGCTATAAACCTTATATAATCCTGCTACAAGAAACACATCTCCAAGGTTCTAAGGTTATGGCTCTAAAAAAAAACAACATTATGAGAGTCATACATGCTGAATACTCCACGTACTCCCGAGGGGTGGCTATATTAGTTACAAAAAAAGCAGCGGCACATATTATACAGGTTAAATCAGACTCCAATGGCAGATATGCTATATTAGTGTATCAAATGTTTAATGTGTGTTTGACTCTGGTATGTGTGTATGTTTCACCGCCATTCTCCTTCCAAATATTGGACAGTATTCTACATGAAGCTGTACTGATAGCACAAGGCCCACTGCTGTTGATGGGAGATTTTAATGTGGTGTCGGATGGGGTTCTGGACAGGCACGGGTGTGCGTCTGGCTCACGTCATACCCTTGCATCCTGGCTGGACAGTTATGCTCTCATGGATGTGTGGCGCTACAAAAACCCGGGGGTCGGTGCATACTCGTGCCACTCGGAGACTCATAAGACATTGACAGAATTGACATGCTTTTATCCTCAATAGATGGTCTCCCCATTATCTCCAGGGTTAGGTACCTTCCCAGGGCGCTGTCGGACCATTCGCCCTTGGAGGTCACGTTGGACCTAAATATCCCTACTGGGAGACGACAATGGCGAATGCAAACACAGTGCTGCAGGAGGAATATGTGAAGCTGAAATGCACGGAGGCTATGGGGGACTAGTGGAGGGAGAATGGTGCTGTGACCACGATACACACACAATGGGAGGCCTTTAAAGCTACCATGAGAGTCATTTTTGCCAAAGAGACTAAAGACTTCACAAAGGCCCTGGACTGTGATGTGAAAGGGTTAGAATGTGACGTTGCTCTTGCAGTACAGTCATACATACAAGACCCATCCCCTGACACTTATAAAGTCTGGCAGGACCTGACGAGACAGTTTAGGTAGCTTCTGATGGATCAGACCACAAAGAAACAGCTCCGGCAAACCCGCTCCATGTTCGAATTTGGCGAGACCTCTATATGCTCCAACATCTGTACTGAGTCTCAAACGCCCAGCGGGCGACTTAGTGACTGATCCGCAGGATATCCTAAACACGTTTTTGAATTTTTACTGCGACCTCTATCAATCTCAATCCAACTGTACAGACCGAGACCTCTCCTCTTATTTGGAAGATATAGCTCTCCCAGTGCTGCCCCTAGAGGATAGTGCTAACTTAGAGCATTCTATCACCTCAGAGGAAATAGCGGATGTCATCTCCTACTTCAAGCTGGGTAAGTCACCCGGACTGGATGGTTTTCCGGCGGAATGGTATCAGCTTCATAAGGAGAGTTTAGTCCCTCGCCTTCTAAAACTGTGGCTGCAGAAAAAGAGGGTATCTTGCCAGAATCCATGCGCGAAGCTTTGATCGTTTTGATCCCAAAGCCCGGCAAGGACCCGCAAGAATGTGAATCGTATAGACCGATCTCTTACTGATGCCAAAATACTGCCCAAAATTTTGGCCTGTAGATTGCAATCGGTGATCCTCAAACTGATCAACTCTGATCAAACCGGTTTTATCCCAGGCCGCTGTACTCAAATGAACCTCAGGAGACTTTATGTGAATATGCAAATTTCCCATGCTAATATTGGTACCCGAGTGATAGCTTCACTCAATACAAAAAAAGGCATTCAATTCGGTTGAGTGGAACTACATGCTCTCCCTACTTGATAAACTGGGTTTTGGACCGAGGTTTGTGAACTGGGTTAGATTACTATATAATGACCCCTGAGCATGTATCAGAGTGAACGGGCATATTTCAAATTCTTTCCAGATTGGGAGGGGGACACAGCAGGGATGTCCCCTATCCCCTCTCCTTTTTGCTCTGGCCATAGAACCCCTGGCAGCCAAACTTAGGACTCGGAGTGACATTGAGGGACTTTTGGTTAGGGATCTGGAGGAATGTGTTTTGTTATATGCAGATGATATGGTGCTTTATCTGGGGGACCCTGACCGATCGTTAGCCAATGCATTCCGGGTGATCAAGGAATTCTGAGACTTTTTGGGGTTTCGGATTAATTGGGCCAAATTGACGCTGTTTCACCTGGACCCGCAGCCAAGTTTAATACCTCCTCCTCGATGTCCTCTGACAGTCACAACCCAATTTAAATACCTAGGGATACACGTTCAATTGCCTGTCGAGTCATTCACTGAAGTGAATCTCTGGCCGGTAATTAGAGACTTTAGGGACAGAATACAAAAATGGAAGGAACTCCTGCTCACTTTATTAGGAAGAGCTAACTTGTTTAAAAGGATTTACCTCCTCAAATTTCTATACATACTCTCTACTGCCCCGCTGTTTATCCCTAAAAAAACTTTCAGATATATTGACTCCTTGCTGACCTGCTTTCTGTGGGGTGGCAAGGCAGCTCGAGTATTGCTGACCATTCTGCAACTACCGGTGGGGAGAGGGGGTCTGGCAATCCCTAATCTTCGCATGTACTACCTGGCATCACAGTTAGTTCAGGCTCACTGGCGAATGTTCCCGCAGCTGAACAATGCTGCTATGGCAGTGGAGGCAGCTGCAGCGACCTCTTATGAGACGCTTTTAAATTTCTTCTTTAGAGGTGAGGTGCCGACGGAAAGTGGCATGACTGCACTCAAACCAGCTAAACAGGTGCTTGAGACGTGTACAAGGCATATACAGGACACACCCTCCTGTCTGTCGCCAAATGCCCCTTTGTGGTTTAACCCTTGTTTGAAAGATTTTTTCCTCCTGGGCGATTGACATAAGTGGGCGAGACATGGCCTTGCCTATTTGCATCAGCTATTTGATAATGGGGACCTTAAAACATTTGCACAATTGAAAAGAGAGTTGAATATTCCTGACTCATGGGCATTCCAGTATGCCAGACTGAAACATGCGGCTCATGCTCAATTTGGGACTGGGCCAATACTTTTGGAAAACACAAGAATAGAAAAATTGCTTGCAGAGCCGGAACACACAAAACGTATCTCTACCTATTATGCGGTCCTTATGGACAAAAAACAGCCCAGTGAGGAAAAATGAGGAGCAGATGGACGGTGGTAATTCCGGAGCTGACTGAGGCCCAGTGGGAGGAAGTTTTAACCTCCTATGGGCCCACAGTCATTTCAGCTCGGGACAAACTTATACAGTTACAATACCTTCACCAAATGTATTATACCCCACACAGACTATTTAGGATGGGCAGAAGAGATGACCCTATTTGCCACAAGTGCCAGGTGGCAGATGGTACCTTTATTATATGGTGTGGGAGTGTGGTAAAGTAAGACCGTTGTGGTCAGAAGTGTCCCAGTTTATTGCAGATACCTTTGATCTCCCGAATATATGCAGCCCACTCTTGGGACTTCTGGGGGTAATAGAAGACGAGGTGATGAATAACAATACAAGACAGTTCTTACGATTACTGTATTACTATGTCAGAAAACTCATAGTCTTGAACTGGATAAAGAGAGATGTTCTTACTTTAGCCACATGGAAAGGATTGGTTAGGTTAACGAAAATATTACCCTGTACAGAATGACTTATGAAGCAAGAGGTAGTAAGAAAAAAAATGTAATAAAATATGGGGAAGATGGATAAATTCGACGGAAACTACACCATGTGACATCTAAACGCCATGACTATACACTACAGTTGAATAATATTTAATGACAGATGCTACTGGAGAGGGTATATCGGGGGGGGGGGGGGGGGCACACAGCACAGACAGGTCTGGGGGAATTAACCTCCATGGTTTTGGTTTATAATTAGTTTTTTTTCGTTTGTATTTTGTTTTACCATGCCACATGTTGATGGATAATAGGAACCATAACTACTACGGACACATGGTAAATTATACAAAAAAATGCTATAAGTACTGTAATGTTCGGGGGACCAGGTAGATCGCAGGACACAGGCTTTTCACACAACAAGGGGTTTATTAAACTTAAACAACTTTACAGCAGCCAAAAACAAAAGGAAAAGGTTTTTAGTCTCACCGACTTGCAAAGTCCAGAATAGCTGTCTCTATCAAACAGTGCTTGATCTTTTATGGCAGATAGCTTCCCCTGCCAGGAGGCTTCCAAGCAGGACACTGCTGTCCACTTCTGTTGCTGCAACCCAAGAACAAACACCATCCACCATCCACCATCCACCATGTCTTCTCCACTCCTCCACACCCATCTACCACTTCCTGTCTTGTTTTTAAACACACTTCCTCTAACAGGTGGGTTAATCAATTTTATTCCCTTAAAGGGACCACAAACCAAACAGAGGGGAAACATAGCGTCCTTCCAGGACCCAGCCACGGCGTCCTGTACAGTACTAACATATCTTTAGCTACGGACTGTACAACCTTGAAAATAGTACATGGTTGAGAAAGTATTTTGTAAATGATGCCTTCTTTTTTTATGTATGTACACTTGGCAAATAAAAAAAAAAAAAAAAACATAATTACCAGGCTGTTCTTGCATAATGTATTGGATGGGGGTTAGATGCTATAGATAAAAAAAATTTCCCCAAAACATTTCATGATGGAAGTTTAACAAATATTCAACACATTGAATAACAACCCTAACATTCTTGCTATTATTATTAGCTATATTATTCTATATTTTTTTTTAAATACCCCAGGCACTGACAATCTATGCAGAACTTATATATTGTACATTCACATCAGTCCCTTCCCTCGAGGAGCTTACAATCTAAGGTCCCAAATTCACATTCATATTTACTAGGGCCATTTTAGACTGTAGCCAATGAACTTACCAACATGTCCTTGGAGTGAGGGAGGAAATCCACACAGGCACAGGCAGAACATGTATTCAAACCAACAGCCCTAGTGCTGTCAGGTGGAAATTCTTGTCATTCAAAATATGTTATCAATACAAATGATAATTCAGAGAACATGGCAGTGGCTCTAAAGATATATGCCTCTATTCACAGTACAAAAGACAAGGAATAATAACTGATCAGCTTACAATAATACATTTTATATTAAACGTAAGTGTAAAGTTTTTGTTGAATGTTTAGTACAAATGCAGAAAGGAAGAAGTACAGCAAGGTCATAAATCATGCATCCTTATGACAAATGCAATAATTCTGAAAGTAACTAATTTTTATTGTTCCTTAACTTATTTTTTTATAATTTTTTTTTAAAGAAGGGCAGTTTCCATAGCGACATACATAACAGATATATTGAAAAAATATAAGAACCCCCCCCCCCAAAAAAAAAAAAAGTTACAGAATTTTCACCCCTCCCCCTTCCTGAGCCACAGCCCAACTGATGGCAGCTGTATCTGTTTCCAGGTAAGGGGGATACAGGATTTGGCTGCATTCAGAAGTGTTCGGGAATAGATTTCTTGTAGATTTCCCACACTCCTCCTGACAGCGCCAGCATCGGTCAAAAGTGTTCGGGAAGCATGTGTGGAGGTGGGGTGGGGTACGGTACCACTGGGGAAAAAAATCTTGACCTTTTGTTTTTTGCACTTTCGTACAAATTGAGGTTTTTAAGGAAAAGTGAGCGTGTTATGTTGTTTCATTGCACTAATGAGACAGTCCTACCCAGGTCTGATTGCTATTTTCGCAGGAAAGGCAGCTGGAAGTCTTCCGAGGTGAAACCAGCAGGGAATACATTGTTGAAAGAAAGTGTGTGTGAAAGAGGACCTCGACCAATCAGGAGTGTTCAAAAGGGGACAAACACTGATCAAGGATACTAGGGGCAGGTAGGGTATGTAAGAAGTGTCGTATTTGTGCAGCATTCCAGAAGTCAAGATGGTGGGGGCCAACAAAATCTGTCAAAGCCTGGAAAATAGGCCAAGTCTCTAACAAAACAACGTGAGATGCTTGGAACAGCCCAAGTCTATTAGCATATTGAAGGCTCCTTTCTGCAGGCCCTGGGAGAAACGCGGTTTACCCAGAATGGGGAACATCGATTTACCGTTAGAAAAAAGCCTGAAACACAAGGGTGTCACCAATCAATCAAATGTCCCAAGTGAGCTCCTTGGTAATATTTATAAAGATCTGGGACATCCAGTCCTCCAGAGTGCTTAGGAAGGGTCAGCAAGGACCTTCTAATCCTCGGATGCTTATGCACCCAGATAAATCCAGAGAAGCGTGATTGGGCACGTTTAAAATAGCTCATGGGTATGACAATGGGAAGGGCTTGGAAAAGGTATAAAACTTTGGAAGGATACTCAATTTAATAATATTGCACCTCCCAAACCAGGAGTGGAATCCCAAGTGCCATGCATCCAAAAGGGTGTGTACTTTGTGCAAGAGTGGAGGAAAGTTAAGGTCAAAGGTATGTGAGACATCAGCAGGGATAAAGGTTCCTAAGTATTTTGGGGCAAGATCTGTCCATTTAAATTTGAAACTGAGTTTCAGTGTCCACAGCAAGGATAGGGAAACTGCCACCCCCATGGCCTCTGATTTGAGAAGTTAATCCTAAGGTAGATAATGTGGAAAATGGACCCTCGCGCCACTAAGTGCTAAACGTGAAATAAATCTATGTGCATAAAAAATAGAAAATATTACAAAGTATAATGAAACAACCTGTGGGATGAAGAAAGTGCAAGTGCTGCTAAATAATACAAAAATGCAGCGGGACAAAAATAGTAAACACAAACTATCGCATAAATAAATAAAAATAAAGAGTCCTGCGCAAATCGTGCCACTGAAAAAATGGATGATATATATAAATGTGAAAAACAAGAGTCAATGGAAAACTCATATAAATAAATACACCAATAAGTGTAGGTGTATGGTGAAAAAACTTGAGAAAGAACAGGACCAAATGTTCCAAAATATCAGGCTCTCAGAACTCTCACCTCAAAGAAGGAATAATCAGGCAAAATAAAGATGATCCCAATAAACTTCTCCTTTACTTCTCTGTGCACAATAACCAAGTGGTATAGACTTCTGCCACTAGAGGGCCAATTCAACCTCTTGTATGTAATACTGCAGCATTTGTATCCTCGTGGTATAAAACTTAAAGAGAACACAGAGGGGAGGAGGGAAGGGAGAGAGAGAGGGGACTCCAATAGTGTAGTGGTTTCAATAACTAAATAAGTTTATTAAGAGAAAGCAATAGACTCTCACATTTAAAAAGAAAGTTCAAACAGATAGAGATCTGGCGTGTACCGCCAGTCTTACGCTAGTTCCGGTTTGTCCTACGGCCACTCCCTACGCGTTACGTCACCACGTGACTTCTTCATGGGGATAACGCTAGACCGTTCGTGATATACTTATATACGAAGAAACCGGAAACGATCGGACCGGAAACGTCCGAACGACCATTTTGAAAGAGGTAAAAAACGTCCGAACGACCATTTTGAAAAAAGGTAAAAAACGATAATCTAAGCCGGATGTACTCCTCCTAAATGGTGAAAAGGAAGTGTATATACCACCATTTTAGACCGGAAATAATTCTTCGGCCATCTTAATAATCATAAATGATGTAGAAGGAAATACACATTCTCCCATTGAGGAACAAATAGATCCGAACGGAATATTAAATACTGAGGATTTAAAAACAAAACCTTAAAATAGAAAAAATGAAAAAATGTATGTATCTGACAGTTTAATAGCCCATATTAAAATATACGAAAAAACGTCAATAAACATTAATGTATAAATGTCATGATACATAAATAAAGATATATTAGCAATATGGATAAAAAATGAATAAAAAATATATCCTAGCCATTTAAAATGTTACGTCACTATATAAAAATATAGAGTATAAATAGCGACAGTACCAACTCAGCAGAAAAATGATTAAAATATATATAATAAAAAATGTTAAAAAGTAAAAATATATAATAAAAATAGTAGATATGATGAAATATACCACCAAAATGTTCACCAAATAAAGTGCCTAAAAAATGATGTTGGCATACCGGAAATAGAGCAAGACTTTACATAAAATATCCTATCATAATAATACCACAAAAGGATAAAATATGTAAACAATATAATGCATAAAATACAAAATTAAAAATTATTTAAAAAACAATTAAGATCAAAGTCGACATTTAAACCATCAGGATAAAAAGATCTCATAGTAAAAATCCATCTAGATTCCTTCTGACTAATGGTTCTAATTTTGTGGCTACCCCTCCACGAAGGATTAAATCTTTCAATACCCCAAAATTCTAAATGGGAGGGGTCCCTATTGTGGACTTGATCAAAATGTCTGGAGACACTGTGTTGTGGAAAGCCCTTTAAAATATTCTGTATGTGTTCTTTCAGTCTTACTTTGAGTGCTCTTTTTGTTCTTCCAATATACTGTAATTTACAACTACATTGTAAACAATATACCACGCCTTCCGTATGGCATCCAATAAAATCACGTATCACGTGCGTTTCTCCAGTAATGGTACTAGTAAAATCAGTTCTTTTATTTTGAAATTTTTTGGCATGTCGACATGTAAAGCAATTTTTGCAAGGATAAAAACCTTTCCCAGTAAAAAAAGTAAAATCTTTTTTGGGAGGTGGATCAACCACGGATTTAGCTATGATATCTCTCAACGTGGGAGCCCTTTTAAAAATAATATTAGGTTTTTCCGGCAAAATATTGCCCAAATCTTTATCTTTCTTCAGTATGTGCCAGTGTCGACTCAGCAACCTGGAGATTTCTTTGTGTTGTACATTATAGTCCAGTATAATCGAAGGAACTTCAGAATTGAATTTATTTTTGTCTTTACTGTTATTTTCAAGCATCTTGAACCTATCCATACTTTTAACGTGTTCAATTTCTTTTCTTATAAAGGCATCATCATATCCTTTTTCTTTGAATCTGGTAGCAATTAAATCAGCTTGTTCTAGATAATCTTCAATTTTGCTACAGTTTCTTCTAATTCGAACCAGTTGTCCTTTGGGTATATTAAACAACCATGGCTTAAAATGGCACCTATTGATGGAAATATAACTATTGGCATCAACGTTCTTAAAATGCGTTTTCGTGATAATCTTATTTTTATCCAGGGAAATATCCAGGTCTAGAAAATCAATTCTATTATCGTGTATTTTCCATTCTAAATGGATGTTTTTGTCATTCACATTTTGTTTTGTTAAATATTTTTCTAGAGTATCATGGTTACCATTCCATACTATAATGATGTCATCAATATACCTTTTATATAAGGTTAACTCTGCTGGTGTGTTTTTATATATGGCTTCTTCTTCCCAATGGGCCATAAAAGCATTTGCAACACTAGGCGCAAATTTGGCGCCCATGGCTATCCCTATAGCCTGTCTATAATAAGTTTGATTATGCCAGAAAAAGTTGTGTTTTAGGCAAAAATCTAAACATTTTATCAGGAATTTCCTTTGTTGACAGCTTAATGTGGTAAAGGTTCTTAAAAGCCATTTAATAGCAGAGCATGCTTCATGATGCGCAACGATGGTATATAAGGAAGAAACGTCTGCGGTAGCAAGCAAAGTTCTTCCTTCTAAGACAGTTACAGTTTCTAGTAGTTGAAGTGTATGTTTCGTGTCTTTAAGATACGCTTTTGTCTTCTGTATGGCTGGTTGGATAAAAAAGTCTAGATATTCCCCCAATCTCGAAGTGAGAGAGTCGATGCTATTAACGATCGGTCTGCCAGGTGGATTATCTCTATTTTTATGTATCTTTGGAATCATATATATAATTGGTACTCTGCATGATTCAGGAAAAAGATATTTGCTTTCTTTTTTATTTAAAATAGCTTTCTTACTTCCTAAATGAATTATCTGTTCCAATTCCTTTTTATACTTCATGGTAGGGTTACCCAAAAGTTTGATATATGTATTGCTGTCTTGCAGTTGTCGATCCAACTCATCTAAATATGATTTTTTAGATTGTATAACGACAGCACCTCCCTTATCAGCCGGCCGAACAACAATATCTTTCCTTTGTGTCAATGTTTTAATACCTTTTTTAATATATCCTGGGTCGAATACTTTTTTGATTTTCATGGTGTATACATCATCTAACACGAGTTTTTTAAAAACTTCGATATGTTGATTACCACTAACTTGTGGACTCTCACTTCGAGATTGGGGGAATATCTAGACTTTTTTATCCAACCAGCCATACAGAAGACAAAAGCGTATCTTAACCACTTCCCGACCAGCGCACGACGATGTACGTCGACAGAATGGCACGGGCAGGCATATTGGCGTACATGTACGTCCAATATTCGTTGACGCCGTGCCCGCGCTGGTCGGGACCCCCGTGAGTCCGGTCGCGGGACCCACGGACTCGATCGCCGCGGGCATCCCCGCGATCGTCTCACGGAGCGGCCGAATGGAGGAAATGCTGTATAAACAACATTTTTCCATTCTGCCTAGCAACTAGTGACGCTGATCTCTGCTCCATGTGATTGGAGCAGAGATCAGTGTACACTAAATGAAAGCCCAACCCCCCCACAGTTAGTAACACACCCCTAGGAACACTTAACCCCTACACTGCCACCCACTGGTTAACCCTTTCACTGCCAGTGTCATTTACACAGGAATCACTGCATTTATATAGCAGTGATTACTGTATAAATGACAATGGTCCCGAAAATGTGTCAAAAATGTCCGATGGGTCCCCCACAATGTCGCAGTCACAATAAAAATCGCAGATCGCCGCCATTACTAGTAAAAAAAAAAAATAATAAAAAATTATTAATAAAAATGCTATAAAACTATCCCTATTTTGTAAACGCTATAACTTTTGCGCAAACCAATCAATAATCGCTTATTGCGATTTTTTTTACCAAAAATATGTAGAAGAATACGTATCGGCCTAAACTGAGGGAAAAAAATGTTTTTTTATATATTTTTGGGGGATATTTATTATTACAAAAAGTAAAAAATAATGCGTTTTTTTCAAAATTATCGCTCTATTTTTGTTTATAGCGCAAAAAATAAAAACCGCAGGGGTGATCAAATACCACCAAAAGAAAGCTCTATTTGTGGGAAAAAAGGGACGTTAATTTTGT
Source organism: Lithobates pipiens (assembly GCF_037356315.1). NCBI lineage: Eukaryota > Metazoa > Chordata > Amphibia > Anura > Ranidae > Lithobates > Lithobates pipiens. The sequence continues at coordinate 260,743,501 of NW_027507903.1, read as the reverse complement.
TTGGGAGCCACGTCGCACGACCACGCAATTGTCAGTTAAAGCGACGCAGTGCCGAATCGCAAAAAGTGGTCTGGTCTTTGACCAGCAAATTGGTCCGGTCTGAAAGTGGTTAAAGACACGAAACATACACTTCAACTACTAGAAACTGTAACTGTCTTAGAAGGAAGAACTTTGCTTGCTACCGCATTCCTTATATACCATCGTTGCGCATCATGAAGCATGCTCTGCTATTAAATGGCTTTTAAGAACCTTTACCACATTAAGCTGTCAACAAAGGAAATTCCTGATAAAATGTTTAGATTTTTGCCTAAAACACAACTTTTTCTGGCATAATCAAACTTATTATAGACAGGCTATAGGGATAGCCATGGGCGCCAAATTTGCGCCTAGTGTTGCAAATGCTTTTATGGCCCATTGGGAAGAAGAAGCCATATATAAAAACACACCAGCAGAGTTAACCTTATATAAAAGGTATATTGATGACATCATTATAGTATGGAATGGTAACCATGATACTCTAGAAAAATATTTAACAAAACAAAATGTGAATGACAAAAACATCCATTTAGAATGGAAAATACACGATAATAGAATTGATTTTCTAGACCTGGATATTTCCCTGGATAAAAATAAGATTATCACGAAAACGCATTTTAAGAACGTTGATGCCAATAGTTATATTTCCATCAATAGGTGCCATTTTAAGCCATGGTTGTTTAATATACCCAAAGGACAACTGGTTCGAATTAGAAGAAACTGTAGCAAAATTGAAGATTATCTAGAACAAGCTGATTTAATTGCTACCAGATTCAAAGAAAAAGGATATGATGATGCCTTTATAAGAAAAGAAATTGAACACGTTAAAAGTATGGATAGGTTCAAGATGCTTGAAAATAACAGTAAAGACAAAAATAAATTCAATTCTGAAGTTCCTTCGATTATACTGGACTATAATGTACAACACAAAGAAATCTCCAGGTTGCTGAGTCGACACTGGCACATACTGAAGAAAGATAAAGATTTGGGCAATATTTTGCCGGAAAAACCTAATATTATTTTTAAAAGGGCTCCCACGTTGAGAGATATCATAGCTAAATCCGTGGTTGATCCACCTCCCAAAAGAGATTTTACTTTTTTTACTGGGAAAGGTTTTTATCCTTGCAAAAATTGCTTTACATGTCGACATGCCAAAAAATTTCAAAATAAAAGAACTGATTTTACTAGTACCATTACTGGAGAAACGCACGTGATACGTGATTTTATTGGATGCCATACGGAAGGCGTGGTATATTGTTTACAATGTAGTTGTAAATTACAGTATATTGGAAGAACAAAAAGAGCACTCAAAGTAAGACTGAAAGAACACATACAGAATATTTTAAAGGGCTTTCCACAACACAGTGTCTCCAGACATTTTGATCAAGTCCACAATAGGGACCCCTCCCATTTAGAATTTTGGGGTATTGAAAGATTTAATCCTTCGTGGAGGGGTAGCCACAAAATTAGAACCATTAGTCAGAAGGAATCTAGATGGATTTTTACTATGAGATCTTTTTATCCTGATGGTTTAAATGTCGACTTTGATCTTAATTGTTTTTTAAATAATTTTTAATTTTGTATTTTATGCATTATATTGTTTACATATTTTATCCTTTTGTGGTATTATTATGATAGGATATTTTATGTAAAGTCTTGCTCTATTTCCGGTATGCCAACATCATTTTTTAGGCACTTTATTTGGTGAACATTTTGGTGGTATATTTCATCATATCTACTATTTTTATTATATATTTTTACTTTTTAACATTTTTTATTATATATATTTTAATCATTTTTCTGCTGAGTTGGTACTGTCGCTATTTATACTCTATATTTTTATATAGTGACGTAACATTTTAAATGGCTAGGATATATTTTTTATTCATTTTTTATCCATATTGCTAATATATCTTTATTTATGTATCATGACATTTATACATTAATGTTTATTGACGTTTTTTCGTATATTTTAATATGGGCTATTAAACTGTCAGATACATACATTTTTTCATTTTTTCTATTTTAAGGTTTTGTTTTTAAATCCTCAGTATTTAATATTCCGTTCGGATCTATTTGTTCCTCAATGGGAGAATGTGTATTTCCTTCTACATCATTTATGATTATTAAGATGGCTGAAGAATTATTTCCGGTCTAAAATGGTGGTATATACACTTCCTTTTCACCATTTAGGAGGAGTACATCCGGCCTAGATTATCGTTTTTTACCTTTTTTCAAAATGGTCGTTCGGACGTTTTTTACCTCTTTCAAAATGGTCGTTCGGACGTTTCCGGTCCGATCGTTTCCGGTTTCTTCGTATATAAGTATATCACGAACGGTCTAGCGTTATCCCCATGAAGAAGTCACGTGGTGACGTAACGCGTAGGGAGTGGCCGTAGGACAAACCGGAACTAGCGTAAGACTGGCGGTACACGCCAGATCTCTATCTGTTTGAACTTTCTTTTTAAATGTGAGAGTCTATTGCTTTCTCTTAATAAACTTATTTAGTTATTGAAACCACTACACTATTGGAGTCCCCTCTCTCTCTCCCTTCCCTCCTCCCCTCTGTGTTCTCTTTAAGTTTTATACCACGAGGATACAAATGCTGCAGTATTACATACAAGAGGTTGAATTGGCCCTCTAGTGGCAGAAGTCTATACCACTTGGTTATTGTGCACAGAGAAGTAAAGGAGAAGTTTATTGGGATCATCTTTATTTTGCCTGATTATTCCTTCTTTGAGGTGAGAGTTCTGAGAGCCTGATATTTTGGAACATTTGGTCCTGTTCTTTCTCAAGTTTTTTCACCCTACACCTACACTTATTGGTGTATTTATTTATATGAGTTTTCCATTGACTCTTGTTTTTCACATTTATATATATCATCCATTTTTTCAGTGGCACGATTTGCGCAGGACTCTTTATTTTTATTTAATCCTAAGGTAGGGCAGGAATCCATAGGTCTAAAATTCACAAAATAGATTGGAGAGGGATACTGTTGGGTTAATCAGGGAGAAGAGCATATTGTTGGCATACGCCGAGACCTTATGCTGAGACTCTTTAACCTGCAATCCCTGTATGTCAGGATTTAAGCAGGCCTTGCACAAGAAGGGCTCTAAAGAGAGAGAAAAAAAAAGGGGGGGGGGGTGACAAAGGACACCCCTGTCTAGTCCTATTGCTGGTCATAAAGGAAGGGGATAAGACACTATTCACCTTAACCCACGCCACCGGTGAAGTATAGATGTTTGAGATCCAGCAGAGCATGTTGCATCTATAACATTGATAGAGTAGATACACAGCACCCCCAATAGGTAAGATATCAAAGTATTATAAGTAGGGCTTCCCTTATAATACTTTCATATAAGCCTATGTGGACTGTCAACTGATCAAGGTGATGGTTATGAGGTCATATTCATAAAGTATCAATTGACACCAAAGGTATAAATTCAGGTGTCTGCAAAAAGGGCTAGCAGGTTCTTAGAAGGATGTGGTAACATACCACATTCAGGCAGTTGGCTAAAGGACTGAAAAAAGATTCCTATGAGTCCTTGGAAGACCTGATGATCAAGAATGAACACCAATGTATATGTTCTGCAGAAGTTCAACAGTTTGTGTTGGAACACAAGCCTTAGCCCTTGTACACACGGTCGGAGATTCCTACAACCAAATCCGTCGGATTTTGTCCGAAACTATTGCATACACACGGTCGGACAAAGTTGTTGGAAAATCCGATCTTTCAGAACGTGATGACGTAATTTCGTTACGATGGGACTACGTTCAGGCTAGTAGCCAATAGCTTTGATGTAGGAATTTGATCTGAGCATGCGTGGCACTTTGTCCAATCGGAATTCTCTACACATGATCGGAGTATGTCCGATCGGAGCATTTTTTCGGAAAATATTTCCGGCAAGTTGGAAAATTTGGTCCGACGGATATTCCGACGGAAACAGTCTGATGCAGACCACACACAGTCGGAATATCCGACAAAACGCTCTGATCGGACACATTCTGTCGGAATCTCCAACCGTGTGTACAAGGGCTAAGTCTGCCAAAGCAGAACTGGCAGATACTTACATTAACACATAGATATTTGACCACTACCAGGCACCCCCTAATAACTAGAAAGGAGGGAAATCACCCACAGTAACTCCTACATCACCTGTTAGACAAACCTCCCATTGACTGGCACCAGAAGCTCCCAGTAAAAAGCTGGCATTGGCTGACATCCACAGATGCTAGACTTGTGTGCTTTAACATCTCAGGAGCTATTGTCCTGAGCAGAAAAAGCTGACATTACCAGGATAGTTGGTCAGCATCCATTCCTGCTTGTTAACAGTGGCGGGGATACACAATTATCCTAGGAAAGGAGAGGAGACCACCTTCCATGGACCATTACCCTTTACATGTACAATATCTCACAAAAGTGAGTACACTCCTCACATTTTTGTGAATTTTTTATTATATATTCTCATGTGACAACACTGAAGAAATTACACTTTGCTACAATATAAAGTAGTGAGTGTACAGCTTGTATAACAGTGTAAATTTGATGTCCCCTCAAAATAACTCAACACACAGCCATTAATGTCTAAACAGCTGGCAACAAAGTGAGTACACCCTTAAGTGAAAATGTCCAAATTGGGCCCAAAGTGTCAATATTTTATGTGGCCACCATTATTTTCCAGCACTGCCTTAACCCCCTTGGGCATGGCATTCACCAGAGCTTCACAGGTTGCCACTGGAGTCCTCTACCACTCCATGATAACATCACTGAGCTGGTGGATGTTAGAGACCTCGCGCTCCTCCATCTTCAGTTTGAGGATGCCCCATAGGGTTTAGGTCTGGAGACATGCTTAGCCAGTCCATCACCTTTACCCTCAGCTTCTTTCACAAGGCAGTGGTCATCTTGGAGATGTGTTTGGTGTCCTTATGTTGAAATACTGCCCTGCAGCCTAGTCTCTGAAGGGAGGGGGATCATCCTCTGCTTCAGTATGTCACAGTACATGTTGGCATTCATGGTTGCCTCAATGTCTTTGTACTCCTCACCTGGCTGCTGCCACACATGCTTGACACCATCTGAACCAAATAAGTTTATCTTGGTCTCTTCAGACCACAAAACATGGTTCCAGTAATCCATGTCCTTAGTCTGCTTGTTTTAAGCAAACTGTTTGCAGGCTTTCTTGTGCATCATCTTTAGAAGAGGCTTCTGTCATGAATGTCACGTCTACCTAAATGCAGGTGGTCAGACACTATAGCTGGCTACTGTATGCTTCACCTATAGCAGCCCTTTCCCTTAAGATAAGCAGGCCTACCTGTACTTGGTTGTCCCATGACTTATTCACCATGATATAGTGTCTGGCTACCACGCCAGGGCAGATGCAAACTGAGCAAAGGAAACAGGTACTTGCAATTAGTAGACAGATAGCGTGGTTCAAAGACAGTTAAGGTAAAGTTTGGCTGAGTTCAGGGGATAATCCAGTATCCATTCCAGGTAAAAAGCAGGACGAGTTCAGGGGATAGTCCAGAATCCATTCCAGGTCATACATGGCTGGTGCAAGGATTTTTGACACCCTAGGCGAAACCTAATTTTGCCGCCCCCCCACTTTGTATCTGCCCCTGACTCCACCCCATTTGCCCTTGTAACACATGTGACTTGACACATACACTGACCTACCTGACACACACACTTACCTAGCCGATCAGGGTCAGTGATAGCCTATTTTGTGCCCTAGAGGGTGGTAGGAGGGAGGGCTGAGAGAGAGGGAGGCTGTCAGAAAAGGGGGTAGGAGTGAGGGCTGAGAGAGAGGGAGGCTGTCAGAGAAGAGGGGTAGGAGGGAGGGCTGAGAGAGAGGGAGGCTGTCAGAGAAGGGGTTGAGAGAGTGGGGGCTGAGAGAGGAAGGGCTGGCTAAGAATGGAGGGAAGGCTAAAGAAGGGGGCTGAGAGTGATGAGTGGGCTGAGAGAGAGGGGGGTTAAGAGAGTTGGGTCTGAGAGAATAGGGAGGTCTGAGAGAGAAGAGAGGGGGCTTGGAGAAAGGGGGGCTGAGAGAATAGGATGGGCTGAGAGAGGGGGGCTGAGAGAAAAGGGAGGGCTAGGAGAGAAGGGAGGGGGCTTAGAGTGAGGGGACTGAGATGGGGGGTGGCTGAGAGTATAGGGATGGCTATGAGAGGGGGGATGGCTGAGAGAGAAGGGGGGTGATCGAGGGAGGAGGGCTGAGAGAGGGGGGCTGAGATAGAAGGGAGGGGGGCTTGGAGAGAGGGGGGCTGAGAGAGAAGGGAGGGGGCTGAGAAGGGAGGGGTGGCAGAGAGAGACGGGGCTGAGGGCTTGGAGAGAGAGGGGGCTGAGGGCTTGGAGAGAGAGGGGGCTGAGGGCTTGGATAGAGGGGAAGCTGAGGGCTTGGAGAGAGGGGGCGCTGAGAGAGAAGGGAGGGGGATTGGGAAAGGGGGGCTGAGAGAGAAGGGAGGGGGGCAGAGAGAGAATGGAGGGGGCCAAAAAAGGAAGGGAGGGTGGCTGAGAGAGAAGGGAGGGGGCCGAAAAAGACAGGTAGGGGGGTTGAGAGAGAAAGGAGGGGGCTGAGAGAGAGGGGGGCTGAGAGCTTGGAGAGCGGGGGAGCTGAGAGAGAAGGGAGGGGGATTGAGGGAGGGGGATTGAGAGAGGGGGCTGGGAGAGAGGGGGGCTTGGAGAGAGAGGGAGCTGAGAGAGAAGGGAGGGGGGCTGAGAGAGAAGGGAGGCTTGGAGAGAGGGGGAGCTGAGAGAGAAGGGAGGGGGCCGAAAAAAGGAAGGGAGGGGGGCTGAGAGAGAAAGGAGGGGGCTCAGAGAGAGGGGAGGGGGCCTTGGAGACAGAGGGGGCTGAGGGCTTGGAAAAAGGGGGAGCTGAGAGAGAAGGGTGGGGGATTGAGAGAGGGGGAGGGCTGAGAGAGGGGGGCTGGGAGAGGGGGAGCTGAGAGAGAAGGGAGGGGGCTGAGAGAGAAGGGAGACTTGGACAGAGAGGGAGCTGAGAGAGAAGGGAGGGGGGCTGAGTGAGGGAGGGAGGTCTGAGATAGAAGAGAGGGGTCTTGGAGAAAGGGGGGCTGAGAGAATAGGGTGGGCTGAGGGGGGCTGAGAGAAACGGGAGGGTTAGGAGAGAAGGGAGGGGGCTTAGAGATAGGGGGCGGCTGAGAGTATAGGGATGGCTAAGAGAGGGGGATGGCTGAGAGAGAAGGGGGGATGATCGAGGGAGGAGGGCTGAGAGAGAGGGGGGCTGGGAGAGAGGGGGGCTGAGAGAGAGAAGGGGCTTGGAGAGAGAGGGGCTTGGAGAGAGGGGGGCTCAGAGAGAAGGGAGGGGGACAGAGAGAGAAGGGAGGGGGCAGAGAGAGAAGGGAGGGGGGCAGAGTGAGAAGGGAGGGGGGCTGAGAGAGAAGGGGGAGGGCTGAGAGAGAAGGGAGCTGAGGGCTTGGAGAGAGAGGGAGCTGAGAGAGAAGGGAGGGGGATTAAGAGAGGGGGAGGGCTGAGAGAGAAGGGAGGGGGGCTGAGATAGTGAGGGGGAGTTGGGGGGAGATGAGAGACCCCTAGCCCTGCTCCTGCAGTCCCATCTCTGTCCCAGTCTCTGTCTGCAGGTGTGTATGATGATAATACCTTCCATACCATGATTCCAGTCTCCTGCTTTGATCCGTCCAGTTCCAGTGGCTCCCGCAGCAGCCTGTGCCTCCTGCCCATCCTCTGTGACAGCTCTGTGCCCCCAGCGAGCAGCGAGCCTGTCCTCCAGATTTGTGCGTGCGGCGTGCCTCACATCAGAGTGTGGAGAGGAACTTGGAGCAGTCCATGCTCTGGAAGCATGGGGTACGCTGCGCCTGGGGGAGGCGGGGTCAGGGGGCGAGGTCAAAGAGGAGGCGATGCCACGGTGGAGCTCTTCTCCTGAGTCATGGGCTTATCTGCCCTCGGCCAGCCCCTTGCTTTTCACTGGCATGTAGCGATGGATGCCTGGCCGCCCACACCTCCCCAACTTCACACGTGACGTCAGAGAGCGCCCTGGAGGTTGCTGGAAAAATGACATGGACAGTGCGGAAATAAAATAGCCAGCGGCCGGCGCCCTAGGTGGTTGCCTAATCCGGCTACTGGTAGCACCGGCCCTGAGGTCATACACAGGGGATCCAACAGCAAGAAAGACAGACTAACGGGAGGCTTTCTCTAGAACAATGCAGGTAAGTCTGTCTCTATCACAAGCGAGAGATAGAGTGTTTGGTTTGCTTATATCAGGCGACTGACCATATTACTCAGCTAACAGGTGAACACAGACAGGGGAAAAGCAACATCCACACTCGGGTGCTCGAATGAGGAGCAGGCACACTAAGTGATCCTGACAGCTTCCTTCTGGGATGAAGCAGACCAATTTGATATTTGAGTGTGCGGCATATGAACACTGACAGGCTGACCCCCCTCCCCTTCAACCTCTGCACCAATGCTGGCAGCACTCATACGTCTATTTCCCAAAGACAACCTCTGGATATAAGAACAATTGGTAACAAGCAGTACTTTAAAGGTTCCAAAATAATTTGTAAAAATATACATTTTTATTGGGCGTATGTTTCTTTAAAATTACAGTAAATGTTCAAAAGCATAATATTCATACAACATGTGCAACCACTTACTCTACATGTTTTGCTCATAAAAGCTTCCTCAGGAGCTTTTGAAAGTGTTGCATGAAGTTAAATACTACCATTAATGTCTAAACCACTGGCAACAAAAGTGAGTACACCTAATTGGGCCCAATTAGCCATTTTCCCTCCCTGGTGTCATGTGACTCATTCGTGTTACAAGGTCTCAGGTGTGAATGGGGAGCAGGTGTGTTAAATTTGGTGTTATCGCTCTCACACTGTCACTGGAAGTTCAACATGGCAACTCATGGCAAAGAAATTTCTGAGGATCTGACAAAAAGAATTGTTGTTCTACATAAAGATGACCTAGGCTATAAGAATATTGTAAAGCCCATGAAATTGAGCTGCAGCATGTTGGCCAAGACCATACAGCAGTTTAACAGGACAGGTTGCACTCAGAACAGGCCTCACCATGGTTGACAAAGAAGTTGAGTACACATGCTCAACGTCATATCCAGAGGTTAATTTTGGGACTAGGCAATGAGGGGCCAGAACTAGGTACCACATCCCATTAGGTAAATGAGAACAATTGGTAAAGAACAGGCAGGACTTTAAAGGTACCAAAAGAATGTGCAAAAAGGTTTATTAAAATGTACATTTTTATTGGACTTACATTTCTTCAGGGGCGTAACTATAGGGGGTGCAGCAGTAGCGACCGCAACTGGGCCCTGTGATGCAAGGGGCCCATGCAGCCCCCTCTACATATGGCCAGCAGCAGCATAGGCAGCTAGGGGAACCAGTGCACCATGCACACAGGTGGCTGGAGGGTGACTAGCAGAGCTCCATGCTCGACTATCGCACTGGCTGCTCTTTAGTTGTGCATTCCCCGCATGACCTGTGTCCTCGGCCGGCTCCTCAGAGTACCCCTCTCCTGCTCCATGCATTGCCGCTCAGTCCCATGTCTGTTCTCCCCAACCAGAGTCCCGCCCCCCCCCCGAGTCCGGCCCACACTGCACTGCATACTTCTCCCGGATAAACAAACTTTAAGCACACAGATGCAGTGCAGCCCTATGAGAGCCCCCCGGAGGACACTGCAGGCTTGTCTGCCAGCCCCCCTCCTCCCCCGTCATACACAGATGATGAAAGGTCTTTCTGGGAGATATGCTGATCGCCTGTCCAGCACACTGGATGGAGCCCAGGTCAACATGGATGAGTGCGCGGCCTACAGCTTAGTCATGGTGAGTGAGAGGACCCCATCCTCCACACATTATTACATACCCCCTCCATCTCCCCCTGGGGACAGGGACCCCTTCTCATGTGAGGACAGGGACCCCCACCTCCCCTGGGGACAGGGACCCCTTCTCACCTGGGGGCAGTAACTTCATCTGCCCTGGAGAAAAGGACCTCATCTATTCTGGGGACGGGGACCCCATCCTGCCTAGGGACAGTCCCCCAATGGGGCACCTAAAAATGTAAAAAAAATAATAAATAAAAAAAAATACTGATACCAGTAAATGTTCAAAAGCATAATATTCATACAACACGTGCAACCACTTCTTACTCTACATGTTTCGCTCATAAGAGCTTCCTCAGGATCTTTTGAAAGTGTTGCATGAAGTTAAATACTACAAAAGAACTGGACAATAATGAAAAATTGTACTTGAAGATTATTGTTACAATCTTCACAAAATAATAATAACAAGCTGAGAATGTATGCCTACCAGATGCTTTTATTTGCAATGATACTTGAATTAATCAGAAAATTCTGATTCCTAGACTGGAGCTTGAGTTAAGGGGGCATACAGATTCTGAAAAGTATAAAATACACATGTAAGTTTATTAGCTTCCATGGCCCTAATTGATTAGACCAGGATCATAAAAAGGGTTAATTAGTTAAAGCAAGGCAAAATTTACCTTATTCAAAGCGGGAACAGTGTAGAACCAATGCTATCTTTTTTGTCCCCAAAACAGGGGAAAATGATATGCTCACATAGATTGTTCCCATCCTTGATGAGGGCTGGAGCCACAAGGTCAATTAAAAGGAGGCGTCAGCAACTCAGAGGAATAGGTGAAAATAAATCATCTGTGGCTGAAGAAAATGTGGCCTCCTTTGCTGCAAACGCAGGCAAATATTGACCAGTGAAAACCAAGCCCCCCTCCCTAAACAGAATTCAGTGAATTAATATATTGCAGTAGCAAGGTACTTACATGTGCTGAAAGTTCAAGAAAAAAATTACTAAAGGAGAAGAGAGACAAACACACTCTCTCTCACACAAATTCCCTTTCGGTACATGGTAGCAAACCACCACATTTTAAACTCTCCTCGTCCTGTCGGCATCTAACATCACCGGCTTGGCGTTATTGTGTATGTACAGAACTCTGATGGCGGATGTGACCTCACATGCTATTGTGCGTGATCACAATTCTCCATTTTGGAAAGTCCATAGTTGCCAGGCAGGCAGAGGGGAACGGGCAGACAAATATCCAATCCACCCCTCAGCGTAGCAGCCACAGGGCTTTCCATATATGACATGGAGAACAGGAACTGGCTCCTAGTCATAAAGCTGTTAAAGAGCAATTGGACATGCTGCTACTAATAGCGCTTATAGGCCCGAGCAAACCATGAGTGATTGGCTTGACACTGATGTAGCAAGTGCCCAGGGCATCCATATGGTTACCTACCCCCCAACCCAATTAATCCAGTCATACGTGAAAACATGATTATGTTAATTAGAGATCTCAAATTGTTTTAACTGCATCTGAAGATATGACATACCTTAGCAGCTCATCATATACATAGATACATGAACAAGCAGCACAGCATATCCTCGATGAAAACAAAACATAACAATTCATAAGTATTTAATTTGAAGAGATAGGTATATGCAGCCAGGTGAAAGGTGAAAAGAAAAAAGGAAAGGATACAATAATATTTTCACCAACAAATTCATTCAGTTTATTTAAATTTGTTTAGACCAGAGAATGAGTATCTTAACCACGGGGAGTATCTTAACCACTTAAGACCCGGACCAATTTGCAGCCAAAGGACCAGGCCCCTTTTTGCGATTCGGCACTGCGTTGCTTTAACTAACAATTGCGTGGTCGTGCACAAAATTAGAGCTTTCTTTTGGTGGTATTTGATCACCTCTGCGTTTTTTTCATTTTTTGCGCTATAAACAAAAATAGAGCGTCAATTTTGAAAAAAATACAATATTTTTTTTTTTTTGCTATAATAAATATCCCCCAAAAATATATAAAAAAAAACATTTTTTTTCCTCAGTTTAGGCCAATACATATTCTTCTACATATTTTTGGTAAAAAAAAAATGCAATTAGCGCTTATTGATTGGTTTGCGCAAAAGTTATAGTGTTTACAAAATAGGGGATAGCATTTTTCTTAATATTTTTTTACTAGTAATGGCGGCGAGCAGCGATTTTTATTGTGACTGCGACATTATGGCAGACACATCGGACATATTTGAGACATTTTTGGGACCATTGTCATTTATACAGCAATCAGTGCTATTTTAATGCACTGATTCCTGTGTAAATGACACTGGCAGTGAAGGAGTTAACCACTAGGGGACAGAGAGGGGTTAAGTTTGTGTTTTTTTTAACTGTAGGGGGCGTGGCTGGGCGTCTGACATCACTGATCGTCTTTCCCTATAACAGGGAACAGAAGATCAGTGACAGGCTCAGTAGGAAGCATGGGGAGAGGTTTGTTTACACAGACCTCTTGTCGTTCTTCAGCTCTGTGCCGATCGCGGGACACCAGTGGCGATCGGGTCCGCTGGTCCAGCGGCCACGGTCACGGAGATCAGGACCGGGTCGGGAGCGCACCGCTGGCGGCGCGTTCCCGACCCACAGCTGGGCACTTAAAGAGCAACTTACAGGTACGTGTTTGTGCCCAGCCATGCCATTGTGCCGATGTGCAGGAGGCGGTCCTTAAGCGGTTAAGTCATAAAGACAGCCTAATTCATAAGAATGGCTTAAAACTGAATGCACCATTCAGTCCAGGCAGTTTAAGAGCTAATAGATTATGAATCCACTGGGCTTCCCGCTGTAAAATCTCTCATTCTTTGGTAGATTCCAAGGTAAAAAAATGCATTTTGGACAAATTAAATGCATGGAAGAGGCCTATATGTCGACTGATGGGTGTCTCCATTCTGGACTAGGAGACTAATTTGACGTGGTCATGAATACAATGAAAGAACTGTCTTTTTGTTTTGCCCACATAGTATGCACCACAATCACACATCATAATATAAAGCACCCCCACCGATTGACAATTGGCAAGAAATTGCAGTTTGATGACGTGTCCGTCAAGCAGTGTAATTTCCTGTGCTCCATGAATGTACCTACAGAAGTTACATTTACCACAAGGAAACATTTCTGTGCGTACATTCTGGCCTGTTTTTTTAGATTGGTGGTGGCTGTGGACCAAACGGTCTCTTAAAGACTTGGATCTCCTGAAAGTTATTTTTGGGTACGTTTTTACATATTTTTATACTGTTGGATCAGCCTGCAATAATTACCAATATTTTTGCAGTATGCTCCTGACTTGTTTTTGTTGTCCTGAGTCCCGGGTAATCAGTCTTACTCCACATTCGGGTTTGGCAACTTTTTGGCCATGAATTTACTCGGTTGTATGCCTTTTTGAGGCATTTTTTGCTATAGCCTCTTTCTTGTAGGCAAGATTGTAATGCCCTAGCCTCTTTTTCGAAATCAGCATCTCTGCTGCAGTTTAGTTTTAATCGTAAGTACTGGCTATAAGGAATACTCATAACCAGAGGTGATGGATGAGATCTATCATTGTGTACATTAGAATTCCCTGCTGAGGATTTTTTAAATAGTGTGGACTCAAGGCTACCATCAGGATGGACATCCAAGAAGCTCAGCATTTGTTCATGATAGTTGATAGTGAACTTTAGATTAAAGTTATTCATTTTTAAAGTTTCAAAAAAGGCAAGCAACTCATTTTGGGTACCTGTCCATATCAAATTTCGTTGATAAAGTGACGCCATATGAGCACCTTTGCAAAAAAGTCCTGCATATCCTCCCTGTAGAACAAGTCGTGCTCCCACCCCCCCAGATACAGGATGGCATATGATGGGGCCCATCTGGTCCCCATCTCTACCCCCTGCAGCTGGAGGTAGTGGGAGCATCCAAAGAGAAACACGTTTTCGATAATATAAATAGTAACAATTCAAGAATGAACTTGTTATAGGGTCCTGCCGTTCAATCTTACTCCTGAATGAAGCCCCCCACAACCCTAACCCCCAACTCGGGCCCAGTGGGGGATACAGGGGATACAGGGCCTCTACATCAATAGCCACCAATAAGCTACCCCCGGGATATGAATCCATGATCCATCACCACTATGTTACCCCCTTTGTCTGAGGGTTTAATGACTAAATTGGGATTCTGTTGCAAGGAGCGAATAGCTTCATGTTGGTCAGGGATACATTTGAATGGGAGATCCCTTTCCATATAGTTTGATGTATTTCTTTGGTAACCTGCTGTTTGAATGCCCAAATATTTGGGTTTGCTTGAAGGGCAGTAAATGTTTGAGATTTAGGCTTATATTCTTTGGAGAAAAAAATGGGATTGATAGAGCATCGGCAGGTGGGACAACCCCTGAAAGAGACCGAGGTACCCCTTGAGAGATAGGCTCAGTCTCATCAGTGTGGCCCTCCTCACAAAGCTACATCAAGTCATCGAGGGCCTTGATGTCATTGATTGCCATTTCACTTCATGGGGGGGGGGGGTTATCTAGGGATTGAGTTGTTTCTTGCTTTTGATTAAATAATCATAAATTACCTTAAACATTAATTTCCTGTGAGAATAAATTTAAATCTTTAATAAGTTCAAATCGGTCTATTTTTTGAGTAGGGCAAAATGTTAAGCCGAAACTCAATACTTGAATTTGCTCGTTAGGGAATAAGAAGATAAATCAAAATATGTAAAAAACTTTCAGGATATCCAAGTCTTTAAGAGACAGTTTGGTCCACAGCCACCACCAATTTAAAAAAAACAGGCTAGAATGTACGCACAGAAATGTTTCCCTGCGGTAAATGTAACTTCTGTAGGTACATTCATGGAGCTCAGGAAATTACATTGCTTGACGGACACGTCGTTAAACCGCAATTTCTTGCCAATTGGCAATCGGTGGGGGTGGTTTATATGATGATGTGTGATTGTGGTGCATACTATGTGGGCAAAACAAAAAGATCGCTCTTTCATTGTATTCATGACCACGTCAAATTAGTCTCCAAGTCCAGAATGGAGACACCCATCAGTCGACATATAGGCCTCTTCCATGCATTTAATTTGTCCAAAATGCATTTTTTGCCTTGGAATCTACCAAAGAATGACAGAGGGATGACAATGATAAGCTACTTTTACAGTGGGAAGCCCAGTGGATTCATAATCTATTAGCTCTTAAACTGCCTGGACTGAATGATGCATTCAGTTTTAAGCCATTCTTATGAATCAGGCTGTCTTTACGACTTAATATGCTCCGCCATTTCTCATTCTCTGGTCTAAACAAATTTAAATAAACTGAATGAATTTGTTGGTAAAAATATTATTGTATCCTTTTCTTTTTTCTCCCCACCTTTCACCTGGCTGCATATAGCTATCTCTTCAAATACTAGTTAAATAAATAATTATATAATGAGCTGGTAAGGTATGCCATATCTTCAGATGCAGTTAAAATAATTCGAGATCTCTAATTATCGTAATCATGTTTTCACATATGACTGGATCAACTGGGTTGTGGGTAGGTAACCATATGGACACCCTGGGCACTTGCTACATCAGTGTCAAACCAATCACTCATGGTTTGCTCGGGCCCATAAGAGCTTTTAATAGGAGCATGTCCAATTCCTCTTTAATAGCTTTATGACTAGGAGCCAGTTCCTGTTCTCCATGTCATATATGGAAAACCCTGTGCCTGCTACACTGAGGGGTGTATTGGATATGCGTCCGCCCGTTCCCCTCCGCCTGCCTGGCAAGTAAAGACTTTCAATAATGGTGAATTGTGTCCACACATGATAGCGTGTGAGGTCACAACTGCCTTCAGAGTTCTGTACATGCTCAATAGCGATGTTGACACGTCCGCACCCCACCAGTGATTTCAGATGCCAGCGGGATGGGGAGTGTTTAAAATGTGTCAGTTCGCCATGTACTGACAGGGTATTTGTGTCATAGTGTTTGTTTCTCCTCTCCTTTCCCCCTTCATAGCAAACTCTTTCTTGAACATTCAGCACATGTGAGTACCTCGCTGCTGCAATATATTCACTCGCTGTATTCCATTTGGGGAGCGGGGCTTGGTTTTCACTGGTCAATATTTGCCTGCATTTGCAGGGAAGGAGGCCACATTTTCTTCAGCTACAGATGATTTATTTCCACCTATTCCTCTGAAGTGCAGAAGCTTCCTTTTAATTGTCCTTGTGGCTCCAGCCCTCATCCAGGGTGGGAACATTCTATGTGAGCATATGTAGGAAGTCTCAGATATTCAAATAGAAATTCCTACTAAAAGGAAACAATTAGTTTTTCTCCTTGGATTTTGCTGGTTGATTTCCCAGGAAAAACAGACTTGGCAGCAGAAGTGCTGTTGGTCTACACCTGGGTCTTGTTAAGGCACAGCAAATACTTTCTGCTGTTCCTCTACCAGAACATCCCAGCAATAAACCATTTTCCCCTGTTATGGGGACAAAAAAGACCGCATTGGTTCTACACTGTTCCAACTTTGAATAAGGTAAATTTTGCCTCACTTTAAAATGACTAATTAACCCTTTTTATGATCCTAGTCTAATCAATTAGGGCCATAGAAGCTAATAAATTTACATGTGTATTTTATACTTTTCAGAATCTTTATCCTCTCCCTATGGTTGCATGTATGCCCCCTTAACCCAGGTTCCAGTCTAGGAATCAAAATTTTCTGATTAATTCAAGTATCATTGCAAATAAAAGCATCTGGTAGGCATGCATTCTCAGCTCGTTATTATTATTTTGTCTAAAATGTATACAATCATGATTTATGTTGCGTTATGTATTTTTTTTACACGATTGTCACAATAATCTTCAAGTACAATTTTTCAGTATTGTCCATATCTTTTGTAGGATTTAACTTCATGCAACACTTTCAAAAGACCCTGAGGAAGCTTTATGAGCGAAACATGTAGAGTAAGAAGTGGTTGCACATGTTGTACGAATATTATACTTTTGAACATTTATTATCATTTTAAATAAATGTACTGTACGTCCAATAAAAATGTATATTTTTATAAACCTTTTTGCATATTCTTTGGTACCTTTAAAGTCCCACTTGTTCTTTACCAATTGTTCACATCTACCCAATGGGGTTGTGGTACCTAGTTCTGACCCCTCAGTGCCCAGTCCCAAAATTAACCTCTGGATATGACGCTGAATATGTGCACTCAACTTCTTTGTCGACGATGGTGAGGCTTGTTCTGAGTGCAACCTATCCTGTTAAACCGCTGTGGGGTCTTGGCCACCATGTTTCAGCTTAATTTCAGGGTCTTGGCAATATTCTTATAGCCTAGGCCATCTTTATGTAGAACAACAATTCTTTTTTTCAGATCCTCAGAGTTCTTTGCCACGTTGATCCTCAGAGAGTTCTTTGCCATGAGGTGCCATGTTGATAACACCAAATTTAACACACCTGCTCCTTATTCACACCTGAGACTTTGTAACACTAACGAGGCACATAACAAAAGGGAGGGAAAGTGGGGAGAGTGTCTGAAGAGAGCAGCTGCGGGATTTTCTTCCCTCCACCCTCTCCTCCCCACGCTGGTGTACTCAGGAGCGGAGCCCTCTCCTTACCAGGTAAAATAAATAAAAAATTAGCACAAAGGAGGATCATGGGACATGTAGTCCCGAGGACTGGCATGTCCCAGCAATCCTAATAGAGAAACTGCAGCCCCCAGAATGCCCAGCTGAAGGGGAGGGAGAGAGAGCCAGGCTATGAGTGGCAAGTGATACGCTAAATCTGGTGGCAGGGGAGCAGTGGCAAATGACACACTAAATCTGGTGGCAGGGGACCGGTGGCAAGTGACACGCTGAATCTGATGGCAGGGGACCGGTGGCAAGTGACACGCTAAACCTGGTGGCAGATGACCAGTGGCAAATGACACGATAAATCTAGTTACAGGGGACCGGTGGCAAGTGACACGCTGAATTTGGAGACAGGGGACCGGTGTCAAGTGACACATTGAATCTGGTGATAGGGGACTGGTGGAAAGTGACACGCTGAATCTGGTGGCAGGGGACCGGTGGCAAGTGACACACTGAATCTGGTGGCAGGGGACCAGTGGCAAGTGAAATGCTGAATCTGGTTACGGGGGCTGGTGGCAAGTGACACTGTGAATCTGGTGACAGGGGACCGGTGGCAAATAACATGCTGAATCTGGTTACAGGGGACCGGTGGCAAGTGACACGCTGAATCTGGTGACAGGAGAGCGGTGGCAAATAACATGCTGAATCTGGTTACAGGGGACCAGTGGCAAGTGACACACTGAATCTGGTGACAGGGAACGGTGGCATGTGACACACTGCATCTGATGGCAGGGGATGGGTGGCAAGTAGCACGCTGAATCTTGTGGCAGGGGACAGTAGCAAGTGACACGCTGCAAAGTCTTTAGGAAGGATGTACTGGAAATTGAGCGCCTACAAAGAAGGGCAACAAAGCTAATAAAGGGTCTGGAGGATATTGGTTATGAAGGAAGGTTGCGAGCACTGAACTTATTCTTTCTGGGTATATGATTTCAATATACAAATACCATACTGGTGACCCCACAATAGAGATACAACTTTTTTGCAGAACGGAGTTTAACAAGACACGTGGCCACTCATTAAAATGAAAAAAAAAACGAGGTTTAACCTTAAACTATGTTGAGGGTTCTTTACTGTAAGAGCAGTTAGCCCTTGTACACGATTGGAGATTCCGACGGAATGTGTCCGATCGGACCGTATTGTCGGATAATCCGTCTCTGTGTGGTCTCCATTGGACTGTTTCCATCGGATTATCCGACGGACCAAGTTTTCCAACTTGTCTATAAAATTTTCCGACAACATGCTCCGATCGGACATACTCCGATCATGTGTAGCCTACTCCGACGGACAAAGTGCCACGCATGCTCAGAACAAATTCCTAGACCAAAGCTATTGGCTACTAGCCTGAACGTAGTCCCGTCGTAATGAAATAACGTCATCACGTTATGTACAATCGGATTTTCTGACAACTTTGTCCGACCGCGTGTATGCAACAGTTTCGGACAAAATCCGTCGGACAAAATCCAACGGATTTGGTTGTCAGAATGTCCGACCGTGTTTACAAGGGCTAAGGATGTGGAATTCCCTTCCACGCGCGGTGGTCTCAGCGGGGGGCATCGATAGTTTAAAAAAACTATTAGATAGGCACCGAACAACTGAAACATACAGAGTTATACAAGGTAATACTGACTTATAATCACACACATAGACTTGATGGACCTGCGTCTTTTTTCAACCTTACCTACTATAGAAAATATTGTACTTTAATTCTTGAGAGTAGGTGCGTAAATTGGGGCAGGCTTGTAGGGGCCCCATAGCATATGGCCCTGCAGAGTAGAGACAAAATCCTTAAGCACCTGGGACTCGGGCAAAATCATGTTTCATCTCCCTATTCAGAATATTCAGTTTGAAATAATGCCATTTGAAATGAAAAACATGCCAGTCATCTTTCAGGGGGTCATGAAAGCCCATCTGGTAATATTTGTTGTCACCTACCTGGATGACATTTTAGTGTTCAGCCCTACCATTGAACCTGTTATGCTGGACAAACTGGCAGTGGATAATCTGACAGTCAAACCCAGTAAAGCCCCGTACACACGAGCGGACTTTTCAACATCCAAAGTCGGACGGACTGAGTCCGTCAGACTATTCGATCGTGTGTGGGCTGCAACGGACTTTTGACTCGCCAAAGTCCGAAGGACTTTAGAATATGGAACATGCTTCAAATTTTTCCGAAGGAACTCCGCCGGACCCGGTCCCTTCGAAAAATTTGCTCGTGTGTATGCTATTCCGACGGACTAAAACCGACGCTAGGGCAGCTATTGGCTACTGGCTATGAACTTCCTTATTCGAATCCAGTCGTACGTCATCACGTTAGAATCCGTCGGAGTTTAGTGTGATTGTGTGTGGCCAAGTCCGCTCCGCCGAAAAGTCCGTCAGAACTCCGTCGGAACTCCGGCAGAACTCCGACGGAACTCCTTCGGAAGTCTGTCGGACATAAGTCCTCTCGTGTGTACGGGGCTTAAGTGTCAGAGTGGCATGACAAATCCAATACTTGGGGCACTATGTAGGAGAGCCACCCTGATACTCGAGACATGGAATGTCGAGGTCAGCATGGCCTGACCTATCCCTCAACCAAGAAGTAAGTTATATAAAGCTTGGGGGCAGCTAGTTACTGTAGGAAACTACAGTACTTTGGCTAAACCCTTGACTGGCTTAACCAAATAGAAACTGTCTGAGCTGATGTTCTGGACATAAGAGTGTAAAAATACCTTCCAGGCCTCAAAGGAAGTGCTGGTCAGTGCTCCTGTGCTACATGCTCCAGATTTGAAATAGGTGATTCTAGTGCAAGTCAATGCTCCTGCCTATGGCTTGGGTGTGGTTTTTCTTCTACCTGAGCAGAAACTACACCCCAGAGAGGTAGTCTATGACACCATGGAGAAGGATGTCTTGCAATCGCATAGGCTCTGCAAAAGCTGCAATACTGCTTATATGACTGGAGCTTTACAGTGATCATTGGACACTACCCACTTAGCTGATTAACTGTGTTGCTGGGGAGAACAGCAAACTACTCTTTTGGAGCTTGATTCTCCAGCAATATAATTTGACCATACTTCACAAAAAAGTAAGTACCCACAACAATGTGGATGAACTTTAGAGCCAGCAGAAATTAATCACATTGAAAAAGAACTCGCAGACTCTTTCATGCAACCTATCTAAAGAGGGGAGATATGAAGATAATGAGGTTTGATGATTCCCAAACTGAGTGTGAACAGGGAAGTTGTACAGTGCCATCCTCATTTCATCAAAATGCGCAAGTCAGTGAAAAAACTGTAATGCCTCGTACACACGATCAGACTTTCCAACAGCACAACCATGGATTTTTGTTCGAAGGGTGTTGGCTCCAACTTGTCTTGCATATTCACGGTCACCTACAATTACCACAATATCAACTTGCGCGATTACAACTGATCCAAAACACGGCGGCAAGGCTGATAACAGGAAAAAAACCCTGGAAATCCATTTTTCCTTCACTGAGGAGCTTACATTGGCTAACTGTAAAAAATCGGATCACGTTCAAGACCCTTTGCCTCACCCACAAATGCGTGCATAGAGAAGCTCCGCAATACCTAATGGAGAAAATAAATCATTACACACCAAACCGCAGTCTTCGATCAGCCAACAAAAACCTCCTCCTCGTGCCCAAAGCCCGGTATAAATCCAAGGGTGATCGGAGATTCGCTGTCCAAGGGCCTCGGCTATGGAATGCTCTACCAATCAACATCCGCCTGGAAGAAAATCACCTGGCTTTTAGGAAAAAACTCAAGACCTTCCTCTTTTAGCAGATGATCAAAGCTCGCCACAGCGCCTAGAGGCGATTCAGTTCGCATTGTGCGCTATATAAGTATTTCATTCATTCATTCATTCATTCACCTAAATGTTGGCCAACAATTACGAACGTAGTGAGGTACAACGTGTACGACGGCTTATATAAAAGGAAGTTCAATAGCCAGTGCGCCCACCCTTTGGATTCCTTCTGCTAATCTCGTGTTAGTAGAAGTTTGGTGAGGGATGATTCGCGCTTTTCAGCCTTGTGCTTTTCAGTTTGTTTCTGCTTTTCAGTTTGTGCTTGTCGGTTAGTATCTGTTCTTCAGTACGTGCTTGTCAGTTCGTTCCTGTCTTTCAGTGCGTTCTATTTATAGTTCGCTTCTGATTTTCAGTGCTTTCTTGTCCACTCGGTTATGATTTCAGCTCGTTCTTCTCAGGTCCTTTCTGATTTTCAGTACGTTCTGTCCGTTCGTTCTGAGCAGCCGTTCATTTATTAACCATGTTGCGGTTACGCACTGATCGTAGAGTTTGTGCTGTTGTTGGGCGTGGTGTTGGAGTTATTGCTTAGACCCAAGTCCAGTCCAGGAACAAAGAATTGGTTGCTTAACCACTTCCTGACCAGCGCACGACGATGTACGTCGACAGTATGGCACGGGCAGGCATATTGGCGTACAGGTACGTCCAATATTCAATGCCGCCCTGCCATCGGGAGCGCGCCGCCGGCAGCGTGCTCCCGCGCTGGTCGGGACCCCCGTGAGTCCGGTCGCGGGACCCGCGGACTCGATCGCCGTGGGCATCCCCGCAATCGTCTCACGGAGCGGCCGAAAGGAGGAAATGCTGTGTAAACAGCATTTCTCCATTCTGCCTAGCAACTAGTGACGCTGATCTCTGCTCCATGTGATTGGAGCAGAGATCAGTGTTCACTAAATGAAAGCCCAACCCCCCAACAGTTAGTAACACACCCCTAGGAACACTTAACCCCTACACTGCCACCCACTGGTTAACCCCTTCACTGCCAGTGTCATTTACACAGGAATCACTGCATTTATATAGCAGTGATTAGTGTATAAATGACAATGGTCCCAAAAATGTGTCAAAAATGTCCGATGGGTCCCCCACAATGTCGCAGTCACAATAAAAATCGCTGATCGCCGCCATTACTAGTAAAAAAATAAATAATAAAAAATTATTAATATAAATGCTATAAAACTATCCCTATTTTGTAAACGCTATAACTTTTGCGCAAACCAATCAATAATCGCTTATTGCGATTTTGTTTACCAAAAATATGTAGAAGAATACGTATCGGCCTAAACTGAGGGAAAAAAATGTTTTTTATATATTTTTGGGGATATTTATTATAACAAAAAGAAAAAAATAATGCGTTTTTTTCAAAATTGTCGCTCTATTTTTGTTTATAGCGCAAAAAATAAAAACCGCAGGGGTGTTCAAATACCACCAAAAGAAAGCTCTATTTGTGGGAAAAAAAGGACGTCAATTTTGTTTGGGAGCCACGTCGCACGACCGCGCAATTGTCAGTTAAAGCGACGCAGTGCCGAATCGCAAAAAGTGGTCTGGTCTTTGACCAGCAAAATGGTCCAGTCTGCAAGTGGTTAATCATGACCAATTCTGTCATACAGTCATGACTGAAATTGTTGGCACCCCAGAAATTTTTCCCGAAAATCAACTATTTCTCACAGAAAAGTATTGCAGTAATACGTGTTTTGCTATACATATGTTTATTCCCTTTGTGTGTATTGAAACAAAACAAAAAAAGTGAGGAAAAAAAGCAAATTGGACATAATGTCACACAAAATTCAGAAATGGGCTGGTCAAAATTCTTGGCACCCTTAACTTAATATTTGGTTGCACACCCTTTGGAAAAAATAACTGAAATCAGTCGCTTTCTATAACCATCAATAAGCTTCTTATACCTCTCACACGGAATTTTGGACCACTCTCCCTTTGCAAACTGCTCCAGGTCTCTCTTATTGGAAGGGCGCCTTTTCCCAACAGCATTGTAAGATCTCTCCACAGGTGTTCAATGGGATTTAGATCTGGACTCATTGCTGACCACTTTAGAACTCTCCAGCACTTGGTTGCCATCCCTTTATGGGTGCTTTTTGATGTATGTTTGGGGTCTTTGTCCTGCTGGAAGACCCAAGATCTCGGACGCAGACCCAGCTTTATGACACTGGGCTCTACAGTGCGACCCAAAATCCTTTGGTAATCCTCAGATTTCATGATGCCTTGCACACATTCAAGGCACCCAGTGCCAGAGGCAGCAAAACAACCCCAAAAAATCATTAAACCTCCACCATATTTCACTGTAGGTACTGTGTTCTTTTCTTAGTAGGCCTCATTCCATTTTCGGTAAATAGTAGAATGATGTGCTTTGCCAAAAAGCTCTATCTTGGTCTCATCTGTCCATAAGATGTTTTCCTAGAAGGATTTTGGCTTACTGAAGTACATTTTGGTAAACTGTAGTCTTGCTTTTTTATGTCTGTGTCAGCAGTGGGGTGCTCCTGGGTCTCCTGCCATAGCGTTTCATTTAATTTAAATGCCGACGGATAGTTTGCGCTAACACTGATGCTCCCTGAGCCTGCAGGACAGCTTAAATTTCTTTGGAACTTGTTTGAGGCTGCTTATCCACCATCCGGACTATCCTGTGTTGCAACCTTTCATAAATTTTTCTCTTCTGTCCACGCCCAGAGAGAATAGCTACAGTGCCATGGGTTGCAAATCTATATCTCTGGAGATGGACTTGTAACCTTGAGATTGTTGATATTGTTCCACAATTTTGGTTCTCAAGTCCTCAGACAGTTCTCTTCTCCTCCACACACAGACACACAATGCAAGTGAACTTCTCTCCTTTTTATCAGGTTTCAGGTGTGATTTTTATATTGCCCATGCCTGTTACTTGCCCAGATGAGTTTAAGGAGCATCACATGCTTGAAACAATCTTATTTATTCACAATTTTGAAAGTGTGTGTGACATTATGTCCAATTTGCTTTTTTTCCTCCTTTTTTTGTTTTGTTCCAATACACACAAAGGAAATAAACATGCGTATAGCAAAACATGTGTTACTGCAATACTTTTCTGTGAGAAATACTTTTCTGGGGTGCCAACAATTTTAGCCATGACTGTATGCCTTTGTTGAGGGAGCTCCAGGAGAATAATCCTGATGATTTCAGGAATTATCTCTGGATGACGGACCCCGACTTTCACCATCTCTTGGCTTTGCTGACCCCTTATATTACAAAGCAGGACACCTGCGTGTGGCAAACCATCACTCCCGAGCAAAGGCTGGTCACCACCTTGCAGTACCTGGCAATGGGGGGAAGTCTCCAGGACCTGAAGTTCATGACTGGGATCTCCCTCCAGGCTCTGGAAATCATTATACCAGAGACCTGTTCTGCCATCATTCAAGTCCTGCAGAAGGACTATATTAAGGTAAGTTTTATCCTTATATACACAATCTATGTATTTAATGTTTGCTAATGCATTGTATTTATTTCATCATTCCATAATTACCATGATTGTAATATGCTGTGAATGTCCTTTTTGTCCTCATGCATGCTGTATGCTTTTACTGCTCCTTTTTTGTCCTTCATGCATATTTGCCTTCACTAACCTCCACAGCATGCTATCCTGGGCCCTACACACCTAGGCTAGTCACTTAACAATGTATTTTGTCAGCTTTATTGTAGTGCTAAACACCCCCTAAAATGTTTCCAAATGTTATTGTTGTCCTTAAATTCAGGCAGAGTGCAAGAGGCTTTTTTTTGGGGGGGGGGGGCAAACTCATTTGGAACCCTGCCTCCCCCACAACTGCTAAGTCCAACGATACCAATACTCTATCTGCTGACTTTGCCAAACCCATACACGCTATACCTACCTCTTTTGTGTTCATATTTTTGGATGAATTCACCAAAGCATGTAGTGCAAGTGCCTGCCTGAATACTTTCAAATGGCACTGTTTAACCGCTTAAGGACCGCCGTATTGCCAATGTACGTCATTACAATGGCACAGGCAGGCACAAGCACGTACATATACGTGCCTGCCTTCCAGCGGGTGGGGGGTCCGATCGGACTCCCTCCCGCTGGATACGGCGGTCCGTTTCGCTGCAGAAGCGATCCGTGATGAGGGGATGGCCGTTGGTTTCTGGCCACCCCCTCTGGATCGCTCCTGGCCAATGACGAACTTCTTCCCACTGTGTATTGTTTACACAGGAAGGAGGAAGTGATGTCATTCTCCTCGGGGCGGTCTTTTTGACCGGACTACGAGGAGAAGACTAAAAGTAAGTGTGCACCAACACTACACTGACATGTAGGTACACACAGGCACACAACCCCCCCCCCCTGATTTTTTTTAGGTTCACCGCCAGGTTTTTATAGTGCTAGGTACCCCGATATACTACCCAATAATGGTTTTAACCCCCTGATTGCCCCTAGTTAACCCTTTCACCCCCTTTTGCCACTGTCACTAAGCGATCATTTTTCTGATCTCTGCATCAGTGTCGCTAGTGTCGCTAGGTAGCTAGTTATTTTTTTAGGTTCACCGCCAGGTTTTTATAGCGCTAGGTACCCCGATATACTACCCAATAATGGTTTTAACCCCCTGATTGCCCCTAGTTAACCCTTTCACCCCCTTTTGCCAGTGTCACTAAGCGATCGTTTTTCTAATCGCTGCATTAGTGTCACTAGTGTCGTTAGGTAGCTAGTTATTGTTTTAGGTTCACCGCCAGGTTTTTATAGCGTTAGGTACCCCCATATACTACCCAATAATGGTTTTAACCCCCTGATTGCCCCTAGTTAACCCTTTCACCAGCGATCACAGTATAAGTGTCACTGGTGACGCTGGTTAGCCAGTTAGTTATTTAGGTTCCCCATCAGATTTTTATATAGCGCCAGGGACCCCCATATACTACCTAATAAAAATTTGAACCCCCTGATTGCCCCTAGTTAACCCTTTCACCACTGATCACCGTATAAGTGTTACGGGTGACTCCGGTTAGTTTGCTTTTTATAGCATCAGGGCACCCACCATTTATTACCCAATAAAGGTTTAACCCCCTGATCACCCGGCGGGTGATATCAATTAGGTTTTAGGGTCAGGGTCTGCGTCGCCCCAGGCAGCGCTAGGTTAGTGCCAGTACCGCTAACACCCACACGCAAAGCATAAACCTCCTGTAGTGGTATAGAATCTGAACAGATCAATATCTGATCTGATCAGATCTATACTAGCGTCCCCAGCAGTTTAGGGTTCCAAAAAAACGCATTGTTAGCGGGATCAGCCCAGATACCTGCTGGCACCTGCGTTTTGCCCCTCTGCCCAGCCCACCCAAGTGCAGTATCGATCGATCACTGTCACTTACAAAACACTAAACACATAACTGCAGCGATCGCAGAGTCAGGCCTGATCCCTGCGATCGCTAACAGTTTTTTTGGTAGCATTTTATATTTAAATCCGGAAGGCAGTGCTTGGTTTTCGGGGTCCCGTACATGGCTAGGCTCCCAAAAAGTCCCCCACATGTGGTATCCCCGTACTCGGGAGAAGCAGCAGAATTTATTTTGGGATATAATTTGACTTATGCCCATAGCATGTGTGAGCAATATATCATTTAGTGACAACTTTGTGCAAAAAAAAAGAAGTTTGTAATATTCCCGCAACTTGTGGCAAAATATAAAATATTCCATGGACTCAACATGCCTCTCAGTAAGTAGCTTGGGGTGTCTACTTTCCAAAATGGGGTCATTTTGGGGGGTTTTGTGATATTTTGGCATTTTATGGCCTTCGAAACTGTGATAGGTAGTGAGGAGTGAAGTCAAAAATTTGCACCCTTAGAAATCCTGAAGGTGGTGATTGGTTTTCGGGGTGCCGTGCGCGACTAGACTCCCAAAAAGTCCCACACATGTGGTATCCTCATACTCGGGAGAAGTAGCGGAATATATTTTGGGGTGCAATTCTACATATAACCATGGCATGTGTGAGCAATATATCATTTAGTGACAACTTTTTGTAGAAAATTTAATTATTTTTTTTGTCATTATTCAATCCCTTGGGACAAAAAAAAAATATTCAATGGTCTCAACATGGCCCTCAGCAAATAGCTTGGGGTGTCTACTTTCCAAAATGGGGTCATTTGGGGGGGTTTTGTGCCATCTTGGCATTTTATGGCCTTCAAAACTGTGATAGGTAGTGATAGGTAGTGAGGAGTAAAATAAAAAATGTATGCCCTTAGAAATCCTGAAGGCGGTGCTTGGATTTCGGGGTCCCGTATGCGGCTAGGCTCCCAAAAAGTCCCACACATGTGGTATCCCTGTACTCAGGAGAAGCAGCAGAATGTATTTTGGGGTGTCATTTCACATATGCCCATAGCATGTGTGAGCAATATATCATTTAGTGACAACTTTGTGCAAAAAAAAAAGTTTGTAATATTCCCGCAACTTGTGGCAAAATATAAAATATTCCATGGACTCAACATGCCTCTCAGTAAATAGCTTGGGGTGTCTACTTTCCAAAATGGGGTCATTTTGGGGGGTTTTGTGCTATTTTGGCATTTTAAGGCCTTCGAAACTGTGATAGGTAGTGAGGAGTGAAATCAAAAATTTGCACCCTTAGAAATCGTGAAGGTGGTGATTGGTTTTCGGGGTGCCGTGCGCGACTAGACTCCCAAAAAGTCCCACACATGTGGTATCCCCATACTCAGGAGAAGTAGTGGAATATATTTTGGGGTGCAATTCCACATATAACCATGGCATGTGTGAGCAATATATCATTTAGTGACAACTTTTTGTAAATTTTTTTTTTTTTGTCATTATTCAATCCCTTAGGACAAAAAAAAAAAATATTCAATGGGCTCAACATACCCATCAGCAATTTCCTTGGGGTGTCTTCTTTCCAAAATGGGGTCATTTGGGGGGGGGGTTTGTACTGCCCTGCCATTTTAGCACCTCAAGAAATGAGATAGGCAGTCATAAATTAAAAGCTGTGTAAATTCCAGAAAATGTACTCTAGTTTGTAGACGCTATAACTTTTGCGCAAACCAAAAAATATACGCTTATTGACATTTTTTTTACTAAAGACATGTGGCTGAATAAATTTTGCCCTCAATGTATGACTAAAATTTAGTTTATTCGATTTTTCTTATAACAAAAAGAAGAAAATATCTTTTTTTTTCAACATTTTCGCTCTTTTTCCATTTATATCGCAAAAAATAAAAATTGCAGAGGCAATCAAATACCATCAAAAGAAAGCTCTATTTGTGGGAAGAAAAGGACGCAAATTTCGTTTGGGTGCAATATTGCATGGCCGCGCAATTACCAGTTAAAGCAGCACAGTGCGAAATTGGAAAAAGACCTCTGGTCCTTAAGGTGTTTATTGGTCCGGGGCTGTAGTGGTTAAAGTTTTGTCAAGCGCAGAGCATGCCAGTACGTGATGAGAGGAGCCCAGTAACTTCAGAGAGGGCTAAAGGAATCCTTGCACACATGTTCATTTATTAACACTAAAAGGGGGAGATGTTATGGATGATATGTTTCTTTAAATGCAACTCTATGGTGCATCTCTGTTGTACATCTGCTGTACTTCTTCCTGTGTTGTGTTTCCTGTTCCTGCTGGGTCTTTCAGTAAACATGGTTTATGTACAGTAATGGCTTGTGCTGTCTCTCTACATATATCACATCAAAAATCTGCTGAAGCATAATAAAACACTTCAGCACTCCCATTTCACACCTCTTAGCCACCCCTTTGATTGTGTGGGGGTTGGCTCAGGAGCACATTGGCTATTTCTCACTTGACATCAAAACTACTAAGGATACAGTAAGCATAATTTATGAGAACTATTGATTCTGTCAGGTTGGATTACTCTGAAGCAAATTAGACTCTGTACAGGAACCAAAGACCAGGAAAACTTTGCTAAGTACCCTTTAATCCCATTTATTTTGCGGTTGTTATTATCTGTTTTGTAATATTCTATAAATGCTTTCTTGCACCACTTTTTTCTTTTCTTTTATTAAAACTATGTTAAATAATTTTAATAAAGCTCTCAATGCTTTAAATAAAATGTAACAACCCTTGTCTCCTTGAAGAAAGCTTCCATATTTTAAACTCTGTTACATTCCTGCTTGGCATGAAGTGAGTGTCACAGACATTTTTTAGAGTTAAGAATTACTACTTTAAGTGTTGTGGATGGTGCTGAAAAGCATGGTGGGTGGCTACCATTTGTGTGTGTGTAAAGGAAGGACTGTGGAGTTAACCATAAATAAACACCAGCAGACTCTGGGTGATCAGAGTATTGTTCCATGAGCTGGAAAATCTCTGTGTAGGTTGAGGTAGAAAGAGCACTCATCACATTCTCATGGTAATGGTGGAATCTGAGACTGCTGCCTTCAAAATCACCTACAGGTGCATCTCAAACAATTAGAATATCATCAAACAGTTCAATTGCCAGTAGTTTAATTCAAAAAGTAAAAGTCATATATTATATATATTCATTACACACAGAGTTATATATTTCAAGCATTTATTTCTTTTAATTTTGATGATTATGGCTTACAGCTAGTGAAAAACCATAATTCAATATCAGAAAATTAGAATATTACATAAGGCTGGTCAGCAAAGGGAAGCATGAAGTGCTCTAGAATTACCTGGTAGAGGGCTACGCGGACTTGATAAAAAACAGTGGACCAACACCAGCAGATGACATGGCTCCCCAAATCATGACTGACTGTGGAAACCTCACACTAGACCTCATGCAACTTGGATACTGTGCCTTTCCACTCTCCCTCCATACTCTGGGACCTTGATTTCCAAGTGAAATGCAAAATTTACTTTGATCAGAAAAGGGGACCTTGGATCACTGAACAACATTACAGTCCTTTTTTCTCCTTAGCCCAGGTAAGCTGCTTCTGAAGTTCAGAACTCTGGGTCAAGAGTGGCTTGACACAAGGAATGCGACAGATGTAGATGCCCTGGATACTTCTGTGTGTGTTGGCTCATGTAGCACTGACACCAGCCATAGCCCACTCTTTGTGAATCTCCCCCAAATTTTTGAGTGACCTTTGCTTCACAATCCTCTCAAGGCTGAGGTTATCTCTATTGCTTGTGCACCTATGTCTACCAAACTTTTTCCTTCCACTCAACTTTCCATTAATATGCTTGGATACAGCACACTGTGAACAGCTAGCTTATTTAGCAATGACGTTTTGTGACTTACCTTCCTTTTTGGAGGGTGTCAATGACTATATTCTGGACAACTGTCAAGTCATCAATCTTCCCCATAATTGTGCAACCTACTGAACCAGAGTGAGAGTGAGAGACCATTTAAAGGCTCAGGTTAGAGGTGTTTTGAGTTAATTAGCCGATTAGCGTATGACACCATGAATTTTGGGTTTTCACTAGCTGTAAAACATAATCATCAAAATTAATAGAAAGAGATGCTTGAAATATATCACTCTGTGTGCAATGAATCTATATAATATATTTCACTTTTTGAATTGAATTACTGAAATAAATGAACTTTTTCATGATATTCACATTTTTTGAGATGCACCTGTATACTTCCAGTACTAAAAGCAACACAGTTAATTTTTAGGCCGGGTTCACACTATAGCGATGCGGGAACGCCGCGAATCCGCGGCGTTTTCCCGCATCGCACACCTCCCGCCGGCAGTTCACACTGCCCTATGCGGACGGCTGGGAGTGTCAATGTTATGTTAATGACACCCCCAGATCCGTCGGCATATCGCAGTGCGATCTGCCGACTCGCACAGGAATCGGATCGCATGGTGTGAACCCCCATGCGATCCGATTCTGTTGCGGACCCAAAAAAGGGTCCCGTGCGAGTTTGCTGCGGGAGCGCTGCGAATTCAGCCATACTATCTGTATGGCTGTACTCGCATCGCTACGGAGATCGGATGTGATTTGCTGTGCGAATCACATCCGGATCTCCCCCCGCAGCGGTGTGAACCGGGCCTTACTGTCATAGAAATAATGCACAAAAATATGTTTTTAAGATCTGTAGCTTTGTAGAGCAAAACCGTATGTTTATTGCTGTGAAAATGTGCATTTTTATAAAAAAAAAACAGATTTGAAGTTGGATTGAAGATTTTGGAACTGGGCTAATGTGAATGGTGAGACACAAGATTCTTAAACTGTGTTGGAAAATATAGAAAGAAAACTGTGAATTCTTTGATATCAGTGGGGGATATAACAATTTAAAAAATATGCAGACAGTTCAAAACAAAAATGTGCTTTTTCCCTTTGAATAAAAATAGATTTTAGTCAGATGTATCACAATTGTTTACAATTAACTGTTTACATTGTCATGATGTTAAATAGATTAAACCATTTTTTATAAGCAATAATAGCAGTTTACCAGTATAAGTATGGGTATCCAATCCATTTCACTTAATGAAGACAAATAACCATGTCCATCAGTAAGAATATAAGGCATACAGTGCCTTGCAACAGTATTCACCCCCTTGGCATTTTTCAGGTTTTGTTGCCTCACAACCTGGAATTAATATGGATTGTTTGAGGATTTGCATCATTTAATTTACAGAACATGCCCACAACTTTGAAGATTTTCTTTTATTGTGAAGAAAACAACAAATAGGACAAAATAATAGAAAAAGTCAATGTGCATAACTATTCACTCCCCTAAAGTCAATACTTTGTAGAGCCACCTTTTCGGCTATCACAGCTCCAAGTCGCTTTGGATAAGTCTCTATTAGCTTACCCCATCTTACCACTGGGATTTTGCCCATTCCTTCTTGCAAAACTGCTCCAGCTCCTTCAAGTTGGATGGCTTCTGCTTTTGAACAGAAATCTTTAAGTCTGCCCACAGATTTTCTATTGGATTAAGGTCTGGGCTTTAACTAGGCCATTCCAACACATTTACATGTTTCCGTTTTAACTACTCAAGTGTTGCTTTAGCAGTGTGTTTGCATATCGCACACAGAGTGATACAGGTTTTCCTCAAGAATATCCCTGTATTTAGCACCATCCATCTTCCCTCAACCCTGACCAGTTTCCCAGTCCTGACTGCTGAAAAATATCCCCACAGCATGGTGCTGCCACCACCATGTTTCAACCAAAGATGGCGTTCTTTAGGTGATGTGATGTGTTGGGTTTGCGCCAGACATAGCATTTTCTTTGATGGCCAAAAAGTTAAATTTTAGTCTCATCAGACCAAAGCACCTTCCCCCATACATTTTGGGATTCTCCCACGTGCCTTTTTGCAAACTCAAAACAAGCCATTTTGTTTTTTGCTCAAAGTAATGGCTTTCTTCTGGCCACTCTGCCATAAGGCCCAACTCTTTGGAATGCACAACTTATTGTCGTCCTTTGTACAGATACTCCAGTCTCTGCTGTGAAACTATCCAGGGTTACCTTAGATTTCTGTGCTGCCTCTCTGATTAATGACCTCCTTGCCCGATCCATGAGTTTTGGTGTACAGCCTATAACCCTTTGGTTATGGTAGATTTGATGGTGCTCCTAGGGATGATCAAAGATTTGGATATTTTTTTATAACCTAACCCTGACTTGTACTTCTCAACAGCATTGTCCCTTACTTGCATGTAGAGTTCCTTGGTCTTCATGGCAGTATTTGCTTAGGTGTTGCAGCCTCTGGGGCCATTCAAAAAGGTGTGTATATGTAATGACAGATCATGTGACACTTAGATTGCACACACTTGGACATCATTTCACGAATTATGTGACTTCTGAAGGTAATTGGTTGCACCAGAGCTTTTTATGGGCTTCATAACAAAGGGGGTGAATACATACACACATGACAATTATCTTTTATGTATATATTTTTCTAATTTTACTTCACCAACTTAGACTATTATGTTCTGATCCATCACATATAATTCAGATGAAAAAAAACATTGAACTAAAGGCTGTAATGTAACAAAACACGAAAAATGCCAAGGGGGTGAATACTTTTGCAAGGCACTGTATATAGTATACTGTATAAGGAATTGAATGTGACTTTTAGCAATTCACTAGTGCTAAATCAATCACTATCATTTAAAATGCATGCACCCTTAAGACTCAAATGCTTCTATGCGTTTTATCAAAATAGACAATTACACTTCTAGTATTATTTAAGGGCCGGTTCACACAGCGAGGCGAGGCGAGGCGACACGGCTCGCCTCGCCTCGCTCCCGCAAGTCGCCCCCATTCAGTACTATGGAACCGTTCTGAGAGGAGCGACTCGAGTCGCTCCGACTCAGAAAAAGGGTTCCTGTACTACTTCGGGGCGACTTCGGGGGCGACTTGCATTGACTTCTATACAGAAGTCCTCTGCAAGTCGCCGCTGAGCTCCCCGCAGGTCGCGGCGAGGCAAGTCGGAGACGCCTCGCCGCGCATCGCTGTGTGAACCGGCCCTAAAGCTAATGTGAATATATTATAACAATATGATTACTTTACCTAAAGGACAACTACAGACAAAGCACAATTCTGGCAAAAAGTATACTGAATGAACAAAGGTTTGTAAACACTGACCATCAAACCTGGATGGGATTTTTGGACATCCCATTCCAAATCCATAAAGATTGATGTAGCTATAGCAGCCTCTTTTATTTGTAAAGGCTTTCTACAGGATTTTGGTGTGTGTCTGTGGGGATATTCACCCTTTCAGAGCAATTGTGATGTCTGATACCTAAGGTATGTTGGAAAAAAAAAACATGGCTGGCAATTAGAATTGCACTTCATCTCCAAGGAGTTTAATAAGGAAAATGTCATGTCTGACTTTAGTTTTGTTTAGTTACCTGACACCAAAGTCATCCAACCTTGTTTTTACAAACCTGCGCACATTTATGCTGAAACACAAATTGGTCTTCCCCAAAACACAATGTTTGAAGCAGAAGATTGTCTAAAATGTCTTTGTATGTTGTAGGATTAGCATTACCCTTCACTAGAAACAACTGAACTCAATATTTTTTTACATACATTTTAACATATAGGTAAGTGTGAAAACAAATATGGGAGGTGGGAAGAAAGACAGTGCAACCTCTCTGGTGTAGAAAATTCCATATGATTTATTAAAACCAATTAAAATATATACTCACTAACTGTAAGTTTACTATACAGTCATCCCAATCATCAGAAGTAGGGATGAGCCGAACACCCCCTGCTTCGGTTCGCACCAGAACCTGCAAATAGACCGTAAATTTGCGTGAACTTTAGAACCCCATTAAAGTCTATGAGACTCGAACGGTCAAAATCAAAAGTGCTCATTTTAAAGGCTAATATGCAAGTTATTGTCCTAAAAAGGGTTTGGGGACCCGGGTCCTACCCCAGGAGACATGTATCAATGCAAAAAAAAGTTTTAAAAATGACTGTTTTTTCAGGAGCAGTGATTTTAATAATGCTTAAAGTGA
The DNA here is from genome assembly GCF_037356315.1 of Lithobates pipiens. Taxonomy (NCBI): domain Eukaryota; kingdom Metazoa; phylum Chordata; class Amphibia; order Anura; family Ranidae; genus Lithobates; species Lithobates pipiens. Next base: position 260,708,878 of record NW_027507903.1, on the reverse strand, counting down.
AACAATAAAAGTGTAATATTACTTTAAATTTCATACCTGGTGGGTGTGTATAGTATGCCTGTAAAGGGGCGCATGTTTCCCGTGCTTAGAACTGTGCCTGCACAAAGTGTAATTTCAGGGAAAAAGTCATTTAAAAGCACTCGCAGCTATAATGAATTGTCTGCTCCCCCTAATACAGAGAACAGTCATTGAGAAAAAAAAAAGAGTGGGGTTCCCCCCAAATTCAATTATCAGGCTCTTCAGGTCTGGTATGGATATTAAGGGGAACCCCGTGTCAAATAAAAAAAAATTATGTGGGGTTCCCCCCAAATATCCATACCAGACCCTTCAGGTCTGGTATGGATTTTAAGGGGAACTCCACGCCAAATAAAAAGAAATGGCACGGAGTTCCCCCCAAAAATCCATACCAGACCCTTTATCCAAGCACGCAACCTGGCAGGCTGCAGGAAAAGAGGGGGGACAAGAGAGCGCCCCCCTCCTGAACCGTACCAGGCCACATGCCCTCAAAACTTGGAGGAGGCTTTGGGGGTCTGTGACCTCTCAAAGCACCATGTCCCCATGTTGATGGGGACAAGGGCCTCATCCCCACAACCCTAGCCGGTGGTTGTGGGGGTCTGCAGGTGGGGGGCTTATCAGAATCTGGAAGCCCCCTTTAACAAGGGGACCCCCAGATCCCGCCCCCCCTTTTGAAATGGCAAAGGATACATTGTACCCCTACCATTTCGCAAAGAAAGTGTAAAAAATTGTAAAAATACACAGACACTGTTGGGATAAATCCTTTATTAAAAATAAAAAAAGATTCCAGCAATGGTAATCCACTCTTGGTATCTTGTGATGGCTGATCTCTTCTCCGGGGTCAAGCGATGGATGATCTCTCCCGATGATGTCCAGCGCAGTGCATCCTGTCTCCACCGGAGACACCGTAGGAATCCCGGAAGCCTGACAGGTCTTAGCTGAGGAGGATGGGGCGACCCGTCACCTGACCCCGCTCCCCTCTGACGCAAGGGGAAACCCGGGCTTCCCCAGTGATGTGCAGGTGACCCCGCCCCCCCTCTGATGTAACAGAAACCTGAAGGGTCTAGTATGGATATTTGGGGGGAACCCCACGTCATTTTTTTAAAAAAATTACGCGGGGTTCCCCTTAATATCCATACCAGACCTGAAGGGCCTGGTAATTGAATTGGGGGGGAACCCTACACATGTTTAAAAAATTTTTTTTTATCAATGACTTTCAATGACTGTTCTCAATGACTGTTCTCTGTATTACGAGGAGCCGACAATTCATTATAGCGAGTGCTTTTAAATGACTTTTTTTCCTGCAGAAATGACACTTTGTGCAGGGACAGTTCTTAACACGGGAAACATGTGCCCTTTTACAGGCATACTATACACACCCCACAGGTAAGAAATTTAAAGGAATATTACACTTTTATTGTTTCACTTTAAGCATTATTAAAATCACTTCTCCTGAAAAAAATTGCATTTTTAAAACTTTTTTTTGCATTGATACATGTCCCCAAACACTTTTTATGACAATAACTTGCATATAAGCCTTTGAAATTAGCACTTTAAATTTCTCCCATAGACTTTTACAGGGTGTTCCGCGGCTTTTCGAATTTGCCGCGAACACCCCAAATTGTTCACTGTTCAGCGAACAGTGAACAATCAATGTTCGAGTCAAACATGAGTTCGACTCGAACTCGAAGCTCATCCCTAATCAGAAGATAATGATACGTTAAAGTACAATTCCCATTTCTGCCTATATGGAAGTTTTTCTTTTGGATCCATACTCACCAAGTGACCATAGATCACTGAAATCAGGCCTTTCCCTTGTGGAAATTTATAGCAAATATGTTCATATAAAGAGGGGGGAGGCTGATGTCAGATGTTTTATAGTGTGGGAAACAGCCATGAAACTCTTTACCAGATGGTATTTACCAGATGGTATTTCACACCCACCAAACTGCATGCTCTATTCCCATCAGTCTCATACACATGTTTTACAGGATTCCTACGGTTTCTTCCCTCATATTTTTTGGAAATGTGAGGGAAATATTCCATATCTGGTATGAATTGGAAGATTTTGCTTCAACCATAGTGGGGAACCCTATCCACCTCACTTTAACTAATGGTCTTCTATTCACCCTTATATCAGAAGTTTCCACCCCCTATAGGAGACTTATTCATACCATTTGTGTTGCTATACACTGGCTTATAGCCAAGAATTGGAAATCTGATTCAGTCCCTATTACCCAATTAACGGCAAGAGTAAACTCCATTGGCCTTATGGAAAAAATATTCCACACTTTATATAATTCTATGCATTTGTATAACGGGGATCATAATGGGATAATGGGATCCTTGGTTTCAACATGCTGATTATTTTTTCTAGACCACTGCCAGCTATATTTTTCAGTGTTGATCATTTACATCTGACTAACCATTTACAGTTAAAAACATCAATGTAATTTTTTATATATGGTGTTAGCTATCGCTTTTTGCTCAGGTCGCAATATTGGTTTATTGTCACTGATCCGATTTTATGTATTCCTTTGTTATATTGCTAATATCAAGAAGTAACCAGACTTCCTACCTTGAACACTCTTTTTCAGTGTATCCATTTCATGATGCTGTTTTTTTCTTACTTTTACCACTAAGTTACTTCAATAGAAAAGTTTGTAAACAAAAAATAAAGTATATACTCACAAAAGTAAATAAATGGAATCATCTATAAAAGGGGGAGAGAAAGCCTGCTGCATCGACCAAGTCCACCACACATTTGGTCAAAATGTATGGCGAGATGAATGCAGTATGTGATCAAAAATTACTGGAGGAACATTTTCATCAGCCAGGAAGCTGCGCATGGGATGTAGTTGGACATTCCAACAAGATAATGATCCAAAACACAAGGCCAAGTCATCCTGTCATTGGTTACAACAGAATAAAGTGAAGGTTCTGGAGTGGCCATCTCAGTCTCCTGACCTCAATATCATTGAGCCACTCTGGGGAGATCTCAAACTTGCGGTTCATGCAAGAAAGCCCAAGAATTTACAGGAACTGGAGGCTTTTTGCCAAGAGCAATAGCCAGCTTTACCATCTGAGAAGATAAAGAGCCTCATCCACAAATACCACAAAAGACTTCAAGCTGTTATTGATGTTAAAGGGGGCAATACATGGTATTAAGAACTGGGGTATGTAAACTTTTGATCAGGGTCATTTGGGTAGTTTCTGTTGCTATTATTATTTAAAAATAGAAAACACAGTTGATTCATAATAAATGGCTCTGGCCAAACACTAACCATGAGTGAAAGAAAAGTTTTTGTTATAATTCATATTCTCTGAAAAATTGTCAAGAAATCATAAATTCTACTAGGGTATGTAAACTTATGAGCACAACTGTGTGTGTGTATATATATATATATATATATATATATATATATATATATATATATATATATATATATATATATATATATATACACATATATTGTCAGAAAATCCGATCGTGTGTGGGCTCTATTGGAATTTTTCCATCGGAAATTCAGAAGAAAAAAATTTGAGAGCAGGATCTCAAATTTTCCGACAACAAAATCCAATCAGCCTTTTTCCGATCGTTTGTAGAGAATTCCGATTGGACAAAGTGCCACGCATGCTCAGATCAAAGTACGAGAGCAAAGCTATTGGCTACTAGGCTGAACATGGTCCCATCGGAACGAACGTCATCACGTTCTGAACGATCAGATTTTCCGATAACCGTGTGTATGCAACACGAGTTTCGGACAAAATCCATAGTCAAAAATCAGATGAATTTTGTGGTCGGAATTTCCGACCGTGTGTACAAGGGCTTAAGGTGTCAGCATACTCAGGCATTTTGGACAATTTCATGCTCCCAGCTTTGTTTGGGGATGGCCTCTTCCTGTTCTAACATGACTGTGCTTCAGTGTACAAACAAGGTCCATAAAGACATTGATGAGCGAGTTTTGGGTGGAGGAACTTACTGACCTGCATAGAGTCCTCAAAGTGATAAAACACCTTTGGGATGAATTAGAGCTGAGACAGTAAGCCAGGCCATCTCATCCACAAATGCACTTCCAGGAGAATGGTCAAACATTCCCATAGACACACTCCTAAATCTTTTGGACAGCCTTCCCAGAAGCGTTGAAGCTGTTATAGCTGCAAAGGATGGGCCAACTCAATATTGAACCCTATGAATCCAGACACTTTAAGAAACATCACGAGCAAGTATCTTCAGGACTTTGCGTGTGGGTCATAGAGTCAGTTACACACACCCTGCCCACCGCCGAATGCTATAAGTGGCTATGTGAACGAGAAAACTATTGGATTTACACACTAGACACACTTTCACCAGGAGGCCTAAATGAGGGTATTGAAGTGAATGTTTTACAGTAATTCTATAATTTTACAACCTCTTACACAGCTCTACAAAAACTCCTTATACTTCACCTTATCTCTGCACAGTATATGCTGTTAGCTTGTGCATTGATATCATATCATTCCTTTATCAACAATTATTGGTATTACGTATATTTGTTTTAGTACGTTATTGTATTTCCCATTCTATCAACTGCCTTGAAATTTGGAATTTTATATGTTACAAAAGCCCTTTAAATTTCTCACCAATATGCTTATACATTAGCCTACATGTATTATTAAGAGCACATGTAGGCCATTTCCGTTAGAACCACATTTCAATCAAATTTCATTTAATTTACTAATGTTTTTAAAAATAATATATATATTATTATGTAATAAATTTCTTTAATAAATGTATTTCTTTAATAAATTTTGTTTCTATTATTATTATTTTTTTTGAATTATTATTATTATTTTTCTTCATGGAAAGTGGATACTCCTGCGCTAAAAGGAAATGTGAACAATGTGTATATAAGGTGCTGCAGACACTGTAGGGGTCAAGCTCTACGCTCCTAAAGGTAATATTTAAAATATGCTTACAAAATTACCATAAATGCAATAAAGTAAATAAATAAATGTGGGTGAAATGCACATAAAATGAGCAATAAAATTAAGTATATCACAAAAAAGTGCTGCTGGGCAAAATAAATGTGCTTAATAAAAGCAAACACAATAAAATTTCACATAGCACAATGAAATGCTACTGTGTACAGTAAATACAAGTGCAAATATGCACAAATGTAAATCGTGAAATATAGGCTTAATGAATAGCCATGAATAAAAATATATATTATAAAGAAAAAACTGAAAGGCTGGACGCTCTTCAGGGTCCAGTGTCTAAAAGTGCAGATGTGGGGGTGTTCTACCGGAACATCATGTGACAATGCAGTAACATCCAGTGGCACTGTGACTTTAAGTGCAAGGTGTCTCTTCAGTGTCACTGACACCCGTGAGTGTGCTAAATTATTACCTTACTGCTGTAAGGTAAACAGCATGTAGAGGAGAGAGAGGGGGCAAATCCCTTAGGGTTGATGTATTCCTGCGTGTTCCTAGTAGGTATGGAGCAGAGCCAGAGGGGATCATTTCCTTTTCTTCCAGTAAATGGATGTCAGGGATCACTCAGATGATTTTAGTATGTGGATCGCACAATGTAAAAACGAGCGCCGAGCTCGTACCTGGTGTTGTTTCCGGTGTCCATATGCCTCTAGTATCCTACGCGTTATGTCACAACACTTCCCTAGTTCAACTTGTGCGATCCACATACTAAAATCATCTGAGTGATCCCTGACATCCATTTACTGGAAGCAAAGGAAACGATCCCCTCTGGCTCTGCTCCATACCTACTAGGAATGTGCAGGAATACATCAGGGCAGGTAATCAGGGCACTGATCATCAGTGCCCTGATTACAATAAAGTTCCAAAAGTAAAAACAGGGATTGGAAAGAGGGATATCAATAACACTAAGTGGCCATAGTGGGTATACCAAACTAGTTAAAAATAGAGAAGAGTGCCAACGTTCAGCATAGCTAGATGCGAGAAAAGATTTTTTGGGGGACTTAATGGACTTTGTAGGCACTGAAAATAACAATATTTCATTAATGATTTTATTTTTTACAAACAGACGATACAAAATTGCATTAAAAACACATCAGAAGAAATACTTCAAGACACAATAAACATCATATCATATCATATCCCTCCAGAATCTCCCTAACAATAAGGCTATATCTGACTTTACTTACCTACTTGTACTTATGGAACATCCCTTATGGAAGGATTGATGGTACATTACCTTGATCATCAGTTACCCTATATGTGAATTGCGCTAAAAATAAATAATCTTGGTAAGCCCCCTTTTTTTATTCAATATGTCATTGCATATTACATATACACAGCATTTGGAATACTTGGTATAGACCTATACAATCATATTTTTTTCTTTGCAGTTATCCATAGATACCATATAATCTCTATATACTGTTTGAGCTCCTTCTTTGCTCACCTATTCGATCGCACACTCCATACAGAAAGGGTAATTTTATGATTATGATTACTTTTCATATCTTATGAGTGCTTTCTCTTTTCTTCTACTATATGTGTCCCCATAGTGTTGCATATGACCGTCCTGACCTAGCCCCCTATTGGTCTCAACTTCTAGGCTGATGTGTCTTGTTTTTATATAATACTTGCAATTGTCCTTTATGTGTTGTATAATTATGTGTATTCTTTTTTAAGAATTTGATTCATTAAGCCCCTGAAGAAGCGTTCATCTGATGCGAAACATGTCGGGCATTGGATCCATAACAGCATCTCACCGATTTGGACACATACAATACTTCAACTTACTGTATAATATGACTATGTCCAATTAGTCAAGGATTTGTATCATGTGCTAGTACTTATGGACTTGATATGCTGTTTATGGTGTCTTGAAGTATTTCTTCTGATGTGTTTTTAATGCAATTTTGTATCGTCTGTTTGTAAAAAATAAAATCATTAATGAAATATTGTTTTTTTTCAGTGCCTATAAAGTCCATTAAGTCCCCCAAAGTTCCAGAAGTGCCACCAATCAATGCCCATGAGTGTCCATCAGTGACACAAATCGGTGCCCATTAGTGACACAAATCTGTGCCCATTGGTGACACAAATCAATGCCCATTACCCCTTCTCCGCCAGTGACATTTATACAGTAATCTGTGCATTTTTATAGCACTGATCGCTGTATAATTGTCAATCGTCCCAAAAATGTGTCTGATGTGTCTGCCAAAATGTCGCAGTCACCATAAAAATCACAGATCGCCACCATTACTAGTAAAAAAAAATTAAAAATAATAAAAATAACATAAATCTATCCCCTATTTTGTCTTTGGAACAGAGCCTCTCGAATCTCTTCCCCTCTGGAAGTTCACAGGTTATGGACTCAATCTCCAGAAGATTCAAATTCCTGATGTCTTTCTGTTGATGCTTGGCAAAATGTCTAGAGACACCATAATTCAGTGAGCCTTTTTTAATGCTACCTCTATGCTCTCCGAAGCGAGCCCTCAAAGTCCTGACTGTTCTCCCCACATATTATAAGCCACACTGACGGGTGATGCAATAAATAACAAAAGAAGAACCCGTGTGGGCAGAAAAGGAAATCTGACCATGAGAAAAGGAAGAGTAAAAATTGATAAACCCCATTTTTGGGCTAAAAGGGTAGGTTTAAAACCCATGGGGCTTAGTTTAGGGAACTTGAGCTTGCTTGGTGCAATCATGTTCTTGAAATTCTTTTCCTTCCTAAACACAACTAAGGGTCACTCAGGGATTCTTTTGGTTCACAGTGGGTCATAATGTAAGATCCCCCAGTGTCTACCCAACACATGGGAAATGAACAGAAATGTACTATTGAATGTGGTGGAAGAAATGGGACCTTGAAGAATGGCTGGTTCTTGGGGGTGATGGGAGTAGAATTAATGTCAGCCTTCACATATCTAGAACAATGTTTGACATTTTTGATATTTGATATTTAACAAATGCATCATTGATGGATTCCATGCTGTTACCTTTTGGGGAAAATTTCTGAATTAGAGTCTGACTTTGGGAACAGTTATCCTTCTCCCTAGTAAAATTTCTGGCCGACCAGCAAAACTGGCTGAAGGGGATGTTATGTTTCCAAGCTGGATGATGGGAACTATGATGGAACAAATCAACATCCAAAAAGGTCAACACCTCATTATTGATCACTGAAGTGAAGGAAATGCCATGAGTATTGGAATTACAATAGGAAATTAATACTTAAACAAAATGCCTTGGGACAATGCAAAATAGAAATTATGTCATCAATACATCGTCCATACAGGAAGATATGTTTGGCAAAAGGATTATTATCCCAAATACAAAGATTCTCCCAATATTGTATGTGTATGTTGGAATAGTTGGGGGCAAAACAGTGGCGGACATTCAGAGCCATGACAAAAAACGGCAGCTTCTGCATGCTCACGAACCTGGAAGACAGACAAGGTGGAACACGTCAGCCCTCTCAGCAGTGACTTTACAGCGCTGTAGGGCTTCATTGCAAGGTGGGTATTTGATAATGTGCTAGTGTGCCTGCAAGGCATTATGCCATTGCTTGCAGGTTTTTGAACATTGGTGGTTTACAACCCCTTTAGCAGTGTCTAAAGATTTTTCTCCAATTCTAGTTCCAAGTTGTTAACGTAAAATAACTTAAAGGAAAGTATTCTGGAGAAAAAAATAAGAAAGCAGGAGATTTTTTGTTACCTCTTAATAGAAAAATGTCTGCCATACAAGAATTTGAAATGAAGGAACATTAGGGGCCCTGGAGGCGTAACCCCTTAAAGAGCTGACAGTCAAAACTCACAGCAAAACGCATACAGGTAGACCAGAGACTTTCGTTTCCCCAACACTTCATATTCCTGATATGTTCTTGCTGTACCATGTACTTGTATGAGAAAGTCTCCTGTTCTATTTGCATTGCTTCCTTTATGTGAAATCCCTGGTGTTTCTGCCACTTCCTCTGCTTTCCTATTAAAAACTGATCACACTAAGCAGAAGAACACTACGTGGTCAGTTTTCTAGCTATACTAGCAACACAGTGTACTCTCCTCCAATGATCAGACTTGTCCTGTACAGCCATTCACTGGGAAGCTCAATGTACTGTTGCTTCTCCGCACCCCAGCTCTTATGCAGCTGAGAACAGAAATAATAGAGGGAATGTGATCACATATAGAAATGAGGAAAAAAGGTATTTATAATGTTATTTTAAATCTTTACAAAAATGTTTTGGCTTTTATTTCTATTTTAACCACTTCCCGCCTGCCCACGGAGGAACGTTGTGGCAGTCGTTCTGGGTGGACGTCATATGATGGCGCACCAGAATGGCCATGCCCGCAGTTGCGCAATCACGGCTGCACCGTGTTGCTAGGGCATGGTGCGACCCCGTTCTCTGTAAAGAGTCGGAGACATGGCTCTTTAACCATGTGATCGGCTGTGTCCAATCACAGATGGTCACATGTAAATACGGAAGTGTCGATAATTGGTGTGGGGTGAGGAGTGCCAATCAGCAGAATCTCCTCACAGGGGAGAACAGGCCAGGTAATCAGGGCACTTATCATCAGTGCCCTGATTACAGTAAAGTGGCAGAAGTGCCACCAATCAGTGCCCATGAGTGTCCATCAGTGACACAAATCAGTGCCCATTGGTGACACAAATCATTGCCCATTACCATTGCCAATCAGTTCTGCCTTGTAGTGCCTGCTCATCAGTTCCCACCAATGCTGCCTATCAGTGCTTATTAGTTCCACATATCAGTGCCACCTATCAGTACCCATCAGTGTGGCATAATAGTGCCTCCTCATCTGTGCCACCATCAGTGACCATAAGTGCCATCTCATCAGTGCAGCCTATCAGTGCTGAATAATCAGCACACATCAGTGAAGGATAAAAAATTACTTATTTACAAAATTTACTGACAGAAACTAAAATAAAACATTTTTTTTCTGAATTTT